>NC_090395.1:22345486-22665869 GCF_036365525.1 Heterodontus francisci
GTTCCAATTAGTAAAGGGTACAGTCTGTTCCATTTCTAAAGGGTACAGTCTGTTCCATTTGTAAAGTGTACCATGGATTACATTAGTAAAGGGTACAGTCTGTTCCATTAGTAAAGGGTACAGTCTGATCCATTAGTAAAGGGTACCAAGGGTTACATTAGTAAAGGGTACAGTCTGTTCCATTAGTAAAGGGTACAGTCTGTTCCATTCGTAAAGGGTACAATCAGTTCCATTCGGAAAGGATACAATCAGTTCCATTCGTAATGGGTACAATCAGTTCCATTAGTAAAGGGTACAGTCTGTTCCATTAGTAAAGGGTACCATGGATTACATTAGTAAAGCGTACAGTCTGTTCCATTCGTAAAGGGTACAGTCTGTTCCATTAGTAAAGGGTACAGTCTGTTCCATATGAAAGGGGACAGTCTGTTCCATTAGTAAAGGTTACAGTCTGTTGCGTTAGTAAAGGGCACCATGAATTACATTAGTAAAGGGTACAGTCGGTTCCATTCGTAAAGGGTACAGTCTGTTCCATTAGTAAAGGGGACAGTCTGTTCCATTAGTAAAGTGTGCATTCTCTTCCATATGAAAGGGTACAGTCTGTTCCATTAGTAAAGGGTACAGTCTGTTGCATTAGTAAAGGGTACCAAGGGTTACATTAGTAAAGGGTACAGTCTGTTCCATTCGTAAAGGGTACAATCAGTTCCATTGGTAAAGGGTACAGTCTGTTCCTTTAGTGAAGGGTACCATGGATTACATTAGTAAAGGGTACAGTCTGTTCCATTCGTAAAGGGTACAGTCTGTTCCATTAGTAAAGGGTACAGTCTGTTCCATATGAAAGGGTCCAGTCTGTTCCATTAGTAAAGGGTACAGTCTTTTGCATTAGTAAAGGGTATCATGGATTACATTAATAAAGGGTACAGTCTGTTCCATTCGTAAAGGGTACAGTCTGTTCCATTAGTAAAGGGTTCAGTCTGTTCCATCAGTAAAGGGTACCATGGATTACATTAGTAAAGGGTACAGTCAGTTCCATTCGTAAAGGGTACAGTCTGTTCCATTAGTACAGGTTACAATCTGTTCCATTTGTAAAGGGTACTGTCTCTTCCATTAGTAACGGGTACAGTCTATACCATTAGTAAAGGGTACCATGGATTACATTAATAAAGGGTACAGTCTGTTCCATTAGTAAAGGGTACCATGGATTACATTAGTAAAGGGTACAGTCTGTTCCATTAGTAAAGGGTACCATGGATTACATTAGTAAAGGGTACAGTCTGTTCCATTAGTAAAGGGTACCATGGATTACATTATCAAAGGGTACAGTCTGTTCCATTTGTAAAGGGTACCAAGGATTACATTAGTAAAGGGTACAGTCTGTTCCCTCAGTAAAGGGTACAATCTGTTCCATTAGTAAAGGGTACAGTCTGTTCCATTTGTAAAGGGTACAGTCCGTTCCATTAGTAAAGGGTACAATCAGTTCCATTCGCAAAGGGTACAATCTGTTCCATTAGTAAAGGGTACAGTCTGTTCCATTTGGAAAGGGTACAGTCTGTTCCATATGAAAGGGTACAGTCTGTTCCATTCGTAAAGGGTGCAGTCTGTTCCATTAGTAAAGGGTACAGTCTGTTCCATTAGAAAAGGGTACAATCTGTTCCATGAGTAAAGGATACAGTATGTTCCATTTGTAAAGAGTACAGACCGTTACATTAGTAAAGGGTATAATCAGTTCCATTCGCAAAGGGTACAATCTGTTCCATTAGTAAAGGGTAGAGTCTGTTCCATTTGGAAAGGGTACTGTCTGTTCCTTATGAAAGGGGAAAGTCTGTTCCATTAGTAAAGGGTACAACCAGTTCCATTAGTTAAGGGTACAGTCTGTTCCATTAGTAAAGGGTACAGTCTGTTCCATTAGTAAAGGGTACAATCAGTTACATTAGTAAAGGGTACACTGTTCCATTTGAAATGGGTACAATCAGTTCCGTTAGTAAAGGGTATAATCAGTTCCATTAATAAAGGGTACAGTCTCTTCCAATTAGTAAAGGGTACAGTCTGTGGCATTTCTAAAGGGTACAATCTGTTCCATTTGTAAAGTGCACCATGGATTACATTAGTAAAGGGTACAGTCTGTTCCATTAGTAAAGGGTACAGTCTGTTCCATTCGTAAAGGGTACCATGGATTACATTAGTAAAGGGTACAGTCTGTTCCATTCGTAAAGGGTACAGTCTGTTCCATTAGTAAAGGGTACAGTCTGTTCCATATGAAAGGGGACAGTCTGTTCCATTAGTAAAGGGTACAGTCTGTTCCATATGAAAGGGGACAGTCTGTTCCATTAGTAAAGGGTACAGTCTGTTCCATATGAAAGGGTACAGTCTGTTCCATTAGTAAAGGGTACAGTCTGTTGCATTAGTAAAGGGCACCATGGATTACATTAGTAAAGGGTACAGTCTGTTCCATTCGTAATGGGTACAATCAGTTCCATTAGTAAAGGGTACAGTCTGTTCCATTAGTAAAGGGTACCATGGATTACATTAGTAAAGGGTACAGTCTGTTCCATTAGTAAAGGGTACAGTCTGTTCCATTCGTAAAGGGTAAAGTCTGTTCCATTAGCAAAGGGTACAATCTGTTCCATTTGTCAAGGGTACTGTCTCTTCCATTAGTAAAGGGAACATGTCTGTACCATTCGTAAAGGGTACCATGGATTACATTAGTAAAGGGTACAGTCTGTTCCATTAGTAAAGGGTGCAATCTGTTCCATTTGTAAAGGGTACAGTCTGTTCCATTTGTAAAGGGTACAGTCCATTACATTAGTAAAGGGTACAATCAGTTCCATTCGCAAAGGGTACAATCTGTTCCATTAGTAAAGGGTACAGTCTGTTCCATTTGTAAAGGGTACAGTCTGTTCCATATGAAAGGGTACAGTCTGTTCCATTCGTAAAGGGTACAGTCTGTTCCATTAGTAAACGGTACAGTCTGTTCCATTAGTAAAGGGTACAATCTGTTCCATCAGTAATGGGTACAGTCTGTTCCATTCGTAAAGGGTACAGTCTGTTCCCTCAGTAAAGGGTACAATCTGTTCCATTAGTAAAGGGTACAGTCTGTTCCATTTGTAAAGGGTACAGTCCATTACATTAGTAAAGGGTACAATCAGTTCCATTCGCAAAGGGTACAATCTGTTCCATTAGTAAAGGGTACAGTCTGTTCCATTTGGAAAGGGTACAGTCTGTTCCATATGAAAGGGTACAGTCTGTTCCATTCGTAAAGTGTACAGTCTGTTCCATTCGCAAAGGGTACAGTCTGTTCCATTAGTAAAGGGTACAATCTGTTCCATGAGTAAAGGATACAGTCTGTTCCATATGAAAGGGTACAGTCTGTTCCATTCGCAAAGGGTACAATCTCTTCCATTATTAAAGGGTACAGTCTGTTCCATTTTGAAAAGGTACTTTCTGTTCCTTATGAAAGGGGACAGTCTGTTCCATTAGTAAAGGGTACAACCAGTTCCATTAGTTAAGGGTACAGTCTGTTCCATTAGTAAAGGATATAGTCTGTTCCATTAGTAAAGGGTACAATCAGTTACATTAGTAAAGGGTACACTGTTCCATTTGAAAAGGGTACAATCAGTTCCGTTAGTAAAGAGTATAATCAGTTCCATTAATAAAGGGTACAGTCTGTTCCAATTAGTAAAGGGTACAGACTGTTCCATTTCTAAAGGGTACAGTCTGTTCCATTTGTAAAGTGTACCATGGATTACATTAGTAAAGGGTACAGTCTGTTCCATTAGTAAAGGGTACCAAGGGTTACATTAGTAAAGGGTACAGTCTGTTCCATTAGTAAAGGGTACAGTCTGTTCCATTCGTAAAGGGTACAATCAGTTCCATTCGGAAAGGGTACAATCAGTTCCATTCGTAATGGGTACAATCAGTTCCATTAGTAAAGGGTACAGTCTGTTCCATTAGTAAAGGGTACCATGGATTACATTAGTAAAGCGTACAGTCTGTTCCATTCGTAAAGGGTACAGTCTGTTCCATTAGTAAAGGATACAGTCTGTTCCATATGAAAGGGGACAGTCTGTTCCATTAGTAAAGGTTACAGTCTGTTGCGTTAGTAAAGGGCACCATGGATTACATTAGTAAAGGGTACAGTCTGTTCCATTCGTAAAGGGTACAGTCTGTTCCATTAGTAAAGGGTACAGTCTGTTCCATTAGTAAAGTGTGCATTCTCTTCCATATGAAAGGGTACAGTCTGTTCCATTAGTAAAGGGTACAGTCTGTTGCATTAGTAAAGGGTACCATGGATTACATTAGAAAATGGTACAGTCTGTTCCATTTGTAAAGGGTACTGTCTCTTCCATTAGTAAAGGGTACAGTCTATACCATTAGTAAAGGGTACCATGGATTACATTAATAAAGGGTACAGTCTGTTCCATTAGTAAAGGGTACCATGGATTACATTAGTAAAGGGTACAGTCTGTTCCATTAGTAAAGGGTACCATGGATTACATTAGTAAAGGGTACAGTCTGTTCCATTAGTAAAGGGTACCATGGATTACATTATCAAAGGGTACAGTCTGTTCCATTAGTAAAGGGTACCAAGGATTACATTAGTAAAGGGTACAGTCTGTTCCCTCAGTAAAGGGTACAATCTGTTCCATTAGTAAAGGGTACAGTCTGTTCCATTTGTAAAGGGTACAGTCCGTTACATTAGTAAAGGGTACAATCAGTTCCATTCGCAAAGGGTACAATCTGTTCCATTAGTAAAGGGTACAGTCTGTTCCATTTGGAAAGGGTACAGTCTGTTCCATATGAAAGGGTACAGTCTGTTCCATTCGTAAAGGGTGCAGTCTGTTCCATTAGTAAAGGGTACAGTCTGTTCCATTAGAAAAGGGTACAATCTGTTCCATGAGTAAAGGATACAGTATGTTCAATTTGTAAAGAGTACAGACCGTTACATTAGTAAAGGGTATAATCAGTTCCATTCGCAAAGGGTACAATCTGTTCCATTAGTAAAGGGTAGAGTCTGTTCCATTTGGAAAGGGTACTGTCTGTTCCTTATGAAAGGGGAAAGTCTGTTCCATTAGTAAAGGGTACAACCAGTTCCATTAGTTAAGGGTACAGTCTGTTCCATTAGTAAAGGGTACAGTCTGTTCCATTAGTAAAGGGTACAATCAGTTACATTAGTAAAGGGTACACTGTTCCATTTGAAATGGGTACAATCAGTTCCGTTAGTAAAGGGTATAATCAGTTCCATTAATAAAGGGTACAGTCTCTTCCAATTAGTAAAGGGTACAGTCTGTGCCATTTCTAAAGGGTACAGTCTGTTCCATTTGTAAAGTGCACCATGGATTACATTAGTAATGGGTACAGTCTGTTCCATTAATAAAGGGTGTAGTCTGATCCATTAGTAAAGAGTACCAAGGGTTACATTAGTAAAGGGTACAGTCTGTTCCATTAGTAAAGGGTACAGTCTGTTCCATTCGTAAAGGGTACAATCAGTTCCATTCGTAATGGGTACAATCAGTTCCATTAGTAAAGGTTACAGTCTGTTCCATTAGTAAAGGGTACCATGGATTACATTAGTAAAGGGTACAGTCTGTTCCATTCGTAAAGGGTACAGTCTGTTCCATTAGTAAAGGGTACAGTCTGTTCCATATGAAAGGGGACAGTCTGTTCCATTAGTAAGGGGTACAGACTGTTCCATATGAAAGGGGACAGTCTGTTCCATTCGTAAAGGGTACAGTCTGTTCCATATGAAAGGGGACAGTCTGTTCCATTAGTAAAGGGTACAGTCTGTTGCATTAGTAAAGGGCACCATGGATTACATTAGTAAAGGGTACAGTCTGTTCCATTCGTAATGGGTACAATCAGTTCCATTAGTAAAGGGTACAGTCTGTTCCATTAGTAAAGGGTACCATGGATTACATTAGTAAAGGGTACAGTCTGTTCCATTCGTAAAGGGTACAGTCTGTTCCATTAGTAAAGGGTACAGTCTGTTCCATTCGTAAAGGGTACAGTCTGTTCCATTAGTAAAGGGTACAATCTGTTCCATTTGTCAAGGGTACTGTCTCTTCCATTAGTAAAGGGAACATGTCTGTACCATTCGTAAAGGGTACCATGGATTACATTACTAAAGGGTACAGTCTGTTCCATTAGTAAAGGATGCAATCTGTTCCATTTGTAAAGGGTACAGTCTGTTCCATTTGTAAAGGGTACAGTCCATTACATTAGTAAAGGGTACAATCAGTTCCATTCGCAAAGGGTACAGTCTGTTCCATTTGTAAAGGGTACAGTCTGTTCCATATGAAAGGGTACAGTCTGTTCCATTCGTAAAGGGTACAGTCTGTTCCATTAGTAAACGGTACAGTCTGTTCCATTAGTAAAGGGTACAATCTGTTCCATCAGTAATGGGTACAGTCTGTTCCATTCGTAAAGGGTACAGTCTGTTCCCTCAGTAAATGGTACAATCTGTTCCATTAGTAAAGGGTACAGTCTGTTCCATTTGTAAAGGGTACAGTCCATTACATTAGTAAAGGGTACAATCAGTTCCATTCGCAAAGGGTACAATCTGTTCCATTAGTAAAGGGTACAGTCTGTTCCATTTGGAAAGGGTACAGTCTGTTCCATATGAAAGGGTACAGTCTGTTCCATTCGTAAAGTGTACAGTCTGTTCCATTCGCAAAGGGTACAGTCTGTTCCATTAGTAAAGGGTACAATCTGTTCCATGAGTAAAGGATACAGTCTGTTCCATATGAAAGGGTACAGTCTGTTCCATTCGCAAAGGGTACAATCTCTTCCATTATTAAAGGGTACAGTCTGTTCCATTTGGAAAGGGTACTGTCTGTTCCTTATGAAAGGGGACAGTCTGTTCCATTAGTAAAGGGTACAACCAGTTCCATTAGTTAAGGGTACAGTCTGTTCCATTAGTAAAGGGTATAGTCTGTTCCATTAGTAAAGGGTACAATCAGTTACATTAGTAAAGGGTACACTGTTCCATTTGAAAAGGGTACAATCAGTTCCAATTAGTAAAGGGTACAGTCTGTTCCATTTCTAAAGGGTACAGTCTGTTCCATTTGTAAAGTGTACCATGGATTACATTAGTAAAGGGTACAGTCTGTTCCATTAGTAAAGGGTACAGTCTGATCCATTAGTAAAGGGTACCAAGGGTTACATTAGTAAAGGGTACAGTCTGTTCCATTAGTAAAGGGTACAGTCTGTTCCATTCGTAAAGGGTACAATCAGTTCCATTCGGAAAGGGTACAATCAGTTCCATTCGTAATGGGTACAATCAGTTCCATTAGTAAAGGGTACAGTCTGTTCCATTAGTAAAGGGTACCATGGATTACATTAGTAAAGCGTACAGTCTGTTCCATTCGTAAAGGGTACAGTCTGTTCCATTAGTAAAGGGTACAGTCTGTTCCATATGAAAGGGGACAGTCTGTTCCATTAGTAAAGGTTACAGTCTGTTGCGTTAGTAAAGGGCACCATGAATTACATTAGTAAAGGGTACAGTCGGTTCCATTCGTAAAGGGTACAGTCTGTTCCATTAGTAAAGGGGACAGTCTGTTCCATTAGTAAAGTGTGCATTCTCTTCCATATGAAAGGGTACAGTCTGTTCCATTAGTAAAGGGTACAGTCTGTTGCATTAGTAAAGGGTACCAAGGGTTACATTAGTAAAGGGTACAGTCTGTTCCATTCGTAAAGGGTACAATCAGTTCCATTGGTAAAGGGTACAGTCTGTTCCTTTAGTGAAGGGTACCATGGATTACATTAGTAAAGGGTACAGTCTGTTCCATTCGTAAAGGGTACAGTCTGTTCCATTAGTAAAGGGTACAGTCTGTTCCATATGAAAGGGTCCAGTCTGTTCCATTAGTAAAGGGTACAGTCTTTTGCATTAGTAAAGGGTATCATGGATTACATTAATAAAGGGTACAGTCTGTTCCATTCGTAAAGGGTACAGTCTGTTCCATTAGTAAAGGGTTCAGTCTGTTCCATCAGTAAAGGGTACCATGGATTACATTAGTAAAGGGTACAGTCAGTTCCATTCGTAAAGGGTACAGTCTGTTCCATTAGTACAGGTTACAATCTGTTCCATTTGTAAAGGGTACTGTCTCTTCCATTAGTAACGGGTACAGTCTATACCATTAGTAAAGGGTACCATGGATTACATTAATAAAGGGTACAGTCTGTTCCATTAGTAAAGGGTACCATGGATTACATTAGTAAAGGGTACAGTCTGTTCCATTAGTAAAGGGTACCATGGATTACATTAGTAAAGGGTACAGTCTGTTCCATTAGTAAAGGGTACCATGGATTACATTATCAAAGGGTACAGTCTGTTCCATTTGTAAAGGGTACCAAGGATTACATTAGTAAAGGGTACAGTCTGTTCCCTCAGTAAAGGGTACAATCTGTTCCATTAGTAAAGGGTACAGTCTGTTCCATTTGTAAAGGGTACAGTCCGTTACATTAGTAAAGGGTACAATCAGTTCCATTCGCAAAGGGTACAATCTGTTCCATTAGTAAAGGGTACAGTCTGTTCCATTTGGAAAGGGTACAGTCTGTTCCATATGAAAGGGTACAGTCTGTTCCATTCGTAAAGGGTGCAGTCTGTTCCATTAGTAAAGGGTACAGTCTGTTCCATTAGAAAAGGGTACAATCTGTTCCATGAGTAAAGGATACAGTATGTTCCATTTGTAAAGAGTACAGACCGTTACATTAGTAAAGGGTATAATCAGTTCCATTCGCAAAGGGTACAATCTGTTCCATTAGTAAAGGGTAGAGTCTGTTCCATTTGGAAAGGGTACTGTCTGTTCCTTATGAAAGGGGAAAGTCTGTTCCATTAGTAAAGGGTACAACCAGTTCCATTAGTTAAGGGTACAGTCTGTTCCATTAGTAAAGGGTACAGTCTGTTCCATTAGTAAAGGGTACAATCAGTTACATTAGTAAAGGGTACACTGTTCCATTTGAAATGGGTACAATCAGTTCCGTTAGTAAAGGGTATAATCAGTTCCATTAATAAAGGGTACAGTCTCTTCCAATTAGTAAAGGGTACAGTCTGTGGCATTTCTAAAGGGTACAATCTGTTCCATTTGTAAAGTGCACCATGGATTACATTAGTAAAGGGTACAGTCTGTTCCATTAGTAAAGGGTACAGTCTGTTCCATTCGTAAAGGGTACCATGGATTACATTAGTAAAGGGTACAGTCTGTTCCATTCGTAAAGGGTACAGTCTGTTCCATTAGTAAAGGGTACAGTCTGTTCCATATGAAAGGGGACAGTCTGTTCCATTAGTAAAGGGTACAGTCTGTTCCATATGAAAGGGGACAGTCTGTTCCATTAGTAAAGGGTACAGTCTGTTCCATATGAAAGGGTACAGTCTGTTCCATTAGTAAAGGGTACAGTCTGTTGCATTAGTAAAGGGCACCATGGATTACATTAGTAAAGGGTACAGTCTGTTCCATTCGTAATGGGTACAATCAGTTCCATTAGTAAAGGGTACAGTCTGTTCCATTAGTAAAGGGTACCATGGATTACATTAGTAAAGGGTACAGTCTGTTCCATTAGTAAAGGGTACAGTCTGTTCCATTCGTAAAGGGTAAAGTCTGTTCCATTAGCAAAGGGTACAATCTGTTCCATTTGTCAAGGGTACTGTCTCTTCCATTAGTAAAGGGAACATGTCTGTACCATTCGTAAAGGGTACCATGGATTACATTAGTAAAGGGTACAGTCTGTTCCATTAGTAAAGGGTGCAATCTGTTCCATTTGTAAAGGGTACAGTCTGTTCCATTTGTAAAGGGTACAGTCCATTACATTAGTAAAGGGTACAATCAGTTCCATTCGCAAAGGGTACAATCTGTTCCATTAGTAAAGGGTACAGTCTGTTCCATTTGTAAAGGGTACAGTCTGTTCCATATGAAAGGGTACAGTCTGTTCCATTCGTAAAGGGTACAGTCTGTTCCATTAGTAAACGGTACAGTCTGTTCCATTAGTAAAGGGTACAATCTGTTCCATCAGTAATGGGTACAGTCTGTTCCATTCGTAAAGGGTACAGTCTGTTCCCTCAGTAAAGGGTACAATCTGTTCCATTAGTAAAGGGTACAGTCTGTTCCATTTGTAAAGGGTACAGTCCGTTACATTAGTAAAGGGTACAATCAGTTCCATTCGCAAAGGGTACAATCTGTTCCATTAGTAAAGGGTACAGTCTGTTCCATTTGGAAAGGGTACAGTCTGTTCCATATGAAAGGGTACAGTCTGTTCCATTCGTAAAGTGTACAGTCTGTTCCATTCGCAAAGGGTACAGTCTGTTCCATTAGTAAAGGGTACAATCTGTTCCATGAGTAAAGGATACAGTCTGTTCCATATGAAAGGGTACAGTCTGTTCCATTCGCAAAGGGTACAATCTCTTCCATTATTAAAGGGTACAGTCTGTTCCATTTTGAAAAGGTACTTTCTGTTCCTTATGAAAGGGGACAGTCTGTTCCATTAGTAAAGGGTACAACCAGTTCCATTAGTTAAGGGTACAGTCTGTTCCATTAGTAAAGGATATAGTCTGTTCCATTAGTAAAGGGTACAATCAGTTACATTAGTAAAGGGTACACTGTTCCATTTGAAAAGGGTACAATCAGTTCCGTTAGTAAAGAGTATAATCAGTTCCATTAATAAAGGGTACAGTCTGTTCCAATTAGTAAAGGGTACAGACTGTTCCATTTCTAAAGGGTACAGTCTGTTCCATTTGTAAAGTGTACCATGGATTACATTAGTAAAGGGTACAGTCTGTTCCATTAGTAAAGGGTACCAAGGGTTACATTAGTAAAGGGTACAGTCTGTTCCATTAGTAAAGGGTACAGTCTGTTCCATTCGTAAAGGGTACAATCAGTTCCATTCGGAAAGGGTACAATCAGTTCCATTCGTAATGGGTACAATCAGTTCCATTAGTAAAGGGTACAGTCTGTTCCATTAGTAAAGGGTACCATGGATTACATTAGTAAAGCGTACAGTCTGTTCCATTCGTAAAGGGTACAGTCTGTTCCATTAGTAAAGGATACAGTCTGTTCCATATGAAAGGGGACAGTCTGTTCCATTAGTAAAGGTTACAGTCTGTTGCGTTAGTAAAGGGCACCATGGATTACATTAGTAAAGGGTACAGTCTGTTCCATTCGTAAAGGGTACAGTCTGTTCCATTAGTAAAGGGTACAGTCTGTTCCATTAGTAAAGTGTGCATTCTCTTCCATATGAAAGGGTACAGTCTGTTCCATTAGTAAAGGGTACAGTCTGTTGCATTAGTAAAGGGTACCATGGATTACATTAGAAAATGGTACAGTCTGTTCCATTCGTAAGGGGTACAGTCTGTTCCATTAGTAAAGGGTACAGTCTGTTCCATTAGCAAAGGGAACCATGGAT
Organism: Heterodontus francisci; assembly: GCF_036365525.1. Taxonomy (NCBI): domain Eukaryota; kingdom Metazoa; phylum Chordata; class Chondrichthyes; order Heterodontiformes; family Heterodontidae; genus Heterodontus; species Heterodontus francisci. Next base: position 22,356,875 of record NC_090395.1, read on the forward strand.
TACATTAGTAAAGGGTACAGTCTGTTCCATTCGTAAAGGGTACAGTCTGTTCCATTAGTAAAGGGTACAGTCTGTTCCATTTGTAAAGGGTACTGTCTCTTCCATTAGTAAAGGGAACATGTCTGTACCATAATTAAAGGGTACCATGGATTACATTAATAAAGGGTACAGTCTGTTCCATTCGTAAAGGGTTCAGTCTGTTCCATCAGTAAAGGGTACCATGGATTACATTAGTAAAGGGTACAGTCTGTTCCATTCGTAAAGGGTACAGTCTGTTCCATTAGTACAGGTTACAATCTGTTCCATTTGTAAAGGGTACTGTCTCTTCCATTAGTAAAGGGAACATGTCTGTGCCATTAGTAAAGGGTACCATGGATTACATCAGTAAAGGGTACAGTCTGTTCCATTCATAAAGGGTACAGTCTGTTCCATTAGTAAAGGGTACAATCTGTTCCATTTGTAAAGGGTACTGTCTCTTCCATTAGTAAAGGGAACATGTCTGTACCATTAGTAAAGGGTACCATGGATTACATTAGTAAAGGGTACAGTCTGTTCCATTAGTAAAGGGTACCATGGATTACATTAGTAAAGGGTACAGTCTGTTCCATTCGTAAAGGGTACAGTCTGTTCCCTTAGTAAAGGGTACAGTCTGTTCCATTAGTAAAGTGTAACATGGATTACATTTGTAAAGGGTACAGTCTGTTCCATTTGTAAAGGGTACAGTCTGTTCCATCTGAAAGGGTACAGTCTGTTCCATTCGTAAAGGGTACAGTTTGTTCCATTCGTAAAGGGTGCCAGGGATTACATTAGTAAAGGGTACAGTCTGTTCCATTAGTAAAGGGTACAGTCTGTTCCATTCGTAAAGGGTACCATCAGTTCCATTCGTAATGGGTACAATCAGTTCCATTAGTCAAGGGTACAGTCTGTTCCATTCGTAAAGGGTACAGTCTGTTCCATTAGTAAAGGGTACAGTCTGTTCCATATGAAAGGGGACAGTCTGTTCCATTAGTAAAGGGTACAGTCTGTTGCATTAGTAAAGGGCACCATGGATTACATTAGTAAAGGGTACAGTCTGTTCCATTCGTAATGGGTACAATCAGTTCCATTAGTATAGGGTACAGTCTGTTCCATTAGTAAAGGGTACCATGGATTACATTGGTAAAGGGTACAGTCTGTTCCATTCGTAAAGGGTACAGTCTGTTCCATTAGTAAAGGGTACAGTCTCTTCCATATGAAAGGGTACAGTCTGTTCCATTAGTAAAGGGTACAGTCTGTTGCATTAGTAAAGGGTACCATGGATTACATTAGTAAAGGGTACAGTCTGTTCCATTCGTAAAGAGTACAGTCTGTTCCATTAGTAAAGGGTACAGTCTGTTCCATTCGTAAAGGGTACAGTCTGTTCCATTAGTAAAGGGTACAATCTGTTCCATTTGTCAAGGGTACTGTCTCTTCCATTAGAAAAGGGAACATGTCTGTACCATTCGTAAAGGGTACCATGGATTACATTAGTAAAGGGTACAGTCTGTTCCATTAGTAAAGGGTGCAATCTGTTCCATTAGTAAACGGTACAGTCTGTTCCATTTGTAAAGAGTACAAACCGTTACATTAGTAAAGGGTACAATCAGTTCCATTCGCAAAGGGTACAATCTGTTCCATTCGCAAAGGGTACAATCTGTTCCATTCGTAAAGGGTACAGTCTGTTCCCTCAGTAAAGGGTACAATCTGTTCTATTAGTAAAGGGTACAGTCTGTTCCATTTGTAAAGGGTACAGTCCGTTACATTAGTAAAGGGTACAATCAGTTCCATTCGCAAAGGGTACAATCTGTTCCATTAGTAAAGGGTACAGTCTGTTCCATTTGGAAAGGGTACAGTCTGTTCCATATGAAAGGGGACAGTCTGTTCCATTCGTAAAGGGTACAGTCTGTTCCATTAGTAAAGGGTACAGTCTGTTCCATTAGTAAAGGGTACAATCTGTTCCATGAGTAAAGGATACAGTCTGTTCCATTTGGAAAGGGTACTGTCTGTTCCTTATGAAAGGGGACAGTCTGTTCCATTAGTAAAGGGTACAACCAGTTCCATTAGTTAACGGTACAGTCTGTTCCATTAGTAAAGGGTACAGTCTGTTCCATTAGTGAAGGGTACAATCAGTTACATTAGTAAAGGGTACACTGTTCCATTTGAAAAGGGTACAATCAGTTCCGTTACTAAAGAGTATAATCAGTTCCATTAATAAAGGGTACAGTCTGTTCCAATTAGTAAAGGGTACAGTCTGTTCCATTTCTAAAGGGGACAGTCTGTTCCATTTGTAAAGTGTACCATGGTTTACATTAGTAAAGGGTACAGTCTGTTCCATTAGTAAAGGGTACAGTCTGATCCATTAGTAAAGGGTACCAAGGGTTACATTAGTAAAGGGTACAGTCTGTTCCATTAGTAAAGGGTACAGTCTGTTCCATTCGTAAAGGGTACAATCAGTTCCATTCGGAAAGGGTACAATCAGTTCCATTCGTAATGGGTACAATCAGTTCCATTAGTAAAGGGTACAGTCTGTTCCATTAGTAAAGGGTACAATCAGTAAAGGGTACAATCATGGATTACATTAGTAAAGGGTACAGTCTGTTCCATTCGTCAAGGGTACAGTCTGTTCCATTAGTAAAGGGTACAGTCTGTTCCATATGAAAGGGGACAGTCTGTTCCATTCGTAAAGGGTACAGTCTGTTCCATTAGTAAAGGGTACAGTCTGTTCCATTAGTAAAGTGTAACATGGATTACATTTGTAAAGGGTACAGTCTGTTCCATTTGTAAAGGGTACAGTCTGTTCCATCTGAAAGGGTACAGTCTGTTCCATTCGTAAAGGGTACAGTTTGTTCCATTCGTAAAGGGTGCCAGGGATTACATTAGTAAAGGGTACAGTCTGTTCCATTCGTAAAGGGTACAGTCTGTTCCATTCGTAAAGGGTACCATCAGTTCCATTCGTAATGGGTACAATCAGTTCCATTAGTAAAGGGTACAGTCTGTTCCATTCGTAAAGGGTCCAGTCTGTTCCATTAGTAAAGGGTACAGTCTGTTCCATATGAAAGGGGACAGTCTGTTCCATTAGTAAAGGGTACAGTCTGTTGCATTAGTAAAGGGCACCATGGATTACATTAGTAAAGGGTACAGTCTGTTCCATTCGTAATGGGTACAATCAGTTCCATTAGTATAGGGTACAGTCTGTTCCATTAGTAAAGGGTACCATGGATTACATTGGTAAAGGGTACAGTCTGTTCCATTCGTAAAGGGTACAGTCTGTTCCATTAGTAAAGGGTACAGTCTCTTCCATATGAAAGGGTACAGTCAGTTCCATTAGTAAAGGGTACAGTCTGTTGCATTAGTAAAGGGTACCATGGATTACATTAGTAAAGGGTACAGTCTGTTCCATTCGTAAAGAGTACAGTCTGTTCCATTAGTAAAGGGTACAGTCTGTTCCATTCGTAAAGGGTACAGTCTGTTCCATTAGTAAAGGGTACAATCTGTTCCATTTGTCAAGGGTACTGTCTCTTCCATTAGAAAAGGGAACATGTCTGTACCATTCGTAAAGGGTACCATGGATTACATTAGTAAAGGGTACAGTCTGTTCCATTAGTAAAGGGTGCAATCTGTTCCATTAGTAAACGGTACAGTCTGTTCCATTTGTAAAGAGTACAAACCGTTACATTAGTAAAGGGTACAATCAGTTCCATTCGCAAAGGGTACAATCTGTTCCATTCGCAAAGGGTACAATCTGTTCCATTCGTAAAGGGTACAGTCTGTTCCCTCAGTAAAGGGTACAATCTGTTCTATTAGTAAAGGGTACAGTCTGTTCCATTTGTAAAGGGTACAGTCCGTTACATTAGTAAAGGGTACAATCAGTTCCATTCGCAAAGGGTACAATCTGTTCCATTAGTAAAGGGTACAGTCTGTTCCATTTGGAAAGGGTACAGTCTGTTCCATTTGTAAAGGGTACAGTCTGTTCCATTAGTAAAGGGTACAGTCTGTTCCATTTGTAAAGGGTACAGTCTGTTCCATATGAAAGGTTACAGTCTGTTCCATTAGTGAAGGGTACAGTCTGTTCCATTCGTAAAGGGTACAGTCTGTTCCATTAGTAAAGGGTACAGTCTGTTCCATTAGTAAAGGGTACCATGGATTACATTAGTAAAGGGTACAGTCTGTTCCATTCATAAAGGGTACAGTCTGTTCCATTAGTAAAGGGTACAATCTGTTCCATATGTAAAGGGTACAATTAGTTCCATTCGTAATGGGTACAATCAGTTCCATTAGTAAAGGGTACAGTCTGTTCCATTAGTAAAGGGTACCATGGATTACATTAGTAAAGGGTACAGTCTGTTCCATTCATAAAGGGTACAGTCTGTTCCATGAGTAAAGGGTACAGTCTGTTCCATATGAAAGGGTACAGTCTGTTCCATTAGTAAAGGGTACAATCTGTTCCATTTGTCAAGGGTACTGTCTCTTCCATTAGAAAAGGGAACATGTCTGTACCATTCGTAAAGGGTACCATGGATTACATTAGTAAAGCGTACAGTCTGTTCCATTAGTAAAGGGTGCAATCTGTTCCATTAGTAAAGGGTACAGTCTGTTCCATTTGTAAAGGGTACAAACCGTTACATTAGTAAAGGGTACAATCAGTTCCATTCGCAAAGGGTACAATCTGTTCCATTCGCAAAGGGTACAATCTGTTCCATTCGTAAAGGGTACAGTCTCTTCCCTCAGCAAAGGGTACAATCTGTTCCATTAGTAAAGGGTACAGTCTGTTCCATTTGTAAAGGGGACAGTCCGTTACATTAGTAAAGGGTACAATCAGTTCCATTCGCAAAGGGTACAATCTGTTCCATTAGTAAAGGGTACAGTCTGTTCCATTTGGAAAGGGTACAGTCTGTTCCATATGAAAGGGTACAGTCTGTTCCATTCGTAAAGGGTACAGTCTGTTCCATTAGTAAAGGGTACAGTCTGTTCCATCAGTAAAGGGTACAATCTGTTCTATGAGTAAAGGATACAGTCTGTTCCATATGAAAGGGTACAGTCTGTTCCATTCGCAAAGGGTACAATCTGTTCCATTTGTAAAGGGTACAGTCTGTTCCATTTGGAAAGGGTACTGTCTGTTCCTTATGAAAGGGGACAGTCTGTTCCATTAGTAAAGGGTACAACCAGTTCCATTAGTTAAGGGTACAGTCTGTTCCATTAGTAAAGGGTACAGTCTGTTCCATTAGTAAAGGGTACAATCAGTTACATTAGTAAAGGGTACACGGTTCCATTTGAAAAGGGTACAATCAGTTCCGTTAGTAAAGAGTATAATCAGTTCCATTAATAAAGGGTACAGTCTGTTCCAATTAGTAAAGGGTACAGTCTGTTCCATTTCTAAAGGGGACAGTCTGTTCCATTTGTAAAGTGTACCATGGATTACATTAGTAAAGGGTACAGTCTGTTCCATTAGTAAAGGGGACAGTCTGATCCATTAGTAAAGGGTACCAAGGGTTACATTAGTAAAGAGTACAGTCTGTTCCATTAGTAAAGGGTACAGTCTGTTCCATTCGTAAAGGGTACAATCAGTTCCATTCGGAAAGGGTACAATCAGTTCCATTCGTAATGAGTACAATCAGTTCCATTAGTAAAGGGTACAGTCTGTTCCATTAGTAAAGGGTACCATGGATTACATTAGTAAAGGGTACAGTCTGTTCCATTCGTAAAGGGTACAGTCTGTTCCATTAGTAAAGGGTACAGTCTGTTCCATATGAAAGGGGACAGTCTGTTCCATTAGTAAAGGGTACAGTCTGTTGCATTATTAAAGGGCACCATGGATTACATTAGTAAAGGGTACAGTCTGTTCCATTCGTAAAGGGTACAGTCTGTTCCATTAGTAAAGGGTACAGTCTGTTCCATTAGTAAAGGGTACCATGGATTACATTAGTAAAGGGTACAGTCTGTTCCATTCATAAAGGGTACAGTCTGTTCCATTGGTAAAGGGTACAATCTGTTCCATTTGTAAAGGGTACAATCAGTTCCATTAGTAAAGGGTACAGTCTGTTCCATTAGTAAAGGGTACCATGGATTACATTAGTAAAGGGTACAGTCTGTTCCATTCGTAAAGGGTACAGTCTGTTCCATTAGTAAAGTGTGCATTCTCTTCCATATGAAAGGGTACAGTCTGTTCCATTAGTAAAGGGTACAGTCTGTTGCATTAGTAAAGGGTACCATGGATTACATTAGTAAATGGTACAGTCTGTTCCATTCGTAAAGGGTACAGTCTGTTCCATTAGTAAAGGGTACAGTCTGTTCCATTAGTAAAGGGTACCATGGATTACATTAGTAAAGGGTACAATCTGTTCCATTCGTAAAGGGTACAGTCTGTTCCATTAGTAAAGGGTACAGTCTGTTCCATTTGTAAAGGGTACTGTCTCTTCCATTAGTAAAGGGAACATGTCTGTACCATAAGTAAAGGGTACCATGGATTACATTAATAAAGGGTACAGTCTGTTCCATTCGTAAAGGGTACAGTCTGTTCCATTAGTAAAGGGTACAGTCTGTTCCATCAGTAAAGGGTACCATGGATTACATTAGTAAAGGGTACAGTCTGTTCCATTCGTAAAGGGTACAGTCTGTTCCATTAGTACAGGGTACAATCTGTTCCATTTGTAAAGGGTACTGTCTCTTCCATTAGTAAAGGGAACATGTCTGTGCCATTAGTAAAGGGTACCATGGATTACATTAGTAAAGGGTACAGTCTGTTCCATTAGTAAAGGGTACAGTCTGTTCCATTTGTAAAGGGTACTGTCTCTTCCATTAGTAAAGGGAACATGTCTGTACCAAAAGTAAATAGTACCATGGATTACATTAATAAAGGGTACAGTCTGTTCCATTCGTAAAGGGTACAGTCTGTTCCATTCGTAAAGGGTACAGTCTGTTCCATCAGTAAAGGGTACCATGGATTACATTAGTAAAGGGTACAGTCAGTTCCATTCGTAAAGGGTACAGTCTGTTCCATTAGTACAGGGTACAATCTGTTCCATTTGTAAAGGGTACTGTCTCTTCCATTAGTAAAGGGAACATGTCTGTGCCATTAGTAAAGGGTACCATGGATTACATTAGTAAAGGGTACAGTCTGTTCCATTCGTAAGGGGTACAGTCTCTTCCATTAGAAAAGGGAACATGTCTGTACCATTAGTAAAGGGTACCATGGATTACATTAGTAAAGGGTACAGTCTGTTCCATTCGTAAAGGGTACAGTCTGTTCCATTAGTAAAGGGTACAGTCTGTTCCATTCGTAAAGGGTACAGTCTGTTCCATTAGTAAAGGGTACAATCTGTTCCATTTGTAAAGGGTACAGTCTGTTCCATTAGTAAAGGGTACAGTCTGTTCCATTTGTAAAGGGTACAGTCTGTTCCATATGAAAGGTTACAGTCTGTTCCATTAGTGAAGGGTACAGTCTGTTCCATTCGTAAAGGGTACAGTCTGTTCCATTAGTAAAGGGTACAGTCTGTTCCATTAGTAAAGGGTACCATGGATTACATTAGTAAAGGGTACAGTCTGTTCCATTCATAAAGGGTACAGTCTGTTCCATTAGTAAAGGGTACAATCTGTTCCATATGTAAAGGGTACAATTAGTTCCATTCGTAATGGGTACAATCAGTTCCATTAGTAAAGGGTACAGTCTGTTCCATTAGTAAAGGGTACCATGGATTACATTAGTAAAGGGTACAGTCTGTTCCATTCATAAAGGGTACAGTCTGTTCCATTAGTAAAGGGTACAGTCTGTTCCATATGAAAGGGTACAGTCTGTTCCATTAGTAAAGGGTACAGTCTGTTCCATTCGTAAAGGGTGCAGTCTGTTCCATTAGTAAAGTGTGCAGTCTGTTCCATATGAAAGGGTACAGTCTGTTCCATTAGTAAAGGGTACAGTCTGTTGCATTAGTAAAGGGTACCATGGATTACATTAGTAAATGGTACAGTCTGTTCCATTCGTAAAGGGTACAGTCTGTTCCATTAGTAAAGGGTACAGTCTGTTCCATTAGTAAAGGGTACCATGGATTACATTAGTAAAGGGTACAGTCTGTTCCATTCGTAAAGGGTACAGTCTGTTCCATTAGTAAAGCGTACAGTCTGTTCCATTAGTAAAGTGTGCAGTCTGTTCCATATGAAAGGGTACAGTCTGTTCCATTAGTAAAGGGTACAGTCTGTTCCATTTGTAAAGGGTACAGTCTGTTCCATATGAAAGGTTACAGTCTGTTCCATTAGTGAAGGGTACAGTCTGTTCCATTCGTAAAGGGTACAGTCTGTTCCATTAGTAAAGGGTACAGTCTGTTCCATTAGTAAAGGGTACCATGGATTACATTAGTAAAGGGTACAGTCTGTTCCATTCATAAAGGGTACAGTCTGTTCCATTAGTAAAGGGTACAGTCTGTTCCATTAGTAAAGGGTACAGTCTGTTCCATTAGTAAAGGGTACCATGGATTACATTAGTAAAGGGTACAGTCTGTTCCATTCGGAAAGGGTACAGTCTGTTCCATTAGTAAAGTGTGCAGTCTGTTCCATATGAAAGGGTACAGTCTGTTCCATTTGTAAAGGGGGCAGTCTGTTCTATTAGAAAGGGTGCCATGGATTACATGATTAAAGGGTACAGTCTGTTCCATTAGTAAAGGGTACAATCTGTTCCATTTGTAAAGGGTACAGTCTGTTCTATTAGAAAGGGTACAGTCTGTTCCATTAGTAAAGGATACAGTCTGTTCCATTACTAAAGGGTACAGTCTGTTCCATTTGTAAAGGGTACAATCAGTTCCGTCACTAAATGGTATAATCAGTTCCATTAATAAAGGGTACAGTCTGTTCCAATTAGTAAAGGGTACAGTCTATTCCATTAGTAAAGGGTACATCTGTTCCATTAGTAAAGGGTACCAAGGGTTACATTAGTAAAGGGTACAGTCTGTTCCATTCGTAAAGGGTACAATCAGTTCCATTAGTAAAGGGTACAGTCTGTTGCATTAGTGAAGGGTACCATGGATTACATTAATAAAGGGTACAGTCTGTTCCATTAGTAAAGTGTACAGTCTGTTCCATATGAAAGGGTACAGTCTGTTCCATTTGTAAAGGGTACAGTCTGTTCCCTTAGTAAAGGGTACAGTCTGTTCCATTTGTTAAGGGTACAGTCTTTTCTATTAGAAAGGGTGCCATGGAGTACATGATTAAAGGGTACAGTCTGTTCCATTAGTAAAGGGTACAATCTGTTCCATTTGTAAAGGGTACAGTCTGTTCTATTAGAAAGGGTACAGTCTGTTCCATTACTAAAGGGTACAGTCTTTTCCATTTGTAAAGGGTACAGTCTGTTCCATTAGTAAAGGGTACAATCCGTTCCATTTGTAAAGGGTACTGTCTCTTCCATTAGCAAAAGGTATAGTCTGTTCCATTAGTAAAGCGTACCATGGATTACATTAGTAAAGGGTACAGTCTGTTCCATTAGTAAAGGGTACAGTCTGTTCCAGAACAAAAGAACAAAGAACAATGAAAATTACAGCACAGGAACAGGCCCTTCGTCCTCCAAGCCTGCGCCGATCCAGATCCTCTATCTAAACATGTCGCCTATTTTCTAAGGGTCTGTATCTCTTTGCTTCCTGCCCATTCATGTATCTGTCTAGATACATCTTAAAAGACGCTATCGTGCCCGCGTCTACCACCTCCGCTGGCAACGCGTTCCAGGCACCCACCACCCTCTGCGTAAAGAACTTTCCATGCATATCCCCCCCTAAACTTTTCCCCTCTCACTTTGAACTCGTGACCCCTAGTATTTGAATCCCCATTCTGGGAAAAAGCTTCTTGCTATCCACCCTGTCTATACCTCTCATGATTTTGTACACCTCAATCAGGTCCCCCCTCAACCTCCTTCTTTCTAATGAAAATAATCCTAATCTGCTCAACCTCTCTTCATAGCTAGCGCCCTCCATACCAGGCAACATCCTGGTGAACCTCCTCTGCACCCTCTCCAAAGCATCTACATCCTTTTGGTAATGTGGCGACCAGAAATGCACGCAGTATTCCAAATGTGGCCGAACCAAAGTCTTATACAACTGTAACATAACCTGCCAACCCTTGTACTCAATACCCCGTCCGATGAAGGAAAGCATGCCGTATGCCTTCTTGACCACTCTAGTGACCTGCGTTGCCACCTTCAGGGAACAAAGGACCTGAACACCCAAATCTCTCTGTACTTCAATTTACCCCAGGACTTTTCCATTTACTGTATAGTTCACTCTTGAATTGGATCTTCCAAAATGCATCACTTCGCATTTGCCCTGATTGAACTCCACCTGCCATTTCTCTGCCCAACTCTCCAATCTATTTATATTCTGCTGTATTCTCTGACAGTCCCCTTCACTATCTGCTACTCCACCAATCTTAGTGTCGTCTGCAAACTTGCTAATCAGACCACCTATACTTTCCTCCAAATCATTTGTAAAGGGTACAGTCTGTTCCATATGAAAGGGTACAGTCTGTTCCATTAGTAAAGGGTACAATCAGTTCCATTCGTAAAGGGTACAGTCTGTTCCATTTGTAAAGGGTACAATCAGTTCCATTAATAAAGGGTACAGTCTGTTCCAATTAGTAAAGGGTACAGTCTGTTCCATTTGTAAAGTGTACCATGGATTCCATTAGTAAAGGGTACATTCTGTTCCATTAGTAAAGGGTACAATCAGTTCCATTAGTAAAGGGTACAATCAGTTCCATTCGTAAAGGGTACAATCTGTTCCATTCGTAAAGAGTACAATCTGTTCCATTTGGAAAGGGTACAGTCTGTTCCCTTGGTAAAAGGTACAGTCCGTTACATTAGTAAAGGGTACAATCAGTTCCATTTGTAAAGGGTACAGTCCCTTACATTAGTAAAGGGTACAATCAGTTCCATTCGTAAAGGGTACAATCTGTTCCATTTGGAAAGGGTACAGTCTGTTCTCTTGGTAAAGGGTACAGTCTGTTACATTAGTAAAGGGTACAATCTGTTCCATTTGGAAAGGGTACAATCTGTTCCATTGGTAACGGGTTCAGTCTGTTCCATTAGTAAAGGGTACAGTCTGTTCCATTTGGAAAGGGTACAATCTGTTCCATTGGTAAAGGGTACAGTCTGTTCCATTAGTAAAGGGTACAGTCTGTTCCATTTGGAAAGGGTACAATCTGTTCCATTGGTAAAGGGTACAATCTGTTCTCTTGGTAAAGGGTACAGTCAGTTCCATTAGTAAAGGGTACAGTCTGTTCCATTTGGAAAGGGTACAATCTGTTCCATTGGTAAAGGGTACAATCTGTTCTCTTGGTAAAGGGTACAGTCCGTTACATTAGTAAAGGGTACAATCAGTTCCATTCGTAAAGGGCACAATCTGTTCCATTTGGAAAGGGTACAATCTGTTCCATTGGTAAAGGGTACAGTCCGTTACATTAGTAAAGGGTACAATCAGTTCCATTTGTAAAGGCCACAATCTGTTCCATTTGGAAAGGGTACAATCTGTTCCATTGGTAAAGGGTACAGTCCGTTACATTAGTAAAGGGTACAATCAGTTCCATTCGTAAAGGGCACAATCTGTTCCATTTTGAAAGGGTACAATTTTTTTCATTTGTAAACTGTACAGTCTGTTACATTAGTAAAGGGTATAGTCTGTTCCATTTGTCAAGGGTACAGTCTGGTCCATCAGTAAAGGGTACAGTCTGTTCCATTTGTCAAGGGTACAGTTGTTCCATTAGTATAGGGTACAGAATGCTACATTAGTTAAGGGTACGGTCTTCGATTAACAATGCATAGGCTTTGGCATTTTTAAATGTACAGTCTATACATTTAATAAACATACAGTCTGTTCCATGAGGAAGGGCAGAATCTGTTTCCTTCCATTGCACTGGGCCTCCTAGTTTGGTGTCATCTGCAATTTTGATGAATTTGCATTTGGGTTTCCGAATCCAAGTGATGAGTGTAAATCAGAAACTGTCCTGCTGCTAAGACATAACTGTGGCCCACCCAACTCAGTGCTCCCCCAACAGCCAAGCACACGTACTTGTTCAAACCTCACACACACACACACAAATATATATGTATACATACACATACACATGGCCATACATATGCATATATATGCACAATTATTTCACATGGTTTTGCTGCCCATGAGGTTGATAACTAAATGTCAGTGAGCTATTCAAATATGAGAAAGACAAAGGGGAAACAAACCTGATAAAAGAAATCAATCATACACAAATTTAATCTTCACAGGAATGTGGTCAGTCAGAATCAAAGCATGGAAAAACAGGAGTATCATTGTGCGGGGTGGATTCTGAGCCGGGTTTCCTGACTTTGTTGTACTGATGTGAGCTACACTCACACCACAATGCACGACATTGGATGCTCTAAGTGTGGACTCCATGGGCAACCATCCAGCTACATCTGATTGCGTGACACTCTCCTTGGGAGCTCCACCTCGCATCGGGTGAGGTGCTGAGGCTCTGTAGAAACTTAACCAGCATATCCACAGAGTGGAGTAGCCCAATACTGACCTCTAGAGGACTCCTTTGTCACACACCACCCTCCATTCCAAACTAACTATGCAAACTAACATAAAAGTAAAATACTGCAGATGCTGGAAATCTGAAATAAAAACAGAAAGTGCCACAAATACTCAGCAGGTCTGGCAGCATCTGTGGAGAGAGAAGCAGAGTTAACGTTTCAGGTCTGTGACCCTTCATCAGAATCGGCAAAGGTTAGAAAAGAATTAGGTTTTAAGCAAGTGAAGGGGGTGGGGAAGAGAACAAAATGGAAGGTGTGTGATAGGGCAGAGGGCAGGAGAGATTAAATGACAAAGCTGTCCTGGGACAAAGGCAAAGAGTGTGTTAATGCTTGTGGTGAATGACAAAGCATTAGGCCAGACAGTGTTAATAGCGGAATAATGAGCCTTCTGTCTGACCACCTCTGCATAAAGGCTGGCTACCTGACCCGAACCCGATGGGACCCGACAACATGTCGGGTCGGTTCGGGTCGGGTCGGGTTGGGTCGGGTCAGGTCGCACTTCCGGGTCCTGCATTCAGGCTCGGGTCAGACCAGGTCAGACACGCTCCATTGCAAGTAAGTGGCTCCAATGTTAATTTAATTTTTTGACTAGGAAGGTGGTTTTGTTACAGTTATTTTAAGCTTGTGCAGATCAGCAACAAAGTGAAATACAAAAGTAAGTTAACTGATGGTCGGGTCAGGTCGGGCGCGGGAAAAAATGGAAGGATTCGGGCCCGGTCATGCTCGGGACAAATATGGTTCTGCGGGCTCGGCTCGGGTTTTTTTTTTTTGCAGACCCAAACAGGCCTTTACCTCCGCATACTCCAACTTTTTTTTATTCATTCATGCGATGTGGGCGTCGCTGGCTAAAGCCAGCATTTATTACCCATCCCTAATTGCCCTTGAGAAGGTGGTGGTGAGCTGCCTTCTTGAACCGCTGCAGTCCATGTGGGGGTTTCTACACCCACAGTACTGTTAGGAAGGGAGTTCCAGGATTTCGACCCAGTGACAATGAAGGAACGGCGATATAGTTCCAAGTCAGTTTGGTGTGTGACTTGGAGGGGAACTTGCAGGCGGTGGTGTTCCCATGCATTTGCTGCCCTTGTCCTTCTAGTTAGTAGATGTTGCGGGTTTGGAAGATGCTGTCCAAGGAGCCTTGGTGTGATGCTGCAGTGCATCTTGTAGATGATACACACTGCTACCACTGTGCGTCGGTGGTGGAGGGAGTGAATGTTTGTAGATGGGGTGCCAATCAAGTGGGCTGCTTTGTCCTGGATGGTGGTCAAGCTTCTTGAGTGTTGTTGGAGCTGCACCCATCCAGACAAGTGGAGAGTATTCCATCACGCTCCTGACTTGTGCCTTGTAGATGGTGGACAGGCTTTGGGGAGTCAGGAGGTGAATTACTCGCCGCAGGATTCCTAACTGCTGACCTGCTCTTGTAGCCACGGTATTTATATGGCTACTCCAATTCAGTTTCTGGTCAATGGTAGCCCCAGGATGTTGAGAGTGGGGGATTCAGCAATGGTAATGCCATTGAATTTCAAGGGGAGATTGTTAAATTCTCTCTTGTTGGAGATGGTTCTGCGAATGTTACTTGCCACCTATCAGCCCATGTCTTGCTGCATTTCTACACAGACTGCTTCAGTATCTGAGGAGTCGTGCTGAACATTGTGCAATCATCAGTGAACATCCCCACTTCTGACCTTATGATTGAAGGCAGGTCATTGATGAAGCAGCTGAAGATGGTTGGGCCTAGGACACTACCCTGAGGAACTCCTGCAGTGATGTCCTGGAGCTGAGATGATTGACCTCCAACGACCACAACCATCTTCCTTTGCACTAGGTATGACTCCAACCAGCAGAGAGTTTTCCCTCCTGATTCCCATTGACTTCAGTTTTGCTAGGGCTCCTTGATGCCAGACTCGGTCAAATGCTGCCTTGATGTCAAGGGCAGTCACTCCCACCTTGACCTCTTGAGTTCAGCACTTTTATCCAACCAGGAACCCCTTTGGAGGAAATATTCTGCTTCATTGTCTCCAAGAGACCCACCAAATCAGTCATCGATCTCTTCAACCCGGAAGCCCCAGACCACCTAATTCAGCTAGGCACCAGCCAAATCACCAAACTCCACAGAAAGTATACTGCTTTTTTACATAAATTCTGAATTTACCAATCCACCTTTCCCCACTCTGTAACCTATTTGTGTGTGTTTGTGAACCTCTACAGAGAGAGAGTGAGTGAGTGAGTGTGTGTGTAAAAGTTGGAGTGTAGTTTATGATTTTACTAAGTTCGGTTTAAGTAAAATAAAGTTAACCTCTTTCTTAGTTAAACTCAAGAAAACCTGTCCGATTGGTTCTTGTTATGATCACAGCAAGTAAATAATCAATCACCTAGTGAATTGGGAAGATAGGAGCAGAAGTAGGCCATTCAGCCCTTCAAGCCTTCTCCGCTATTCAATACGATCATGGCTGATCATCCACTTCATTGCCTTTTTCCCACACTATCTTAACATCCCCTTATGTCAATTGGCAAGTATATTCACTTTAAAAAGGAATTAAACCTGTTCAGGTCAAACAAGGAGAGGGAAAAGAGGGAAACCCTTTGATCCCTCCTCACCTGACTGTAACAGAAATTTGGGGGCTCACGTCTGGGATCAAACCCAAAAGCAGGAAACCAAATTGATCCCGAGCAACAATTTTAAAATGTCAATACAGGTTTTCTTGTGGTTGTCAGTGCTAGAGTACTAAAATGTCCACATTCGAGGCCAGTTACCTTTCTAGAACACGGTGAAGTAACTTGGGACAGGTTTAACACCCTACCTGTTGAAAGGTTCAGGAGTATATCTAGGCACTTAGAGATAAATATCCATCAAAAGGTTAGGAAACTCAAAATCCTAAAACTTTTGGCCAACTATTTTGAAATTGGCACGAAGAACCGGAGACAGGCATAGAATCCGAAATAGACAAAATAACATTAGCCAAGATACAGTTGGAACAGCAGAGGCTAGAGCTAGAATTTCAGGAAAGGGAGAAAGCAAGAGAATTCCAGGAATGGAAGGAAGAGAGGGATATCAAGTTAAGGCAGCTCGAACTGAATAGGGAAGACCCAATGTACCCAGTTAGTGAGGGAACTACCCCACCTCAGGACCGAGTGCTGAGCTCTTAAAGTTCTCCCAATTGATACCAAAGCTCAATGAGGGGGAGGTGGAAGCATTTTTCATCTCATTTGAAAAGCTTGCAAAACAGTTGAAGTGGCCAGCAGAGGGCTGGACCCTGCTGCTGCAAAGCCAATTAACAGGAAAAGCCCATGAGGTCTAATCCCTACTGCCTGATGAAAGTTCATCAGACTATGAGATGACCAAAAATGCTATCCTGAGCGTTTATGAGCTGGTACCAGAGGCATACCACCAAAAATTCCAAACTCTCTGAAAACAGCCAGAACAAACGTACATTGAGTTCGAAAGGGTTAAACAACTCACTTTCGACCAATGGATACGGGCACTTAAGATAGAGTTCACCTATGAAAACCTCAGAGTGGTGATCCTCCTCGAGGAGTTCAAAACTCACATCCCCTTTCCTTAAAAACCCACATGGAGGAACAAAAGGTTCCAATTGCCAGGCAGGAAGCAATCCTGGCCAATGATTATATGCTTGTTGACAAGCCCTTGCCCCAAGGGAAACCCTTCCCTAGTTACCCCCAAAGACCTGAAAAGGATAGAAGGTAGGAGGGTGATTGGAGGATGAACAGCCGTGGGTGAGAAGGGAGAACTGAAAACACGGGGGCCCTCTTCAGGCCAAAAAGGATGGTGCTGAAAACAGGAATGATGCCTGGAGACCTGTGTGCTTCCATTGAAACACGGCAGGTCACCTTCTAGCTGATGACTGGAAGTTATGGGGAAAACCCATAGGATTAGTCAGGGTACAACAGACCAGTGCAGGAAAAGAGCGCCCTGATGCAAAGCACAGCAGATCAGGCTGTGGCTTTAACTGTGGCATTAAGATCCAGTAAACATACCACTGCGAGTGCAGGAGAACTTAACAAAATCCCTGAGAGTTACCAGGATTTTGTGTCCAGAGGAAAAGTGCTCCATACTTGTTGAATGAGGTGAGTAAGCCCATAGTATTATTTAGGGATACAGGGGCCACCCAATCCCCCTTCTGCTGAGAAAAGGCATGAGCTTTCCCCCAGAGAGTGCACTGAATGCTAAAGTATTAGTAAACAGTATCAGGGGAAGGTGTTTGCCCATACCTTTATATCAGGTGCACCTGGAGTGCAACATTATTTTAGGACTGGTAACTGTGGGGATTGTCCCTAGTTTACCTGTGGATGGGGTCGACCTCCTCCTGGGTAATGATCTGGCGGGGATGAAGGTGGTAGCTTCCCCAATGGCTTTAGAGAGACCAAACGAGGTCAGGGAGGCAGAGCAGTTGCAGGAAACTGTCCCTGGCATTTTCCCTGACTATGTGGTGACCCAGTCCAAACAAGCTCCATCAGAGGAGGCTGTACCGGCACTGCAGGCAGATGACCCTACTGTCTGGTTATCCGAAACCTTCTTCTAGAATTTAGAGGAACCAAAGGAAATGTTCAGCAGGTCGAGGCTCAGCAAGCTGACCCGGGGTTAAAAAAGTTAGCGCAGACTGCCCAAACTGAAGCTGAAACAGAGGGAGTTCCAGAGTGCTACTATTTAAAGAATGTGGAGCTCTCCTCACAGTTCTGCAGACGAAGAGTGGACAGTGGTTCACCAGGTAGTGGTGCCACCGCGGTACCGTGGGGAAATATTGAGAATAGCCCACGAAATTCCAATGGCTGGACATGTCGGTATCCGATAAATCCAAGCCCGCATCAGACAGCATTTTCACTGACTGGGAAATTTGCTGATGACACAAATATTGACCATGTAGTTGATAATGAAGAGGATAGCTGTACACTCCAGAATGATATCAGTGGTTTGATTGAGTGGGTGGAAAAGTGGCAAATGGAATTCAATCCAGAGAAGTGTGAGGTAATGCATTTGGGGAGGGCAAATAAAGCAAGGGAATACACAATAAACGGGAGGATGTTGAGAGGGGTAGAAGAAGTGAAAGACCTTGGAATGCATGTCCACAGATCCCTGAAGGTGGCAGGGCAGGTAGATAGAGTGGTGAAGAAGGCATATGGAATGCTTTCCTTTATTGGCCGAGGTATAGAATACAAAAGCTGGAACTGTACAAAATGCTGGTTAGGCCACAGCTGGAGTATTGCGTACAGTTCTGGTCACCACATTACAGAAAGGACATAATTGGCTCTGGAGAGAGTACAGAGGAGATTTACAAGAATGTTGCCAGGGCTTGAAAGTTGCAGCTATGAGGAAAGATTGGATAGGCTAGGGTTGTTTTCCTGAGAACAGAGGAGGCTGAGGGGTGACTTAATTGAGATGTACAAAATTATGAGGGGCCTAGGTGGAGTAGACAGGAAGGATTTGTTTCCCCTAGCAGAGAGGTCAATTACCAGGGGACAGATTTAAGGTGATTGGTAGAAGGATTAGAGGGGTCATGTGGAAATACTTTTTCACCCAGAGGGTGATGAGTGTCTGGAATTCACTGCCAGGATTGGTGGTGGAGGCAGGAACTCTCAATTCTGTTAAAAGGTATCTGGACATGCAGCTGAAGTGCTGTAACCAGCAAGGCTATGGACCAGGTGCTGGAAGGTGGGATTAGATTGGGCGGCTAGTTTTTTCAGCCAGCACAGACACGATGGGCTGAATGGCCTCCTTCTGTTCCGTAATTTTCCTATGGTTCTAATGGTTGCAGCCAGCTGACCTAGTGGTAAACCTTGCAAAGTGCGTGTTCACTAAAGTTCAAGTAACCTACCTAGAGCATGCTGTGGGTCAGGGGTGTGTGCTGCCCAGAGCAGCAAAGTTACAGGCGCTGATAGATTTTCCCGTCCCCACAACCAAACGGGACATAATGTGATTTTTGGGGATGTGTGAGTTTTACCGCAAGTTTGTCCCAAACTTCAGCACTGCAGCCGTCCCACTCACAGACTTGTTGCAGAAAAAAGCAAAGGTAGTGTGGTCAGGGAGATGCCAAACAGCTTTCGAGAGGCTGAAAGCCATCTTAACCAATGAACCAGTGCTGGCAGCTCCAAACTTTAACAAACCATTTTAAGTGGCAGTTGTGCCAGTGGCCTAGGGGTAGGTGCCGACCAGCTCTAAGATGATGAGTCAGGCATTGAGAGACCAGTTAGGTATTTTTCCAAAACTTAAAACAAATTTCAAAGGAGATACTCAACTGTAGAGAAGGAAGCCCTGGGACTTGACAAGATGGATACAGAACTGGCTCGGTCATAGAAGACAGAGGGTAGCAGTGGATAGGTGTTATTCTGAATGGAGGGATGTGACTAGTGGTGTTCCGCAGGGATCAGTGCTGGGACCTTTGCTGTTTGTAGTATATATATATAAATGATTTGGAGGAAAATGTAGCTGGTCTGATTAGTAAGTTTGCGGACGACACAAAGGTTGGTGGAGTTGCGGATAATGATGAGGATTGTCAGAGGATACAGCAGGATATAGATCGGTTGGAGACTTGGGCGGAGAAATGGCAGATGGAGTTTAATCCGGTCAAATGTGAGGTAATGCATTTTGGAAGGTCTAATGCAGGTGGGAGGTATACAGTAAATGGCAGAACCCTTAGGAGTATTGACAGGCAGAGAGATCTGGGCATACAGGTCCACAGGTCACTGAAACTGGCAACGCAGGTGGATAAGGTAGTCAAGAAGGCATACGGCATGCTTGCCTTCATCGGTCGGGGCATAGAGTATAAAAATTGGCAAGTCATGTTGCAGCTGTACAGAACTTTAGTTAGGCCACACTTAGAATATTGCGTGCAATTCTGGTCGCCACACTACCAGAAGGACATGGAGGCTTTGGAGAGGGTACAGAGGAGGTTTACCAGGATGTTGCCTGGTCTGGAGGGCATTAGCTATGAGGAGAGGTTGGAAAAACTCGGATTATTTTCACTGGAACGACGGAGGTGGAGGGGCGACATGATAGAGGTTTACAAAGTTATGAGCGGCATGTACAGAGTGGATAGTCAGAAGCTTTTTCCCAGGGTGGAAGAGTCAGTTACTAGAGGACATAGGTTTAAGGTGCAAGGGGCAAAGTTTAGAGGGGATGTGCGAGGCATGTTTTTTACACAGAGGGTGGTGAGTGCCTGGAACTTTCTGCCAGGGGAGGTGGTGGAAGCAGATACGATTGCGACTTTTAAGAGACATCTTGACAAATATATGAATAGGAAGGGAATAGAGGGATACGGGCCCCGGAAGTGCAGAAGGTTTTAGTTTAGGCAGGCATCAAGATCGGCACAGGCTTGGAGGGCTGAATGGCCTGTTCCTGTGCTGTATTGTTCTTTGTTTTTGTTCTTGTTCTTTGACTGTTGCTGGCTCTCAAACGCTCTGATGTCTATGTCCAAAATGGATATAGAGACACCGTAGCTTATACAAACAGCAATCCTTTGGCACTTGTGTAAGGCTTTTTCAATGGAGCCTGCTTTTGCAATCTTACCATTAAAGATTGTCCACATTGCAGGGAATAACAATGTGATAGCTGACACTTTATCCAGAGTCTAACTCAGCACAGAATCATCCTGGATGCAAAAAAAGTAAACCAGAGCATGGCTATGACAGTGAGACTGATAAGTGATTGCTTGAGGTTGAATGTGTGTGTCGAGATTTTTTTTAAATTTGCGACCTTATAATGAAATGCTCCTGTCACCACATTTCAGTTCACGCGGTGTGGAGGTGTTATGCCAACATGTTATGTTAAATGATATTTTATTTTTAATCCACCAGCTGGAGAACTGAATTTATATTTTTCAAAGAAATTATAAAAGGAGCAGATAAAAGATGACTTTGCTAGCTGCTGAAGCTGGCCACCTAATTTGCAACACTGTATCCTACATTGCAAGGCCTGTGAGGTTGGAGATGAAGAGTCTGCCCCATCCCAGCAAGAACCAAGATTTGGGAAATTTAAGGGAACTGCCTGTTCCCATGAGCAAGGTGCTATGCCAATCTGCTTTGTTGAATGATAATTTTCTTTAACCCACTGACTGGAGATCTGAATTCATATTTTTTTAAGACATTTTTAAAAGGCCAGCTAAAAGGATGGTTTGGCTAGCAGCTTAAATTGGCTACCTAATTTGCAACGCTGTATCCTACACTGCAATGCTTGTGAGGAGGGAGATGAAATGTCTGCTAATTCCGAGCAAGAACCAAAACCCAGGCAAGTGGCAAAACTGCGAACTGCCATGTTTTGAATCACTGAGTGACTGTCATGTGACTGAGGAGAAGCAACTGGACTCTGACCTGAGCAGACCCTAAGTGGGGGTCCCTCTCTCTCTCTCTCCACTCAAGCTTGAAAGCTTTCAAATCCTGCTTGTTGACTGACCACCATTGCATACTCCAGCCACAATCCAAAACCCCGTTGGAGGAAATCATACGCATCGCTATCGCCAAGAGATTCACCGAACCAGTCATCTACTTCTTCAACCTAAAAGCCTGAGGATCACTGAATTCAGCTAGAAGCTAGCTGAATCATCAAACTCCACAGACTGTATACCTTTTTTTATGGACTCCAACTCAACCAATCTACCTTTCCCTACTTTGTAACCTATTTGTGTGTGTGTAAACCTCTAGTGTGTGTGTCTGAGAGTGAAAGTTGTTGTGTTGTTTATTATTTTGTTCATTCGATTTCGATACAATAAAGTTAACTTCTTTCTTTGTTAACTCAAGAAAACCTGTCCGATTGATTACTTACTTGTTATGATCATAACAAGTACCAAACACCTACTGAATTGGTCAGTACATCCACTTTAATAAAGAATTAAACCTGTTGTGGTCTAACAAGAAGAAAAAGAGGGAAGCCCTTCAACCCCTCCTCATTTGACCGTAACAGAAATTTGGGGGCTCACGTCTGGGATCAAACCCAAAGCCAAACGGGAAATTGGAAGCGGGAAACCAAATTGATCCCTAGCAATAACTTAGAAACTTCAATATAGTTTTTCGTGTGGTTTTCACTGCTAGAGTACTAACATGTCCACATTCGAGGCCAGTACTTTCCTAGAACAGAGTGAAGTAACTTGGACCAGGTTAAAAACCCTATCTGTTGAAGAGTTGAGGAATGTTGCTGGGCAGTTAGAGATTACTATCCGTCCAAGAGCTAGGAAGCCTGAAATCCTAAAACTTGTGGCCGACCATTTTAAAATTGACACTGAAGAACCAGAGACAGGCATAGAATCTGAAACAGACAAAGTAACATTAGCTAAGGTACAGCTAGAACAGAGGAGACTAGAATTAGAATTCCAGAACGAGAAATAGCAGTGTTTCAGGAAAAGGAGAAACAGCTTTCCAGAAAAGGGAGAACGAAGGAGTGTTCAGAGAGAGAAAGAGGAAAGAGAATTCCAGGAAAGGGAAAAAGGGAGGAAATGGAAAAAGAGATTTCCAAAGTGAGTTAAGGGAACTCGTACTGAATAGGGAAAGACCCAATGTACCTAGTGAAGGCACCGCTAGTGAGGGAGTTAGCCCTAGCTCAGGACCAGGTGCTGAGCTCTTAAAGTTCTCCCAGTTGACACCAAAGTTGAAAAGCTTGCAAAACAGTTGAAGTGGCCAATAGACAGTTGGACACTGTTATTGCAAAGCAAATTAACAGGAAAAGTCCATGAGGTTTATTCCCTACACTGAAATGTTAGGGAAATTAGACAGCGTACTCTCCTATTTAAATGCAGAACAGAGAGGAGACCAAACAAGGCTGCTGACAGCATTTATAGGGATCTACAGGGACAAAACAGGGTGCACAACCCTAACCCCAAACAATGTGGATGGAGGAGAGACCCCTCCCATAAAACAGAATCCCTAACGCCTAAGTCGCAGGAAACTGAGCCAAGTTTGGGAGGAAATTCAGACTGAAAACCTAGAAATTAAAAATTTAAGTTCTGAAAGCAGACACAGAAAAGCTCATAAGACAAAGGAAAACCCTAAGTCCAGAAAGATTTTTATGGCAGATTTGGAGGGTGGTGATGGTGGTGGTAACTTCAGGTCAAGTACCCTAATTGAGGAGGAATTGTGGGCCAGGCTGTATGAGCTGGCACAACAGGAAGAGATGCAGGAGGAAATTGATAGGTGGTCTCAAGCTGCAAGGAAAAATATCCAGCACTGGGTTAAAGTACAAAATGACTATGAAGCAGTTCAAGGTAGGCATAAAACTTTGCCTGACAAAGTTTCTTATGATGTTATGGTGCCATTTGGCCCACTTGCATTTATGCCAGGACAGCTAATCCACACAAATGAAGTCACTGTTTTATTAGGTGACAGTTGGCTTGCAAAGTGTTCTGGCAAAGCAAGCTGTTGGCCTGGTGGAGCACAGGGAAAACCATGTATAAAATCTGAATTTGTTTTTTTTTAAAAAGACATTTTTAAAAAGACATCGTTAGCTAACTAATTTGCAACACTGTATACTATACTGCAATGCTTGTGAGGAGGGAGACAAAATGTCTGTTAATTCCCTAGCAAGAACCAAGACCCAGGAAGTTTAAAGGAACTGCTTGCTCTTTTTTTCAAGAGGGAAATTCTGCTGCAATGTTTTGAATCACTGAGTGACTGTCATGTGACAAACCCCTCCTCATCTGTGGTTTTAAGCTGGTGTTTTCTCTGCAGCAGAGAAGCAACTGAACTCTCACATGAGCAGACCCGAAGTCGGGGTCCTTCTCCCTCTCTCCATTCCAGCTCGAAAGCTTTCAAATTCTGCTTGTTAACTGACCACCTTTGCATACTCCAGCTACAATCCGAAACCCTGTTGGAGGAAATCATCTGCAATCATCTCCAAGTGACTCACCGAACCATAGTCATATACCTCTTCAAACTAAAAGCCTCAGGACCACTGAATTCAGCTAGAGGGCATTTGTGTGTGTATGAACCTCTAGTGTGTGTGTGAAAGTTGGAGTGTAGTTTATTATTTTACTTAGTTCGGTTTAAGTAAATTAAAGTTAACCTCTTTCTTTGTTAAACTCAATAAAACCTGTCTGATTGGTTCTTAGGATCACAGCAAGTAAATAACCAAAAACCTAATGAATTGGCCAGTACATCCACTTTCAAATAGAATTAAAACTGTTATGGTCAAACAAGGAGGGGGAAAAGAGGGAAGCCCTTCAACCCCCTCCTCACCTGACCATATCAGCCAGGACATAGAATGTCCTACTCTTCAAATAGTGCCACTGGATCTTTTCATGACTCCAAATAGGTAGAGTGTCTTCAAATCTCATTTGAAAGATGGAAGCTGCAACAAAGCAGTACATCCTTAGTGCTGCACTAAAGCAAAAGCCTAGATTATACAGTCAAGTCCTTAATGGGTCTTCAACCCACAAATTTTGACAGTGGGGAGAGAGCCAAGCTGACTACAGACAACCTAACTTAACCACAAATAGCAATCAACATGCCATTGTGCAAGTGATGGAGCAGACTGGTTATTCCAGTGAAGTGTTTGTCTTGAAGACTGACATATGCAAAGGATTTCAAGAGGTCCAAGAATCAGACACACTTGACAAACCAGTCGCTTGTGAATTTTGACACTGTAGGAAACAATGCTGTGCAAATCCGAGACTCTAAAGAGTCAGGATTTGGTGGCTGCATCCTTGCCAAGGAGGGTTCTGTCTATTGTGCATGTGAAAGATCTGCAACAAAAGTCATTTAAAGGAACTCAACTAATTTGCTTCAGTTTAATCTTTTCAAGAACTGATTAAAAGTTGTAGGCCGAACCAACAGTTGGTTAATTGGCTTGACCTGTGAATAAACCAAGGTGTCTAGTGTAGCTGATCTTAACAAGGCCCCTGAAATGACAGGATACTCTACATATAATCAAGCAACTAAAAATACAATTATAGTGGCATAGGACAAACTAACCCAGGATAGTTTGAAAACAAAATCTCAAACCAGTTCAAAGGAGCCAGGGCATGCATGTGGGAGCTAGCATTTGTATTGGGAATGAGATACTATCTGGAGAAACCCACACCCTAACAGATGCAAGGCATTTGGGAAAAAAACACGAATACTGCATTAGAGTTGTGGGGGGGGGGGGGGGGGGGGGTGGGGGAGGGAAAGAGAGAGAAAGTGTAGAAAGATGGAGTGTTTAGGGAGTTCTACAACAGAGGATAGAGATGGATGATATCTTTACCCAAGGTAAAGAGGAAGGGAATGCAAGAGATGCACAGAAGACTAGACAGCATGTGAGGTTGGTAATTATATCAACATAGGGAAAGGCAAGGCTATGGCTATACAAGGGCTTCTAGATGAGATTAAGGATTTGAATTCAGTGTGTTGGGACAGGCAGACAATAGAGGTTTGAGAGAACAACCAAATAAGATCAGATGTAGAACGCTGCTTTGGACGAACCGAAATTGGGTAGAACACGGGGCTCATTGAGTGCAAGTGCTGAAGTTGAGTTGAAGGTGACAAAGGGTTGGGTGAGTTTCTGTGGTGCCTGGGAGGGTATTAGAGGGGAAAGGCCAGGAAGAAGGCAATGATGCAGAAATGAAAGGTGGCACAGGAAGAAGCCATACACTCCATTGTGCCTGTGCCGACACATTGAAAGAGCTGTCCAAAAAAATCTCTCCTGCAGTTCCCCCATAGCCCTGCAAATTTTTCCCAATCAAGGATTTACACAATTCCCCTTTGAAAGTTTCTAATGAATCACGATCCATCACCCTTTCGGGCAGTGCACTCTAGACCATAGAACAATACAGCACAGAAAGAGGCCATTTGGCCCATTGCACCTGTACTGGCTTAGTGGAGCTATCCAATTAGTCCCACTCCCCTGCTCTTTCCCTTTAACCCTGTAAATTGCTTCTCTTCATGTACTTATCCAATTCCCTTTTTAAAATTATTGAATCTGCTCCCACCACCTTTTCAGCCAGCGTATTCCAGATCAAAACTCAAAAAGATTCCTCATGCTGCCCCTAAGTCTTTTGCCAATTACCATAAATCTGTATCCTCCAACTAGTGACCCTTCTACTACAGGAAATAGTTTCTCCTTAATTGCTTAAACTATTCATGATTTTGAACACCTATCAAATCTCCTCCTAACCTTCTCTTCTCTAAGGACAGTAACCCCAGCTTCTCCACATAACTGACATCCCTCATCCCTGGTACTATTCTAATATACCTCTCTGCAAACTCTCTAAGGCCATGACATCCTTCCTAAAGTGTAATGCCCAAAATTGAACAGAATACTCTGAGGTCCAGTGTTTCACAAAGGTTGAGCATAACCTTAGGGCAGCACAGTGGCTAGCACCGCAGCCTCACAGCTCCAGCGACCCGGGTTCAATTCTGGGTACTGCCTGTGTGGAGTTTGCAAGTTCTCCCTGTGTCTGCGTGGGTTTCCTCTGGGTGCTCCGGTTTCCTCCCACAGCCAAAAAAGACTTGCAAGTTGATAGGTGAATTGGCCATTATAAATTGTCACTAGTATAGGTAGGTGGTAGGGGAATATAGGGACAGGTGAGGATGTGGTAGGAATATGGGATTAGTGTAGGATTAGTATAAATGGGTGGTTAATGGTCGGCACAGACTCGGTGGGCCGAAGGGCCTGTTTCAGTGCTGTATCTCTAAAAAAAAATCTAAATCATAACCTCCTTGGCTTTTGTACTCTATTCTTCTGTTAAAGACAAGGATCCCATATTTTTTTTAAACAGCCTTCTAAATTTGTCCTACCACCTTCAAAGATATGTGTCCATACATCCTCAGATCTCTCCATTTCTGCACCCCCTTTAAAACTGAATCATTTAGTTCACATTGCCTCTTCGCATACTTCCTACCAAAATAGATCACTTCACACACCTCTGCATTAAATTTAATCTGCCAAGCGTCTGCTCATTTCACCAGCCTTCTCAACTTGCCCTGCCACTTTCAAAGTGTTACAAGTCTGCTCATTTCACTAATCTATGTCCTTTTGTTACTTTCCTCCTCACAACATATTCAAAGTTTTGTGTTATCTGCAAACTTTGAAGTTATGTCCTTTAAACCCAGGTCATGTCATTAAACTCAATCAAGTTAAATACAAATTACCTTTAAAAGAAATCACTGTTGGATTTCATTAGTCCATACCTTTTCAAGCGACAATTTTGTCCTGCATTATTGTCTCAAACTTTCCCCAGCAATGATGTCACTCCAATGTTGGCAATTGTCATGTTTAACCCCCTCCCTTTTTTTTTGAACAGAATGTGACATTTATAATCCTCCAGGCTTCTGGCATCACTCCCTTACATAAACAGGATTGAAAGATTGTGGCCAGTCTCCACAATTTTATACCCTCACTTCCCTCAGCAAGCTAGGATGCATCCCATCTAGATCAGGTGACTTGTCTAACTTTAAGCACCTCTCTATTTATTTTATCCATAGCTCTACTGTCTCTTCCTTTACTTTGATATCTTTAGTGGAGATGCAAAATACTCATTTAGTACCTCAGCTATGCCCTCTGCTGTCACAAGATCTTTTTGATTCCTAATTGGCCCCATGTTTCCTTTGGCTAACCTTTCACTAAGACTTTTGGGTCCCCTTTCATGTTGGTCACTAGCTTATTCTCATACACTCTTTGCTAATTTCCTTTTTCAGTTCCTCCGTGCTTTCTGCATTCAGTTTAATTCTCTACCAAATCATGAACACAAGTCATTTTAATCTCTACTGCTCGCTATGCAGGGAGCACCCTTCCTTTCTCCATCAAAGGAATGTGTCTACTCTACCCAAACTTTGTTCTTTGAATGCCCCCTGTTGCTTATTTACTTTTTGGCCTAGCAATTTTTGATTACAATCTACCTGAGCCACAGACATTTTCACTTCACTTAATCTTCCTCCAGCTGTGTATTTTCATATTTGAATTTTCCTTGTCCTTTTCCATAACTACAGTAAAAGCTTTGTTATCTAACACTTTACCAACCAGCAAGCTCTATATCCGGAATTTCTAAAATCTCCCGAAACAAGTCTTGACTGTAGTAACTGGAATCCATCCAGCACTTGTAGACATCTCCCAAGCTGTCCCAGCCTGAGTTTTTCCCCTTCCCCCTTGAGTGCAGTCACTTATTCTTGGCCTTACTTATTTACTGCAAGATTTCTGTATCGTACATCTTGTGCTTAGCAATATTTCTCAATTAAAACTAATGTGTTAAGTACAACTTGATGAACCGGAATTTGATTATCTGGCTCCTCTCAGGTCCGACATGACAGAAAATAAAGCTTTTACTGTACTACTTCACCAAAGGAAATTGCGATCAGCGTTTTCCAAATGTTTCCACACAAACATACTCCACTTCATGCTCCTTCCCCCCCCCCACTCTGTATCTTTCCTGCATCCATTGTATGCCTGTTGGTCCTGAAGAGCATCATATGGAAGCTGACCCAATGCCTACAGATAATGCTGCCCAGGGGAAATGTTGATTAGGCACAAGAGGAGCCTGGATGTTGCACCAAAAATCAAGACACTTGGCAGAGATGAATTAAGTAACTGGAGGGGGTTTAAGAGGACATGGCTGGTCAGTGGATGGGTTTAGGATTTGCTTCCTATTCTCCAGCATGACTCTAGAATAGAATTCGGTCACAGAGTAATATTGTTCAATGTGGATGGGAACACAGGCACAGGAGTAGGCCATTCAGCCAGTCGAGCCTGCTCCACCATTCTAGATCATGGTTGATTGTCTACCTCAATGCCACATTCCTGCACTACCCCCATATCCCTTGATGTCATTAGCAACTTGAAATCTAATTGATCTGTTTTGAACTTACTCAGTGACAGAGCTTCCACCATCCTCTGGGGTAGAGAAGTCCGAAGACTCACCACGTTCTGAGTGAAGTTCCTCCTGATCTCAGTCCTAAATGGACCCTCCTCCATGCCCAGAAGCAGCATTGCTGCATTTAACTAAGCAGTCACACTAACTTGTCACGCCTGCAATGTGCATTTAACAGAAGTCAAGAAACTACAACAGAAATTGTTGTGTAACCAAAGTTTATTTCCAAGAAAGTCACAAAACAGCATACAAATGGTGCAGTGTGAAGGCAGGAACAGGATCACAAGAAAATGTATTGCTCCAGCTTCTCATATCACCAATGGGCAAAATATAGTCAGGGCAGGGCAACATGCCACATATAATATTTACAATGCAGTCATCGATGAGAAAAGGACTCAACATAAAGTGTTTCCAGCAAAGGAAACAGCAGCTCACCAATTTCTTGGCATGAGCACACAACTCAAAGCGAACCAGGTCAAAGATTATCTAGCACACCTGATGTCCCAAACCGATCAGTAATCTCTTAGGCAGCAGCCAGTGGCCAGTATCCGTGATATTCATTTAATTAAAGTTAATAAACTGGGAGCAAATGTCACTTTGCTGAATGTCTCTATTCATCAATTCAATTCTTCTTCTTTCAGGTGAGGAGCTAGCAAGCCAAGTCATTTTCAAGCCTGCAAGACTCCATGACCTTGATCTTTATGATATTAATTTCTATTAACTGTCATAGTACACATCCCTTGTATACACAATAGAATATTGCAAATACATTCCAATGTGTTCACTACATAACTATTCCTGTCCAAGCAATGACCCAAAACACTGCACGTAACCGACTAGCACAAACTAACAAGTGCAGGATTTACAAATAGTATCACCAAAGTTTAGGTGTCTGCTTGCAGGTATTTTAGGAAACACACATAAAAAAAAAAAAACAGTAAATACAAAACAAAAACACTCGGCACATAACTCACAGGTGGCATGGCACAGGTCAGACAGCACAATGCCACAAAGTTGTTTAAAAAGCCTACCAGGCTTAAAATGGTTATCTGCCAATAATCGAGAAATGAACGAGAACCGCTGTTGGTCAGATCTGCTTGGGAGGGGGATCGTTCTCATCGGATCTGCTGGAGATGGGACAAGTTTATGGAATCCAGTAACTGATGAAAATTAACCCACATGGACAATGCAGTAGGTAGCAATCAGTGGTCTGCCCACAATACAATCCTGCCTTTATAAAAAGCTCAAAACTGCCCATAATTCACAGGTTTGACAATTTCTGCATCTGAAAATCTTATCACTGGTTACATTATAGAATACATGAAAAGAAAGACAATGAACAGCTAAAATAGGGTAAAAAATGCAATGAACTACACGTCTTAAGAGTCTATTAAACAAATGCAAATCACATTCTTAACAACTCCGACAGTCTGTACATGGATCATCACAAAGGCCACTTTGCTTCAGATTTACTTCCTATCGTTTGACCTGGAGCGGCTATAACAGAAGAGAAATAAGATTTAGAATATAGCCCATTATACTTTTGCAGCATCTGAAAAAATTCCTTGGCGCCCTCCCAACAGTGAGCTTTCATATGACCAAACTACTCTGCCCACATTTCATTAACCTTCCGCTTTACAAAACATCCATCCTGTCCATGAGTACCCTCTGGCTTTTTCAAGCATTAAAATTACCTTTAGAATCCCACTGAATTTTCCATATTCCAAAATGCCCACTAGTCCTGGATGCTAATCAGATGGGTGCAGTTATCCCAACACAAGCTGTATTTTACATTTTAATTCTAAAGAGTGTGCAGGAGCAGAGGGACCTGCGTGCATATGTGCATAAGGTGGTGGCAGGACAGGTTGAGAGAGCAGTTAATAAACAGAGTATCCTAGGCTTTATTAATAGGGGCATAGAGTACAAGAGCAAGGAAGTTATGTTGAACATGTATAAGACACTAGTTCGGCCTCAGCTAGAGTACTGCACCCAGTTCTGGGCGCTGCACTTTGGGAAGGATGGTAAGGCGTAGAGAGGGTGCAGAAAAGACTCATGACAATGGTTCCAAGGATGAGGAACTTCAGTTATGAAGACAGATTGGAGAAGTTGGGACTGTTTTCCCTGGAAAAGAGAAAGATGAGAGGAGATTAGACAGAGGTATTCAAAATCATGAGGGTCTGGACAGAGTAGAGAGGGAGAAACTGCGCCCTCAGTTTTCAATCCTTTCACGATTGGGAGCAATTTCAAAGTTTGCAGATGATACGAAACTTGGAAGCATTGCAAGCTGTGAGAATAGTGTCAAAATTCAAAAAGACAGACAGTTGGTGCAATGGACAGGCAGATGAAGTTCAATGCAGAGAAATGTGAAGTGATTCATTTTGGTAGGAAGAACATGGAGAGACAATATAATAAAATAAAGGGTACAATTCTAAAGGGGGTGCAGGAGCAGACGGACTTGGGTGTATATGTGCATAAGTCATTGAAGATGGCAGGACAGGTTGACAGTGGTTAATAAATACAGCATCCGAGGCATTAATAGGGGCATAGAATACAAGAGCAAGGAAGTTATGTTAAACTTGTATAAGACACTAGTTTGGCCTCAACTGAAGTACTGCAACCAGTTCGAGGTGTCGTACTTTACATTGGACAGCACAGAAGATTCACGAGAATGGTTGGCTCCAGGGTTGAGGAATTTCAGTTATGAAGATAGATTGGAGAAGTTACGGCTGTTTTCCTTGGAGAAGAGAAGGCCGAGAGGTGATTTGATAAAGGTATTCAAAATCATGAGGGATCTGGACAGGGTAGATAAGGAGAAACTGTTCCCACTCGTGAAAGGATCAAGAACGAGAGGGCACAGATTTAAAGTAATGGGTAAGAGAAGCTAAAGTGACATGAGGGAAAACTTTTTCCACAGTGAGTGATTAAGGCCTGGATTGCACAACCTGAGTGTGGTGGAGGCAGGTTCAACTGAAGCATTCAAAAAGGGAATTAGACTTGTATGAAAAGGAAAAATGTGCAGGGTAACGGGGAAAAGACAGAGGAATGGCCTACTAGGTAAATTGTGCATTCGGAGAGCTGCTGCAGACACGATGAGCCAAACGGCCTCCTCCTGCGCTGTAACAATTATGATTCCGTTAGATTTAATGCATTGAATGCCCTTATAGCATTACAATCAGACATGGGCACAAGCTAAACCCATGTCCTGCAGCATTAAAAAGTAATATCTAGAGCTACCCAAATGGAAACAGTACCACTTTGTAGCTTAAACCCCAATATATAAGGTGAAAGAACCAACCCTCTTTTACTATAGCATAATCTACAAGTTTCCAACAGTACAAGTTTGTGTTCCAACTTACCTGCGAGACCTGGAGAACGAGCGAGATTGTTTGTGGTTCCTCTCCCTGGACAGGGATCTCTCTCTCCTACGATCCCTCGAGAGGGACCTACAATAAAGTCAAGTGTATTATTAGATCACGCGATCTAACAAGACCCATTTTGGCAAACATCCCAGCTCTACCAATGGATGCATTGATCAAGTATAGAGGAGCAGCGCTCCCCCTAATAAATATCCTCACCACCTCCAAATTGTTTTTGCATTGGGATAGTGACTCAACCAATAGGCAATTAAGACATACTAAAAATCTATTTTGCCCAGATGTTTTAAAACGGAGTTCTGGCAAGGATAGAAGTGATACGCCACACAAATTACCACCTACCCCTGATAATTCAAATCTTCCCACAAAAAAACTGAACTATCCAATAATTTTAATCTAAACTTAATTCACTATTTCTTTTGAGTCACAAAAAGAGAGTAGGAGCCAATCCAAACCCAGTGAAGGTGCAGTGACTAGAAGCAGCATGCATGTGACTGAAACTGTAATACTAAAGAGACAATGGGAATAATGTGATGGAAAGGAAAGAGACCAAGACAAGCCTTTCCTCCTTCCCATCAGCTAGCATCATTCATTTAGTTTCAGTCTCCACGAGCAGTGTGTTTCATACCTGCTCCTACTCCTGCTGAAGCTCCTCCGGCGAGGTGGTGATCTAGAAGCGAGAAGGGAGACCAGTTAGGAAGTAAACTAACTGCAGTTCCTGCACAATGTCCAGTGCGAAGTACCATCCTACTCGACCACAGCTGGTCCCAATAACCCCAGCTCACTAGTAAAGGTAATTAAACACTAGCATATGTACCTGAGGTTTGGCAAATGCCTGTACAAAAATCTGATTTATTAAAATTAATCTACACAACATTATAGCTCGATGAAGCTTCAAGGTGACCGAACACCACTGCAGGGCTCTCATTACTGAGCCTATACCCTGAAGTCTATAATAAGAGGACTTCAAATCAATTTAACAAACTTAAATCACAAATAAGCCAATTGATTTTATACTGGAAAGTACTACCAGTTATTAAAAATTTAAAAATGTGAAAAAAGTGGAAGCTACTCAAGAGATCAGGGTCAAATTATGGTATTATGCTACACAAAGGGACAAAATCCAGCAAGGATGAAGAAATCAAAGTACAAATTCATACCTTTGATTTAACAAGGGAACAGATCAGCTGATCTCAGCTCTTGGTGGATATATACAAGATGAAGCATACTCTCCAGAAAACCCTGCGTTGGTGTAATGTAACCTGAACAAACAGAACGCTTAAAAGATCCTTGCTATAGTGGAACGCGTTAACTTTACACAGCATTAAAAGGAACCTACAGGTTAGCAGCAGGGATGGAAAATGTTTAATGAGGGGTTCTACTGGTCAGGGACCAGCAAGCATTCAGGTCCTTAAAGCATAATACTAACATCTGCAGGAATGCTGCTGGCATTTACTGCCAGCAGATGCCCTCAGTGAGCTACAGGAAAGCTCAAATGGTAGAGTAATTCACCATTTTAGTTTGCTCAGCAGGTTCCCATATATTAGAGACAAATGTCCCTGCACAGGTGATTAACCTGTAAGATTTCCATCCCTGGGTGCGACTTAAGGTACACAAAACAGTGCTATCTTAGCACAGATTTTTAATTTACATACAAGCTGACAATACATGTACATACTTAAACCCACATGGAAAAGTGTTCTGTTAATGCTGAATTGTTTGAGTTAACTGGCTTTAATTCCAAATTCGATGGCTCACTGCAGTATCTACAGGCCTGACTTCTGGATCCTCAATAACTTGCACATTAATCTACTTCAGTTACTTGACGACTTAACGTACACAGTAATGGACTACTAGCACAATGTTAATTCTGAAGCCAACCAAACACCACCTACCCAATTTTACACTAAAATGAGGCTGCTGGTAGCTGAGAAGCCAATACAGAACACCTTCACCCAGCGAAAAATCAACCCCTTCCATTATCAATTGCAATACAGAAAAAAGTTAGAAAATGCTCAATACATTTTTACACTGCTGCTTTTGGTCCCCATATCAAGATAATTGACAGCAATGTGCAGAATTAGCACTGATCCACTGTCTGATTAAGTCACGACTGTACACTGTTCTCATAGTGGAAAAAATCCAGGGCTGGGTTTTTACGAGGAAAGGCAATTAGGACGTCAGTATCATTAAAATGGTTACTGCTGGACAGCTGGTACCACGTGGCCACTGTCAGTTCAATGCGGCTCAGGCACCACATTTAGTTATTAGATAGCCAGGCGCCCGGTTGTGATTTTTTCCACCATGCTGCATTATTTCTGCACCAAAGACTATCCATTTCAATTAGCCTACAATCTCTAGCACACACCAACCCCAACTACTCTTTCATCACCAGGGCCAGGCCAGCTCTCAAGGGAATCAAATGCTCAGTTTTAACTTTTATGAAAGCTCAGGTGGGGCTTGAAGTGAGCCCGGGGTGTATCTTCCACTCTTTAGCTGGAGATCACAGAAAAGACAATGGCTGTGGCCTGCCAAACTAAGGAACAAAGATCTGAAGTTTGATAAACCAATGGAAACCAGGAGATATTAAGTTAAATTATAAAATACCAAACTGACTCCCAAGTCACTTGTCCCTCAATTTAACAGTGCCAGAGTTGAGGGAAATGACACGTCCCTTCAGAGTTACTCTGGCCCAATGTTTAAGACATTTCTGCACTTAGGGCTGAAAACAGATAAGTGACGAGTGCCACACTGACTTATGATTGTACAATCTAACAAAGGATGCTGCACTACAAAGATTTTAGATGTTATTTCAGAACCCAAGTGCAAAAATCTTGCTACTTCTAAACACAAGAATTTTTAAGTTTTTACACAGCCAGCCCCTAACAGAACACTGTAGTCTCTTTACCTTGTCAAAAAGCTTACTCCATTATACCAGCAGTAGACTATTGTATAAAGCAGGAAAAACTTACTAGTCTTTTGGTTTTCAACAAGCTAGAAATGGAGAGGTGAGGCTGCCGGACTGACGGCCAGGTAGAATTTGCTGAAAAGGTTTGCCAGATGCGTGGTATTTGGTTGGCAGAGGGGGGTGTAGTGGTTTTTTTCCTGCTTTTTATTTAGTCGAAGGCTGCTGAGACAAATGATGAGTGTTCGGCTGCTGTTGTGGAGACAACGAGTAAAGTAAACAGCTGATTGACCAGAAATGTGCGGGCAGTTGAGGCAGCCGCTGCCGATTGGTCATGGTTGGAGAAGAGGCTGAGAAACAGCATGCTTGGGAACCAAAGGGCGGTGGTGCAACCTGACGACTGGAAATGCCTTGGTCATGTGATACCGACACCAGCCAAGCTGATTGGGGCGCGCTGGTCACATGACGCTGAAAGGGCTAGTTGACTGGCTAATGTAGATTCGAAGGGTGGTGAGAAGAGGCATGATGGTGACTCTGCAAGGGGGGTTCATTTTTATTAATATATAAATAAATGGATAAAAATGCATCTTTAAAAAATAAATAGTGCAACACACAAGCCATCAGTAAAACCAATCTTGATTATCAAATCATTTAGCCATTAGTGATGAGTGACAATGTAAAACAGCAATATCTAACCTTATAGCACTTTAGATCAACCTTATTGCAAATGGCCAGAATGCAGCAACATGCTATGCAATTTATATATCTTCTAACTAGGGTTCCTTCTGAATTCAAACAGTAAAGAAACAAGAGCCACTAACCTGCATGATGCTCTTCTTTGTGGAAAGCAGAATTCTTACCCTCTCAGTGGACGAGATGTGCTAACACTGCTGTGCTTGGATGTCAAGAATCCAGTTGCATATCAAATACGAAGATAACTTGCCAGAGTTACGGCATCAAGCTTAGAAACAGGTACCTTTCAGCCATGGGCTTCTAATGACAGATGGGTGTGCTTAATTTACTGCCAACTCGCCAGCATACTCTCCCACACCAGGGAAGAGGAAAGGTCTGCCTTTTACATTAAATTCAGAGTCAATAAACCCACTACAGAAGGAACCCTAGACTGGAGTGCAATATGCCTCGATGTACCTTCACAAGGCAACAGTGCACCCCAGAAATAATTTCAACTCGTTGCCCTCTGCAAAAGCTCTCAACTGACAGGCTGCACTAATAAGCTTAGTAAGCCAGTGGTTCAGATAAAGCCTAGACATAGATTGTTACTCAAATTAGAAGAGAATGTAAACCATTAACACTTTGTACAGCAGAACAGCTTGAAATCAAGGTACAAGTTTGGAAATATTCCTGAAGTCTTTATCTTAACCTCTGGTAACCCAAAGACCTCTCCCCAGCATTCCCTCTAAAAGCACGCATTCTCTGAAAATAGTCAATTTGGAGTAAGTTTCACAGATTTTCCATCTTTATTCAGATACTTAAAGGGAATGCTGGTGCAGCAAGTCCAATCTTTTTGTAATAGTACTAAAACATTGATTCTGGAGGTACAGAACTGGCCTGTTCAAACATTCATTCTACATGCTAAATAAGGACGGATCACATCACACTGAGCAGGTAAACTACATGAATGGCTGGTAAATCAGATTAAGGAGTGGATTATTGAGGCGAGTTTATTAAAAGTTCATAAAAACCGACTTCTACTGCAGAGTGCAGCAGCTTTTCAAATGTTAGATCAGGATTTAGATAAAGCTGTTTGGGTAAAAACATGTGTATTTTCCAACCATGGCCTCAATTTAATAGCCCAACTGGCCAATTTTGATCTCCTTACAGCAGTATTTCAGTAGCAAAGCGCAAGAAAATTTAGGACACTGTAAAATGAATAAGCAAAAGTTAAAGCTCTTGGATCAGCAGTGTCAGAGAGCAGAAATGGCAACAGCCTTACCACAACACATGAGCGGAGGCCACTTCATTTACGTAGTGTTTCCAGCATTGAGGACGAATCAGAACGTCTATTGGGCCTGGCAACTAGGGATGTCATGGTGCCCTCCTTATACAAGAACACAACCTAAGCTGATGGTAAGAGGCAACTCAATAGGAGGCCTTTCTTTCAGACAGTTGAATCCGCTCACACGGAACATGGATCAAACATCAAGATCGACAATGTGGTCAGATACATAACTGTCAGTAGAAGGCTGGCATTACCATTGTGTGCCACTGAAAGTCAAAGCTATCAAAAGCCACGTTTGCAGTTACCAGTGTTAACTGAAAATGCTGTGCTGTTGCGGTTATGAGACAGAAGTCCATGCTTAGATCACTCGCCGCTTGGACAACTCCAAATATACTACTTGGATACTGCGAGTTCGACTGACATCGCAATAAATTAGTCCTTATCCAAGTAGTAACATGCCTTCATCATGACATCCCAGCTGGCAACCCACAGAACTTGAGTATCATATGGAGTCCTTCCCTATATACATACACATTAAAATGCAACTGAACACAATCAGGAAAACTTCAGGCTGTTGTTCAAAACCATGTCGCCCATCACTAGTAGCCGTTACATCAAGCAAACAGCTCAAATACATGAATTACACAGATGGAACACAATTAGAAATTTTAAAAACTGAACTTTGGCATGCATAGCTACATCAAAAGACAAAGCTGGCAGGTGTTACCTGCGCCGGACTGGAGGGCTTCTGCGGCGATAATCCTCACGGGAACGCCGAGGCCACGTTGGAGGTGGGCCACGGTTACGAATGCGTCTCTCACCATTGGACAGTTCTACCCGAACACGACAGCCACAGAGATTCCTGAAAATCAACACGAGCAAATGCTTCATACTCAAACAACCTGTCCTGCAAACACAAAGCCACTGCTACAATTATGAAATACAGTCCCTTGTAAAACCTGTAGATAGATTTATCTGTCATTAATCACATTGGCAACCTCACTGTTACACAGTTGTACTCAATCTTTAGCTATCCTCCGCAGCTTTCTGATTCAATGTGTCAAAAGAGGTGAAACATATTGCATTCAAAAAAACTTTTTTAAAAACATCCACTATTAACTATTCTTCACAAAAAACAAAATAACTAAACTTGGACAAAGAAAGCAAGCATGCTGAGAACCACAGGGAACATGACAGGATAGGAAAACTGGGTTCAGTGCTGCTCCCCACCCCCCCTACCCTTTACCCAGTCCAGTGAAATACATCAGGGACGAAATCTTAGGACGTCCCAAAGGTTCCTGATAAAGTAGAATTACTGGCCTACATGACTGACAATATTTGGCCTTGTAAAACAGCTGTGGCCAGTCGGCAAGTTCTTTAGGCTATAATGAGTTAGATAGCAGATAGGGGTGGGGCAGTGGTTAGCACCGCAGCCTCACAGCTCCAGCGACCCAGGTTCAATTCTGGGTACTGCCCTGTGCGGAGTTTGCAAGTTCTCCGTGAACCGCATGGGTTTTCGCCGGGTGCTCCGGTTTCCTCCCACCGCCAAAGACTTGCACGTTGATAGGTAAATTGGCCATTATAA
Organism: Heterodontus francisci; assembly: GCF_036365525.1. Taxonomy (NCBI): domain Eukaryota; kingdom Metazoa; phylum Chordata; class Chondrichthyes; order Heterodontiformes; family Heterodontidae; genus Heterodontus; species Heterodontus francisci. The sequence goes on from NC_090395.1 coordinate 22,395,034, forward strand.
ATTGCCCCTAGCATAGGTATAAATGCCAAAAGTATGTATTTAGTACAATAAAGCTATTCCATTTGAATTATTTTATTGCTTGTAGTATTACTCTTGCCACCAGTGTATGTTTATAAACATGCAATTACTAATTACCTATCCTGTTGCAGTATCGGACAAGCAGCTCAAAGTTGCACTCACACAAAATGGACACTCAGAAAACAAGAACTGCTTCACAGCTGTCGGACGCTATTTCATTCTAACCATTAGGTGGAGCATTTCCTAGAGGCCAAACAGCATTACAGAAATCTGCATTCATCAGCAAACAGCACTTGCTGCTCACCGATTCGCTTATCGCAAGAATGGTGCAGGAAGAGAGGAAAAACTGCAAAGAGTACAAGGGCTTGTTGGACCAGAGGCCAATATCAGGGAAGCAAATAATTACCTTCCATCGAGCTCTCTGACCGCATCGGAAGCATCGCGTGGATCTTCAAACTCGACAAAAGCAAAGCCTGGTGGGTTCCGGGCAACCCACACACTGCGGAGTGGACCATAATATCCGAACGATCTCTCCAGCTCTGTCTTGTTCCCATTGTTGCCAAGGTTTCCAACATACACCTTGCAGTCTAGAGGACACGAACCATGATTCATAGCTGGAATATGGGATACAAGTTAATATAAAACTTCTGGGCCCTTCAGATAATGGAATAATTTCCACACATTAAGTCATGCCAATCCTTGAGGCATTCCAGACAAAATTACACAATACAGTAATTTAGTATATCAAACACAGGCAACATAACAAGCACTTTTAAATAATTCAAGGATCACTTGATACTGTACATTGAGAGATCAAAGGACATCCTGTTCCAATCCTAATACATTCTGCTAGACACTGAGCAACACAGAAAACCTAGTAACTAGCCTCCAATGTTTAGCAGATAGGTATGAAAGCGTCTTACAATTCAGTCATGTCCATTGTACTACTGAGCCCTTTAAAATTGCAGAAAGGGTTTAATGAAAGCAGTGCAACAGTCAATATCCCACAGGAGGAATGCTGAAACCACTACAAAACAAGCAATTTCAGACCAGTATCTGTGGGAAGTTGTAAAACTAAACAAAACTTTGGTAAACTGGAACGCTGCCTAGTCCACAGACAAGTGTCAAGATAAAAAAAAACTCGAGTGCACAAAGCCCTGAGCTTTCTAGCAACTAAACCTACAGAGGAAAGGGGTGAAGGTAGCTTGTGTATCACAAGAGCCACAAAAAGCCAACCAGATCCTGGATACAAATAAGTTAAAATTTCACCTGAAAACCTTTAACAGTATAGCCTGCATTTGAGAAAGCCCCAATATTAATCTTAACCACCCTCCTCAAATTTCCACACAAACTAAGCCTGGAGACATCAGTACGATTGCTGTGTGATCCTGGTTTCCAGCATGAGATTTATTTTTGCCTTGACGTTCTCACCGGGAGGAATTTATTCGAGATAACAGGAGAAAGGATCAAAGCAAAATACTGCAGATGCTGGAAATTGAAATTAAAAGAAACGCTGGAAATACTCAGCAGGTCTGGCAGCATCTGTGGAGAGAGAAGCAGAGTTAGCGTTTCAGGTCAATGAACCTTCTTCAGAACTGCCAGTTCTGATGAAAGGTCACTGACCTGAAACGTTAACTCGGTTTCTCTCTCCACAGATGCTGCCAGGCCTGCTGAGTATTTCCAGCGTTTCTTGTTTTTATTAATAGGAGATAGGACCCTAGCTGAGGTTGCTGTCACAAAACCTGAAAACAGCTAATCCTCAGATACACAGCCTGGACAAACTATTTTTTTCTTAAATGAATTTACAGTGAATGAATTTACAGTGACAACGATGTGTTACATCTAGAACGCAGGAAAGATCTATGTAAAAAGTAGGCTTCAATGCCATTAAATTGAACGCACTGAACTCCTCTCGTTTAATCCTAAAGAGGGGAATAGAACTGTATTTCAACTACGATGATGGAAAAGCCCCATTCCAGTAGCGTGGTCGCCAGATTACACAACTATGGGCCTCAACAGGATGGCAACAGCACCGCCCTCACCGCATGGCGATGGCCAAGAACAGGGCATCCAGCCGCGGCCCGACCCAGCTCCGCCTGTACACCGGACGACTCCTCCTCGGGCAGAAACCTGTTCACAGGGCCCTGGCTGGGGGGGCTCTGCCCCACTCGGAAACAGAGCACAGGGCCCGGGCTCCACCGCCTCTTTGTTCTCAGCCACACAGACTGCGGGAGAAAATGGCGGCGCGGCCTGGAGCCCCGCCCGGCCCGCAGGCCACGTCTCCCCACCTCCCCCTCCGGAAACCCCATCCACACGGTGAAACAAGCAGGCAGTCAGCTGAAAACAGCCGTGGTGACATTTAACGGGTCGGCAGCCGCCTCTGCTGCCCGAGAGCGGGGCTGGCGGGGGCCGGGGCTTGTGCTGCAGAGTAAGGCCTACTCGGAGTGCGACGCGGTGTCCCAGCCGGCCTGATTGCCGGGCTTTCCCTGCTCCCACAGCCGCTGCTGCTGGGTCCCGGTCTCGGGCCCAGGTCCCCGGTTACCTGCTGCTCTCCCGCTCCGGCCGCCGCTTCCACTGACTAACTGCTGCGCTCGCGCTCCACCGCCCGATACAAAAGCAAAATGGCCGCAGCCGCGCGCCACAACCGACGGAAATAGCTGCAGTCACGTGAGGCTGTGACCCCGCCCCCTCCCCGAGCCAGCAAACCCATTGGTGGAGAGGGCCCATTCATTCCATTCTCTGCGAGTCAGGCAGGGGCTGCTTGACCTGCAGCCCCTCCGACCCCCCCCCACCCCCAACACCTCCCTCGGACCACCCCCCAGTACCCCCCTCCGATTCCCCCATAACCGCCCCTTCGGACCGCCCAACACCCCCTCCAAACCTCCCAACACCCCCTCCGACTATCCCCATTACCCCCTCTGACCCCCCAATACCCCCGCCGACTCCCCCCGACACCCCTTCCGACCACCGCTTCTCCTACACCCCCAATTCCCCTCCGAACGCCTCCTTTTTGAGTAATCCATTCATGGGATGTAGGCGTCACTGGCTATGCCAGCATTTATTGCCCATCCCTAATTGCCCTTGAGAAGGTGGTGGTGAGCTGCCTTCTTGAACTGCTGCAGTCCATGTGAGGTAGGTACACCCACAGTGCTGTTAGGAAGGGAGTTCCAGGATTTTGACCCAGTGACAGTGAAGGAACGGCGATATAGTTCCAAGTCAGGATGGTGTGTGACTTGGAGGGGAACTTGCAGGTGGTGGTGTTCCAATGCATCTGCTGCTCTTGTCCTTCTAGTTGGTAGAGGTTGAGGGTTTGGAAGGTGCTGTCGAAGGAGCCTTGGTGCGTTGCTGCAGTTCATCTTGTAGATGGTACACACTGCTGCCACTGTGCGGTGGTGGTGGAGGGAATGAATGTTTGTAGATGGGGTGCCAATCAAGTGGGCTGCTTTGTCCTGGATGGTGGTCAAGCTTCTTGAGTGTTGTTGGAGCTGCACCCATCCAGACAAGTGGAGAGTATTCCATCACACTCCTGACTTGTGCCTTGTAGATGGTGGACAGGATTCCCCCCCCCCACCCCGCACCCCCTCCGAGCACCCCCTTCCACCACCTCCTGTACCCCCTCCAAGCACCCTCTCCCACTGCCTCCTGCACCCCCTCTGACCACCTTCTGCACTCCCTCCGAGCACGTCCTGCACCCCCTCTGACCAACACTTATCCTGCACCCCTCTCTGAGCACCTCCTGCACCCTCTCGGAGCACCGCTTATCCTACACCCCCAATACCCCCTCCGACCACCTCCTGCACTTCCTCCGAGCACCTCCTGCACCCCCTCTGACCACTGCTTATCCTGCACTCCCTCCGAGCACCTCCTGCACCCCCTCCGACCACCGCTTATCCTGCACCCCCTCCGACCACCTCTTATCCTGCACCCCCTCCGAGCACCTCCTGCACCCCCTCCGAGCACCTCCTGCACCCCCTCCAAGCACCAGCTGCACCCCCTCCGAGCACCAGCTGCACCCCCTCCGAGCACCTCCTTCACCCACTCTGAGCACCTCCTGCACCCTCTCTCTGATCAGCACTGCAGCTACTGCTTACTCTGCAGCTCGCAACCCAGAGGTTGCACACCCCCTCCCCAACTTTTTCTCACTGCTTGAAGTGGTGGTAGGCTGATCATCTGCCCCTCAGCCCCCATTCCTCACCAACATTGCTCATTTATTGAGGGGAAGTGATATAGGGACAGGAAGGGGTTATTCAGCCCCTCAAACTGGCTCCATCATTTAACTAGATCATAACTGATCTACACCTCAACTCCACTGCTCCATATCTCTTGCTACCTTTACCTCTCAAATGAAAGATTTCTACAGATCAAAGAATTAAAACTGCAAACACTGGCAAGACACAACCTTTGTGTTGCGAACAGACCAGTTAATAACAACACTAAAGCAATATATTATAGATGCTGGAAATCTGGAATAAAAACAAAAAGTGCTGGAAATATTCAGCAGGTCTAGCAGCATCTGTGGAGAGAGAAACAGAATTCACGTTTGATGAAACAAGTTCTGATGAAAGGTCACTGACCTGAAATGTTAACACTGTTTCTCTCTCCACAGATGCTTCTAGATGGGTTAATAATCCGGTTTAAAAACCCTTCCTCAGGTCAGAGTGGGACTTAATCATTGACCATAACAAGCTGTTTCATCTTGGCTAGAACTGTAGAATCAGAGAACATGACCCATACTTGAAGAGGGGATAAATTCAAAACTAATCTGTGGAAAGAATATTTCAGCAGTAAATCTATGGAACACATTCTTTAAAGAGGTGGTGGAACCAGTTATTATCCATTTATTCATTCAAATGCAAATTATACATTTATTTCTGAAAATAATACTATATCTGAGTAATTTGAGATATGACACAAAAGGGGAAGTAGTGGAGAAACTAGATAAGATAAAAATACGTAAATACTTAAAAGTTTGGCAGTGCTCTCAAAAGTAGAAAAGTCATCTGATCTGGATGGGATGCATTCTAGGTTGCTGAGGGAAGTAAGGGTGGAAATTGCAGAGAAACTGGCCACAACCTTTCTAAGATACGGGAGTGGTGCCAGAGTACTAGAGGATTGCAAATGTTATATCGCAGTTCAAAAATGGGAGAGAGGGATAACCCAGCAATTACAAGGCAGGCAGCCTAACTTCAGTGATGGGGAAACTTTTAGAGACAATAATCAGAGACAAAATCAATTGTCATCTGAAAAAATACATATTAATAAATGAAAGCCAGCATGAACTTATTAAAATTAAATGATGTTTGACTAACTTGATTGAGTTTTTTGATGAGGTAACAAAGAGAGTTGATGAGGGTTGTGCTGTATATATGAACGTTCAAATGTCATTTGATAAACTAGCACATAATAGACTTGAAGGTAAAAGTAAAGCCTATGAGATTAAAGAGGCAGTGGCTGAATGGATCTGAAATTGACTAAGGGACAGAAAGCAGAGAGTTGTGGTGAACAGTTGTTTTTCACACTGGAGGGAAGTCTACAGTGGTGTCCCCCAGGGCTCCTTTTGATATATATTAATGATCTGGACATGAGTAACAGGGCTTAATTTCAAAGTTCACATATGGCACAAAACTCAAATGCAGTAAACAATGAGGAGGATAGTAACAGATTCCATTAGGACATAGACCGCTTTATAAATACAATATAGGGTACAAAAGCAAGAAAGGTATGCTCAATCTTTATAAAACACTATTTAGTTATCAGCTGAGTGGTCTGGCCAATTCTGAACACAACACTTTAGGAAGAATATCAAGGACTTAGAGAGGGTGCAGAGAAGATTTACCAGAATAGTACCGAGGATAAAAGACTTCAGTTACTTGGAGAGATTTGAGAAAATGGGGTTCTTCTCCTGACAGCAGAGAAGGTTAAAGGGAAATTTGATCGAGGTTTTCAAACTCATGAAGAGTTTTGATAGAGTAGATAGGGAGAAACTGTCCCTCGTGGCAGAAGGGTTGGTAATCAGAGGACACAGATTTAAGGTAATTGGCAAAAGAACCAGAAACGACCAGAGGGACACAATTTTTATGCAACATGTTATTGTGATTTGGAATGCACTACCTGAAAGGATGGTAGAAACATATTTAGCAATAATTTTCAAAAGAGAAATGATGAAAACTTGAAGGGAAAGAAATCGCAAAGCTATGGGGAAAGAGCAAGCGAGTAGGATTGATTGGATAGCTCTTTTAAAGAACCACAGAATCACAATCATTACAGTGCAGAAGGAGGCCATTCAGCCCATCGTGTCTGCACTGGCTCTCTGAAAGAGCAATTCACTCAGTTCCATTCCCCCGCCTGTTCCCCGTTACCCTGCACATTCTTCCTTCTCATATAACTGTCTAATTCTCTTTGGGATGCTTCAATTGAACCTGCCTCCACCACACTCTCAGGCAGTGCATTCCAGACCTTAACCACTCACTGCATGAAAAAGTTTTCCCTCATGTCACTTTTGCTTCTCTTACCCATTACTTTAAATCTGTGCCCTCTCGTTCTCGATCCTTTCATGAGTGGGAACAGTTTCTCTCCATCTACTCTGTCCAAACCCCTCATGATTTTGAATACCTCTATCAAATCACCTCTCAGCCTTCTCTTCTCCAAGGAAAACAGTCCTAACTTCTCCAATCTATCTTCATTACTGCAATTCCTCATCCCTGGAACCATTCTCGTAAATCTTTTCTGTACTTTCTCCAATGCCCTCACATCTTTCCTAAAGTGCGACGCCCAGAACTGGACGCAATACTCCAGCTGAGGCCAAACTAGTGTCTTATACAAGTTTAACATAACTTCCTTGCTCTTGTACTCTATGCCCCTATTAATAAAGCCCAGGATACTGTATTCTTTATTAACTTCTCTCTCAACCTGTCCTGCTATCTTCAATGACTTATGCACATATACACCCAGGTCCCTCTGCTCCTGCATCCCCTTTAGAATTGTACCCTTTATTTTATTATTATATTGTCACTCCATGTTCTTCCTACCAAAATGAATGACTTCACATTTCTCTGTATTAAACTTCATCTGCCACTTGTCTGCCCATTCCACCAATTGTCTATGTCCTTTTGAAGTTTGACACTATCCTCCTCACAGTTCACAATGCTTCCAAGTTTCGTATCATCTGCAAACTTTGAAATTGTGCCCTCTACACCAAGGTCTAGGCCATTAATATATATCAGCTATTTCACTAAATGTTCTTCACTAACGTGTGTCATTTTTACTGTGTGAATGACGTATGGCAGCATATACCGATGTGTCTCCTCCCAGCACAAGCATGATGGGCCAAATGGCCTTCTGTGCTGTATCATTCTATCATTCTATGTGGTAGGTGTAACATGCTTGGGAGGTAAATACCCTTCAAACAGTTAGTAAACACTCTTCCAAACCTCATTTTCATATCCAGAAGAAATAGTTTAAAATCAGGAGCTCGATACTGAATGGGTGTTTTATGTTTCCAAGATAGAACCTCAGTGACTCAGCTCCAGCCAGCTGTCCCAAGTGATCCTTCAAAAGCCCCATTGCAGATCCAATTGTTATTCAATAATTCAAGTGTTTTCTCTTCCTCTACTCTATCCAGTAGTCCGTTCATCACTTCCTAACTTCTGCACTGTATCTAGTATGAACCTGTGGCCCTTGCCCTGTTACAGTTTAGCTTGTCCCATACCATCAGGTGTTAGGTTATCTCTCAGATGATGTCTCCTTTCAAGGCCAAGACGTACAAGTTTTTCCAGTTTTACTTCATAATTCAGATGCTACACACTGCTGCCACTGTGTACTGGCGATGAATGGAGTGAATGTTGAAGGTGGTGGATGGGGTGCCAATCAAGTGAGCTGCTTTGTCCTGGGTGGTGTTGAGCTTCTTGAGTGTTGTTGGAGCTGCACCCATTCAGGCAAGTGGAGAGTATTCCATCACACTCCTGACTTGTGCCTTGTGAATGATGGTCAGGCTTTGGGGAGTCAGGAGATAAATTACTCAGCGCAGAATTCACAGTCTCTGACCTGTTCTTGTAGCCACAGTATTTGTATGGCTGGTCGAGTTAAATTTCTGGTCAATGGTAACTCCCAGGATGTTGATGGTGGGGGATTCAATGATGGTAATGCCATTGAATATCAAAGGAAAATGGTTAGATTCTCTTTTGTTGGAGATGGTCATTGCCTGGGGCACTTAAGTGGCAAGTAACATTCATGTCACACATCAGCCCAAGCCTGAACGTTGTCCAGGTCTTGCTGTATGTGGGCACAGACTACTACAGTATCTGAGGAGTTGTGAATGGTGCTGAACATTTTGCAGTCATCAGTGAACATCCCCTCTTCTAACCTTATGATGGAAGGAAGGCCATTGATGAAGCAGCTGAAGATGGTTGGGCCTAGGACACGACCCTGAGGAGCTCCTGCAGTGATGTCCTGGGACTGAGATGAATGGCCTCCAACAACCACATCTCCCTAGGTATGACTCCAACCAGTGAAGAGTTTTCCCCCTGATTCCCATTGACTTCAATTTTGCTCAGACTCCTTCATGTCACACTTGATCAAATGCTGCCTTGATGACAAGGGCAGTCACTCTCACCTCGCCTCTTGAGTTCAGCTCTTTTCTCCATGTTTGGACCAAGGCTGGAGCTGAGTGGCCCTGGCAGAACCCAAACCAAGCATCGGTGAGGAAGTTATTGCTGAGTAAGTGCCACTTGATAGGACTGTCGACACCACCTTCCATCACTTTGCTGATGATTGAGAGTAGACTAATTGGACAATTGGCCAGATTGGATTTGTCCTGCTTTTTGTAGATGGGACATACCTGGGCAATTTTCCCCATTGTCAGGTAGATGCTGTGCTGTAACTGTATTGAATCAGCTTGGCTAGGGGCGCAGCTAGTTCTGGAGCACAGACCTTCAGCAGGACAGCCGGGATGTTGTCAGGACCCATAGCCTTTGCATTCAGCCATCTCTTATGACATAGAATGAATTGAATTGGCTGAATATTGGCATCTGTCATGCTGGGGACCTCAGGAGGAAGCCGAGATGGATCATCCACTTGGCACTCCTGACTGAAGATGGTTGCAAATGTTTCAGCTTTGTCTTTTGCACTCACACACTGTGCTCCCATCATTGAAGAGGAGACCCCCTTCTTCCATTAGTTGTTTAATTGTCCTCCACCATTCAAAACTGAATGTCACAGGACTGCACAGCTTTGATCTGATACATTGGTTATTTAGTTCTGTCTATAGCATGCTGCTTCTGCTGTTTTGCATGCAGTCCTAAGTTGTAGCTTCACCGGGATGGCACCTCATTTTTAGGTATGCCTGGTGCTGTACCTGGCTTGCTCATCTTCACTCCTCTATCCATCTCTGTGTGTCTGTTCCTTTCACAATTTACACTCGCTGCACTTACTTCTTTAAAATTCGTTTGGGGGATGTGGGCGTCGCTGGCTAGGTCAGCCTTGAGAAGGTGATGGTGAGCTGCTTTCTTGAATCGCTGCAGTCCTTGTAGCGGCTTGATACAACTGAGTGGCTTGCTATGCCATTTCACAGGGCATTTAAGAGTCAACCACATTGCTGTGGATCTGGGGTCACATGTAGGCCAGACCAGGTAAGGACGGCAGATTTCCTAAAGGACGTTAGTGAACCAGATGGGTTTTTACAACAATTGGCAATGGTGTCATGATCACCACTAGACTAACTTTTTAATTCCTGATTTATTAATTGAATTCAAATTCCACCATCTCTGTGGTGGGATTCAAACCCATGTCCCCAGAGCAGCATAGTGGCGCAGTGGTTAGCACCGCAGCCTCACAGCTCCAGCGACCCGGGTTCAATTCCGGGTACTGCCTGTGTGGAGTTTGCAAGTTCTCCCTGTGTCTGCGTGGGTTTCCTCCGGGTGCTTCGGTTTCCTCCCGCATGCCAAAGACTTGCAGGTTGATAGGTTAATTGACCATTATAAATTGCCACTAGTATAGGTAGGTGGTAGGGAAATATAGGGACAGGTGGGGATGTGGTAGGAATATGGAATTAGTGTAGGATTAGTATAATTGGGTGGTTGATGGTCGGCACAGACTCGGTGGGCCGAAGGGCATGTTTCAGTGCTGTATCTCTAAACTAAATAAGCATTAGCCTGGGGCTCTGATTTACTAGTCTAGTGACATTACCACTACGCCGCCGTCTCCCCATGGGGATTCATGAGCAGAGGGGAAGGATAGCAGGGTATTGGAGCCAAGAAAATACAACAATCCCATTTCTGTGCAACAGCATTCCCTCTTTTGTGCTCTAATAACTGTTTTAAATGGACTGATTCAGGAACTTGGAAACACTTTCTCTCAGTGTAAAACTTAATATCTATGAACCAGCAATGTAGAGGCAGCAATGAAAAATTAAATGTTAATCACCACTTTCAGAGCAGTAGATGAAGGGTAATTAGCTGGGCTGGTTGTTAAGGAGTGAGTTATGGAAGAATATAAATTGCATCTCTCAGTTCCTGCTAATTATCCCTAATGATAACATTCTGCCCTGAATACAAGGGAGCTAGGATCCAATTTAATCTGAATACTTCTAACCAAACTCACTCACTCTTTGCCGTCATTAGCTTTTGAAATCACAAACAGAAAAGATTCAAATGTTACACATTTTACAATCAACAGATCTCCCAGACAACAACTCCCCCTCAACAATAAAACACTGCGCAAGTTTCTCAGTCCCACTTCATTCCCTGAACCTTGAATACACTGACAGGAGGAGTGTGACCTTAAGACACTGAAACAGTAAAGCACACTGAAGGAGAAGTTATTTTTTATATTTCATATTTTTTCTGAGATATGAAGCGGTATTTATTGCCCATTCCAAGTAGCCCTGAGGGCATTAATAATGGAACAGGACTTACAAGTAGGCCAGACCAGAGAGGTGTGGCAGGTTCCCTTCCCTAAAGGACATTTGTGAACCAGTTGGGTTTTTACAACTAATCCCCATATTAATGGATTTATTAAATAAGGTCCCTGGTGGGAATTAAACTCATTGGCTGGGATTTTATCCAGGCAATGGGAGTCTCGACATCCGGCATAAGCGCTGCTGGAAACCCCACGTCACCCCTTCCATGGGAGGCCCATCGAATCAAGTGACAATTAGAAAGGCAGCGGCTCTGCCAGTAGAGCACCCATCCAATGCCGAGGAGTGGCACTGGACCCAGGCCACTGGTAGGTCTGGGTGGGAGAGGTCTCGCGGGTGAGGTCATGGGGGAGGGGGTTGTAGGCGGGTTCGGCAGAAAGGGCAGAGGTATGGCTCCCAGTGGGCCCTCCCACCTTCTCAATGCCGGGTCCCTTGTTCAGGCACTGTGCCTTTTAACAAGGGAACCCTCCACCACTTCCGGAGCCAGCAAGCAACCTGCATGGTTTTTCTTGTCGTGTTTCCTGTGCTGTGACAGGCAGCCCACCCACCGGCGGCGGGATGAGACCCTTAATTGGGGATTAACTGCCCACTTACGGGCCTCAATTGGCGGCAGGTGGGAAGGTTGTTCACAGGCCTTCCCGCCCTGGACTTAATTTCAACGGAGGCAGGAAGGTGGCAGGGTCCCCCCAGCCACTATCCCACCTGATTATACCCATTATCTTTGGATTGATGATTTATTTCCATCTCTTTCCTCTCCTCCTCTTCTGAAGATGCTGCTCTTAATCGGGTACATCTCCATCGTGGCCAATGGTTTCATTATTAACATACGTACACATGGAGTCATTTACATCATGTACACACATGCATAACATGCACAGACATATGTGTTCACAGATATGTACACACATGCACTTATATATAAAACAGGCAAACACAGACTAATCTGTTTTAGTGATGTTGTTGAGTGGTAAGTACTGACCAGGACACCGGGAAGAACTCTCCTACTTTTCTACAAAATAGGGCTATGGGATCTTTTATGTCCACCTGCGAGAGTAATAGGACTGGAGCAGGTTACAGAGATAGGGAGGAGTGAGGCCATGGAGGGATCTGAAAACATGATGAGATTTTAAAATAGAGGTGTTGCTAGACCGGGAACCATTGTGGGTCAGTGAGCACAGAGGTGATGGATGAATGGGACTTGGAGAGAGTTAGGGTACAGGCAGCAGAGTTTTGGATAAGCTCAAGTTTATGGAGATTGCAATTGACTTCAGTCTCCTCTGAGCTCCAAAGAGCCTGCAAATAAGTCAATGTTCCAACTAGTATCCAATAACGACCGAAGGAAAACACTTGCGTGTGAGCATCGAGTGAGAATACGATTGGGCTCTGTTGTGACTTTCCCTTCAAGAGTGAATAGTCTGTCAGTCCTTGCAGTCTAGGCCTGTACACAAAGATTGGCCATGGGGGTGAGGCGCGGAGTCTGCAACCACAGCCCAGGAAGAAAAGGAGTGAAGCTGGAATACAAGGGAAAATAAAACTGAAATAAGATATATCTCAGCTCCAACGTAATGGTACATCCCAGATATCTACAGGGTCATGTAAACATCTATCAGATATTACGGGTATCTGTGGTCTGTGCAATTCTGGATATTGCACACTTGTAAAAGCACTGACATCACTTAATACAACTTAAGGGATAGTCGTCACCTCACTCCAACCATAAACATGGATTTGAACCTTCAGACGTAATGGTCATGTGGCACATAAATGTCACTGTTGAGAGATGGCTAATATTTTTTAATGTTTCTGGTGCTTGGTTTATTGAAATTAACCCATTACCTGCCAGCCATAGATTCCTATTGTGCATTCTGAACAAGAATCTTGCACAGCCAGAATAGTTGCTTCCCTTCTCAGGTAGTTGTTCAACCCTGATAGGCACAGGAGCCAGTCTGTGCACTACAATCCTCCGAGAACTCCGCGTTCCTCCAGCGGTAGCCCCTTGTCTATCTCACCCTTCCTTTGCTGCACCATTAGCAGCCATGCCTTCAAACATTTAGGCCTTAATTTCTGGAATCCTGTTCCCAAACCTCCCCTCCTCTCTCTCCTTTAAGAGGCTTATTTGACTGAGCTTTTAGTCACCTGTTTTAGCATATCCTTCTTTGAGTTGGTGTCAATTTTTGTCTGATTATGCTCCTCTAAAGCAACGTGGCATGTTTTACTGAGTTAAAGACTCCATATAAATGCAAGTTGCTTTTTGGTACTTAATATCTGTATCTGTCATAACCCCCCGCAACCTCCATGCACAGAAATTACAATGGTCCGATCACTGACATCACGTTGAATCATGTCAGCGTATAAGGAATTCATGCCAAAGGGACAAGATGGTGGTAGTTGAGGAAGGGGCAGGGGGTAATGAACCCAGCTCCTTCTGCTGTTCTAGATGAACGACCTAACTATTCCCAGAAGTGGTTCAACTTCTGTTGGTAACCATGGGGCTAGCCTCTGGGAACAATGGGCTAATAGATTCATTGGTGTGCGTTCTGTAGCAAAGTCCTGTTGCTGGGCTGCATGAACAGATGGTCTCTCTGGGAGTAAGGTCAGCCTCGAGCCATAACCCGGGGATTCATATATGTGTCAGTCGTAGCACAATGGATGGCACAGCAATGAGCTACCACAAACAGAAGACAGAAGACCAGATATACTGTTCTTTTTGTATTGCATGAGAGAGGGATGATATTAGCCAGGAAGCTGGGAGAACTCCTGTTTTTCTTCAAATTGTGTCACAGGACCTTATATCTATCCTCCTGGATGGAACCTTGATAAAAATCTGGAGCGTTCTATAACAGGCAGGCAATTCCCTTCATCAGTTTGCCATCCAGAGGATGATGGTGAAAATTATCCTCAGATGGAATGAGTGAAAGCAAGAGGGAAGAGAAGAAAGTGGGAAGAAGGTATGAGAGACAATGAGAGAGTAAGCGAGAGGTTAAAAACAGGCAGAGAGAAAACTAGAGAGACAGGGAGAAAAGGAATGGTAAAGAGATGGAGTGAGGCAATGGGAGTAATACAAGGAAGGAGAAAGAAAATGAGGGAAATAGGGAGTGCGGGAAGGAGAAAAAAAAGAGAGAATTAGGATGAGGAAGGCAAAAGGAAAAAGAAGAGAGAGGGTATAAGGGAAAATGAAGAAGAAAATGAGCTGACAAAGACAGTGATGAGAGGGAGAGAGAATAACAGAGGGAAAGTAAAATAATAGATATGGCATGATGTGAACAAGACATGGCGAGACGGGATGATAGAGGTGAAGGAGAGATTACAATTCAGAGTTCAAGAAAAAGTAGGAAACAAAGCTTGTCAAAATTCACATTAATGGACAAGTTTCAAAATACCTTGTACAGCAGGCAGATGAATATCAGTTAGCAAACCAGAATATTGTATGAAAGTTTGGAAAGTGTTTGTCACACTCCAGATCTCAACAACTTGCATTCATATAGTGCCTTTAATGTATTAAAACACTCCAGACCTGACTACTGATGGGTACATTCCTGATGTCACTGTTTAATTATTTCCCCATAGGGAGAACCAGAGCAGAATTATTTTTCTGGTTCTTGAACATAGGATGAGGTGGAGGCCATTCAGTTGCTTGAGCCTGTTACACCATTCAGGGGAGACAGTGGTGTAGTGGTAATGTCACTGAACTAGTAATCGAGAGGCCCAGCCTAATGCCCTGGGGACACAGGTTCAAATCCCATCATGGCAGCTGGTTCAAAAAAAAAAATATGGAATTGAAAGCTAGTCTCAGTGATGGTGCCATGAAACTATCATTGATTGTTGTAAAAACCCATGTGGTTCACTAATGTCCTTACCTGGTCTGGGCTAAATGTGACTCCAGACCCACAGCAATGTTGTTGATTCTTAACTGTCCTCTGAAATGGCTTAGCAAGCCACTTAGTTGTCAAGGACAATTAGAGATGGGCAACTAATGATGACCTTGTCAGTGATGCCCACATCCCATGAAAAAATTTAAAAAAAGTTAGATCATGGCTGAAATAAAAAGAAAAAAAGAACAAAGAACAGTACAGCACAGGAACAGGCCATTCGGCCCTCCAAGCCTGCGCCGATCTTGATGCCTGCCTAAACTAAAACCTTCTGCACTTCCGGGGTCCATATCCCTCTATTCCCATCCTATTCATGTATTTGTCAAGATGTATCTTAAACGTCTCTATGGTACCTGCTTCCACCACCTCCCCCGGCAACAAGTTCCAGGCACTCACCACCCTCTGTGTAAAGTACTTGCCTCGCACATCCCCTCTAAACTTTGCCCCTCTCACCTTAAACCTATGTCCCCTAGTAACTGACTCTTCCACCCTGGGAAAAAGCTTCTGACTATCCACTCTGTCCATGCCGCTTATAACTTTGTAAACCTCTATCATGTCGCCCCCTCCACCTCCGTCGTTCCAGTGAAAACAATCTGAGTTTATCCAACCTCTCCTCATAGCTAATGCCCTCCAGACCAGGCAACATCCTGGTAAACCTCTTCTGTACCCTCTCCAAAGCCTCCACGTCCTTCTGGTAGTGTGGCGACCAGAATTGCACGCAATATTCTAAGTGTGGCCTAACTAAAGTTCTGTACAGCTGCAACAGGACTTGCCTATTTTTATACTCTATGCCCCGACCGATAAATGTCTGTTAACTCCATCCACCTGCCTTTGATTCATATCCCTTGATATACCTGCCCAATAAAAATCTATTGATCTCAGTCTGGAAAGCTTCAGCATCTGCAGTCTTTTGGGGGAGAGAATTCCAGATTTCCCACTACCCTTTGTGTGAAAATGTGCTTCCTGATTTCACTCCTGAACAGCCTAACCCTAACTTTAAGGTTATGCCCCTTTGTTCTGGACTCCTTCATCAGAGGAAATAAATTCTCCATATCTATCCTATCAATTTCCTTTGTCATCCCTTTGAGAGCGCAGACCTGAGTGGAGGTAGTGAAAGCATAAATAGGGCAGGAGAGAAGGCCTGGGACAGAGTGTGGGGCTGAGTGGAGGCAGCAAGAGCATAAACAGAGCAGGAGAGAAGGCCCGGGACAGAGTGCGGAGCTGAGTGGAGGCGGCAAGAGCATAAACAGAGCAGGAGCGAAGGCCCGGGACAGAGTGTGGAGCTGAGAGGAGGCAGCAAGAGCATAAACAGAGCAGGAGAGAAGGCCCGGGACAGAGTGTGGGGCTGAGTGGAGGCGGCAAGAGCATAAACAGAGCAGGAGAGAAGGCCCGGGAAAGAGTGTGGGGCTGAGAGGAGGCAGCAAGAGCATAAACAGAGCAGGAGAGAAGGCCCGGGACAGAGTGCGGAGCTGAGAGAAGGCAGCAAGAGCATAAACAGAGCAGGAGAGAAGGCCCGGGACAGAGTGCGGAGCTGAGAGGAGGCAGCAAGAGCATAAACAGAGCAGGAGAGGAGGCCTGGGACAGAGTGCGGAGCTGAGAGGAGGCAGCAAGAGCATAAACAGAGCAGGAGAGAAGGCCCGGGACAGAGTGCGGAGCTGAGAGGAGGCAGCAAGAGCATAAACAGAGCAGGAGAGGAGGCCCGGGACAGAGTGCGGAGCTGAGAGGAGGCAGCAAGAGCATAAACAGAGCAGGAGAGAAGGCCCGTGACAGAGTGCGGAGCTGAGAGGAGGCAGCAAGAGCATAAACAGAGCAGGAGAGAAGGCCCGGGACAGAGTGCGGAGCTGAGAGGAGGCAGCAAGAGCATAAACAGAGCAGGAGAGAAGGCCCGAGACAGAGTGCGGAGCTGAGAGGAGGCAGCAAGAGCATAAACAGAGCAGGAGAGGAGGCCCGGGACAGAGTGCGGAGCTGAGAGGAGGCAGCAAGAGCATAAACAGAGCAGGAGAGGAGGCCTGGGACAGAGTGCGGAGCTGAGAGGAGGCAGCAAGAGCATAAACAGAGCAGGAGAGGAGGCCCGGGACAGAGTGCGGAGCTGAGAGGAGGCAGCAAGAGCATAAACAGAGCAGGAGAGGAGGCCCGGGACAGAGTGCGGAGCTGAGAGGAGGCAGCAAGAGCATAAACAGAGCAGGAGAGAAGGCCCAGGACAGAGTGCGGAGCTGAGAGGAGGCAGCAAGAGCATAAACAGAGCAGGAGAGAAGGCCCGGGACAGAGTGCGGAGCTGAGTGGAGGCGGCAGTATATATTCAGCTAGACCAAAAACAACAAAATAAAATCAAGGGAGTGATGTCAAGGACAGCAGGTCGGTGATTGGTTAGTGAGTATTACCATTGTCCTTTTTTCTCTATGTTAGGGCAATGCATTAAACTAAGAAATTAGGTTAGTCT
This sequence comes from Heterodontus francisci, assembly GCF_036365525.1. Classification (NCBI taxonomy): domain Eukaryota; kingdom Metazoa; phylum Chordata; class Chondrichthyes; order Heterodontiformes; family Heterodontidae; genus Heterodontus; species Heterodontus francisci. Next base: position 22,412,273 of record NC_090395.1, read on the forward strand.
AATAAATAGAGGCATGAAAGGGCACTTCAGTCCGATTAAATGCATATCCTGTGCCATATAGAAACTCCACAGAGCCAAGTCCACAGCACCATCGGTGGCTTCTTGTGATTTTGACAATCACATGTCCAGGAAGTGTCTTCAGCTGGGAGGAGCTCAAGTTCTGGGTTTTGAAGGTTGAGCAGAAACTGGTGTCACTCCAGTGCAACCACAAGGCTGAGAGCTCCATGTAAAGCACGTTTCAAAAGTGGTCACACTGCATCTTAAGAATGTGCAGGTAGAGAGGAAATGGATGATCACCAGACAGTCAAGGAGGACCAGGCAGGTAGTGCAGGTGTCTCCCGAGTGCATCTCGCCCACTAACCGATATTCAGAATACTGGTGAGAATGATGGTTCCCGGGGAGTACAGGAGAGCCAAGTCCACAGCACCATCAGTGGCTCAACTGTACGGGGGGTTGGTAGGAGGAAGGTCAGGAAAGCAATAACGTTAGGGAAGCATAAAGGCATTTCTGCGGCCTCAGACGAAATTTGAGGATAGTATGTTGCCTCCCTGGTGCCAGGGTCAAGGTGATCCACAGAGTGGCTGCAGAACACTGAGGCAGGGTAGGTTGAGGGGTGGGGGGGGGGGGGTGGTGGTGGCGGGGAGCGGTGTATGGTGAACAGCCAGAGTTCATGGTCCATATCAGTACCAACGCCATAGGTAGAAAGACAGATGAGGTCCTGCAAGCAGATTTTAGGGAGCTGGGAAAGAAATTAAAAAGTAGGACCTCAAAAGGTAGTAATCTCCGGATTACTCCTGTTGCCATGAGTACAGAAATAGGGGGAATAGTGCAGCTGAATGTGTGGCTGGAGAGATGGTGCAGGAGGAAAGGCTTTAGTTTCCTGGGGCATTGGGACCAGTTTTTGGGGGAGGTGGGACCTGTACAAGCTGGATGGGTTGCACCTCAACAGGGCCAGGACCAGTATTGTGAGAAGGAGGTTTTCTAGTGCTGTTGGGGAAGATTTATACTAGCTTGGCAAGGGGATGGGAATCTAAGGGTAGATTCAGAAGGAGGAGAAGCAAAGCTGAAAATGGAAAATAGAAAATTAGTATGCAGAGAAACCAAAGTCTAGAAAATAGACAACAGAGGAGTTGTTCAGTGATTCGTGGTACATACTTCAGTGCATGTAGTCTAGTGAATAAGGTCTATGAGCTGAGGGTACAGATAGACACTTGCAGTATAATATTATAGCTATTACTGAAACATAGCTTTAAAAAAAAGATAGGAATGGCAGCTCAACATTCCTGGTTAAGGGTTTTCAGGAGGGATATAAGGGGGAGAAAAAGAAGTGGGGTATGACAATATTAGTTAAAGAAACAAACAATCACAGCTGGAGGAGGGATGATTTACTAGGAGCATCAAATAAGGCCATATGAGTTGAACTGAAAAACATAAAAGGGGAAATCACACAAAGGAGTAAACCATAAACCTCAAAAGAGTCAGAAGGCAATAGAAGAGCAAATATGTAGACAAATAGCTGAGATGTGCAGAAACAGCAGGGCAGTAAGAGTAGAGGATCTCAACTACCCTAATATTAACTGGGATTAAAATCAGTGTAAAAGGTACAGAGGACAGCGAATTCTTAAAATGCATTCAGGAGAACTTTTCAAGCCAGTACTAGCCAGCCCAACGAGAGAAGAGGCAGTTCTGGGACTTAGTTTTAGGGAATAAAGCTGGGCAGGTGGAAGGAGATCTGTGGGAGAGCACTTTGGTAGTAGTGATCATAATTCAGTTAGCTTTAGAGTAGGTATGGAAAAGGGCAAAGCTGGACCAAGAGTAAAATTTTAAATTGGGGAAAGGCCAATTTTACTAAGCTGAGGTGTCATTTGGCAAAAGTGGACTGGAAATAGTTACTTAAAGGTAAATCAGTCATAGAATCATTGGGCTGGATTTTTGTTCTGGGGTCAGGACCCGGAATTTCACCCGACTTTAATTGGCCTAATAGACTACCTGCCACTTGCGGGCGGTAGTCATCATCACCTGACTCCTCCTAAAATGAAAATGGCCTAGAGGCGGGACCATGTGGGAGATCAGCACGCCGGCCGGTGTCAGGATATTACAGGCCCATTCACCTCTGGTCCTGCCTCTGTGGCTGTTTAAAGATTCGCCCCATAGATTCAGAATGGCACAGAAGGAGGCCGTTCAGCCCATCGATTCCATGCCACTTCTCTGTAGAGCAATCCAGTCAGTATCATTCTTCTGCTCTATCCCCATAGCCTGCAAGTTTATTTCCCTCAAGTGCCCATTCACCACCTTAAACATTCACTCCTTCCACCACCGACACACAGTGACAGCTGTGTGTTCCCATGTTCTAGATTCCCCAGCCAAGGCAAAAAAACTCTGTGTCTACACTATAAAGCCCTTCAGAATCTTGTGCATTTCAAAGAGATCACCTCTCATTCTTCTAAACACCAGAGAGCATAAGCCCAATTTTACTCAGCCTCGCATTAGGACAACCCTCTTATCCTCGGAACCAAATTAGTTGACCTTTGCTGTATTGCCTCCGAGGCAAGTATATCCTTCCTTAGATATGCAGAGCAAAACTTTGCACAGTACTCCAGGTGTAGTCTCACCAAAGCCCTGTACAACTGTAGCAAGACTTCTTTATTCTTGTACTCCAATCCCTTTGCAATAAAAGTGAGCATTCTATTTGTCTTCCTAATTGCTTGCTGTACTTCCATGCTAACCTCCTGTGTTCCTGACACGAGTAAACACAAGTCTCTCTGAAAATCAACATTTACGCCTTTTAAAAAAACATTGTTTTTCAATTCTGTTACGACCAGGTGAGAAAGAGGTCTAGGCTTCCCAGTAGGCCTTCATCTGGTCTTACTGAAACAGGGTTTAATTTTAAACACACCGTGTTTTTAGCTCCCCTTTGGTGAATCCTTGTTCACCGCTTTCCAATTATATGCAAAGAAACCAGCGCAAACAGGCTTTCTTAGGTTTAAAGAAGAAAAGTTGAAAGTTGTTAAACTTAAACGCTAATTTGGTTAGCTCCTACAGATACACGACATGCCCACGCTAGCATGCATATGCGATACACACATGCAGATAGGGACAGAAAAGAGCAGAAGAAAAATAAAGTGGAAAAGGTTGAAGCAATCTCTGAAGAGAGTTTGTTTGTTACTGTGCTTCGAGTTCACTGTAGAGTCCTTGCTAGTAGGTAGATCTTGCTTTTCGTTGGGGCCAAGTATTCTTCTTAAACTTTGTTCACTGGAGGAGACTTTTCTCTCTTGGGGTTCATGTGTCTTCAGTGGGTTTTGGAGTTCTGTGAGAAAAAGGTGGGAGCAGACAGAAAAGCGAGCCAGCCAAGAGAGGCATTTTCAATCCAGGAGCAAATAGCTTTCTGCAGACTCAGTTCAAACTCTAAAATTCAGAAAAAAAAAACAGACTGCCAAGCAGGTTAGTCATGTGACTAACTGGTTTGACCACATCTGTTTATGGATTGTATTGGAGCAGGGAATAGCTCCTTTGTTCCAAGCACTGTCTGTTAATATGCAAAAATGTCTTTCCAGCCAGGGGCCTGGCAACCCCTTGTCACAGGCCTTCTCTTCCCAGCAAAAATTTGAAATTTAATGTCCATGTGGCAAAATTAATGTGCCTCATTCTTGGCAGGTGAGGGCCTGCATGACACTCTCCCTTAGTGAATCCTTGTTCACTGCTCCAATTGTAAGGCAAAGAAATCAAACAGGTTTCCTTAGATTTAAAGAAGAAAGTAGAAGGTTATTAATCTTAAACTCTAATCTGGTTAAAGACTACAAATATGCGATGTGACCACGCTAGCATGCATACACAATAAACACACACACAGATAGAGACAGAAAAAGTAGAAGGAATAAAGGGGGAAAGTTTGATGCAATATCTGGTAGTAACAGTCCTTTGAGTTCAATGTTGAGCCTTTGGTTGCCAGTAAGTCTTGCAATTCTTTGGTGCCCAGTTCACGCTTCAACTTGTTCTGATGTAGGAGTCTTTTCTCTCTTGAGGTTTACGTGTCTTCCGTGTGTCCGGTGGCTTGGGGAGAAAGTGAGAGAGAGACAGCCAGGAGAGAGACTTACTTGTTCCAGATTCCAGTTCAAACAGCCTTCTGATTCTTTCTCTGTGACACAATTTTTAAAAAACAGGTTGTCCAACGGGTTAGCTATGTGACTAGTTCCTTATTTGGAACAGTCTCTCCTTCGAGGTTTGTGGATTGTACCTTAGCAGTCTCTGGAATGCGCTTCCTTACACTTCAATGTCTGGTGATCAAAATCTATTTGGGTTAATTGGAACAGGGATTAGTCCTTTGTCTCCACAAGCAGCGTCTCTTAGTATGCAAATGTCCTTCCAGCCCAGTGTCTGGTGATCTTCAAACAAGTCATTTCTTCACTCCAGCAACAGTTTAAAATCAATGTTCATATGACAAAATTAATATGCCTCATTCTTGGCAGGTGGGGGTCTGCACGACAACTCCATCTGTCACATTGTTGCCCACTTACATAACCTATCTATATCTCTTTGCAGTCTCTGTCCTCCTCACAGCTTACATTCCCACTCAGCTTTATATTGTCAGTAAACTTGGAAATGTTACTCTCTGTCTCTTCATCTAAGTCATTAATATAGATTGTAAACAGCTTAGGCCGCAGCACGGATCTGTGCGGCACTCCACTATTTACAGTCAGCCAACCTGAAAATGTCCTGTTTATCCCTACTCTCTGCTTCCTGTCTATTAATCATAGGAACGAGGGGCAGGAGTAGGCCACTTGACCCCTCGAGCCTGCTCCATCATTCAGTAAGATCGTGGCTGATCTAACTAACCTGAACTTTACATTCCCACCTACCCCCAATAACCTTTCACCCCCTTGATTGTCAAGAATCTATCTACCTCTGCCTCAAAAATATTCAAAGACTCTGCTTCCACTGCCTTTTGAGGAAAAGAGTTCCAAAGACTCACGTCCTTCAGAGAAAAAATTTCCCCTCATCTCTGTCTTAAATGGGAGACCCCTTATTTTTAAATTGCAACCCCCAGTTCTAGATTCTCTCACAAGGGGAAACATCCTTTCCACATCCATCCTGTCAAGGCCCCTCAGGATCCAATGTTTCAATCAAGTTGCCTCTTACTCTTCTAAATTCTAATGGATACAAGACGAGCCCGTCCAACCTTTCCTCATAAGACAGCCTATCCATTCCAAGTGTTAGTCTGGTAAACCTTCTCCGAACTGCTTCCAATGCATTTACATCCTTCCTTAAATAAGGGAGGCACAGTGGCGCAGTAGTTAGCACCGCAGCCTCACAGCTCCAGCGACCCGGGTTCAGTTCTGGGTACTGCCTGTGCGGAGTTTGCAAGTTCTCCCTGTGACCGCATGGGTTTCTGCCGGGTGCTCCGGTTTCCTCCCACAGCCAAAGACTTGCAGGTTGATAGGTAAATTAGCCATTGTAAATTGTCCCTAGTATAGGTAGGTGGTAGGAGAATGGTGGGGATGTGGTAGGGAATATGGGGTTAATGTAGGATTAGTGGGTGGTTGTTGGTCGGCACAGACTTGGTGGGCTGAAGGGCCTGTTTCAGTGCTGTATCTCTAAATAAATAAAAGGAGGTCAATACTGTTCACAGTACTCCAGATGTGGTAACCAGTCCTCCATCCGTGCTCACTAATTCCCCTCAACTCTGTGAGTCTTGGGTATTAATCTTTTATGTGGCACCTTATCGAATGACCTTTGGAAATCCAGGTATACTACATCTACTAGTTCCCCTTTATTTACCCTGCTAGTTGCATCCTCAATAAAACTCAAATAAATTTATCAAATGCAAATTGTCTTTCATAAAACCATGTTGATTCTGTCGGATCAACTATGGTTGTCAAAATATATTAAAACTTCCTTAACAATAGATTCCAGCATTTTCCCAATGACTGATATCAGGGTAACTGGTCTGTAATTCTCGGTTTTCACTCTCCCTCCTTTCTTGAATAGGATGTGGTTGATAGTGAGGACGAAAGCTGTAGAATGCAGTAAGATATAAACGGACTGTCAGGTTTGCGGAAAAGTGGCATGTCCACAGATCCCTGAAGACAACAGGACAGATAGATAACAAGGTTAAGATGGCATACAGAATACTTTCCTTGATTAGCAAAGGCATAGAATATAAGAGAAGGGAGGTTTTGCTGAAACTGTATAAAACACTAGTTAGGCCATAGCTAGAGGGCTGTGTACAGTTCTGGTTACCACAATACAGGAAGGATGTGATCTCAATAGAGACCATACAGAGCAGAATTAAAAGGATTTTCTTTTATTTGTCCATAGGATGTGAGCATCACTAGCAAGACCAGCATTTGTTGCCCATCCCGAAATTTTCCTTGAGAAGATGGTGGTGAGCCACTTTCTTGAACTGCTGCAGTCCATGTGAGGTAGGTACACCCACAGTGCTGTTAGGAAGGGAGTTCCAGGTTTTTGACCCAGTGACAGTGAAGGAACGGCAATATAGTTCCAGGTCAGGATGGTGTGTGACTAGGAGAGGAACTTGCATGTGGTGGTGTTCCCATGCATCTGTTGCCCTTGTCCTTCTAGATGGTAGAGATCGCAGGTTTGGAAGGTGCTGTCGAAGGAGCGTTGGTGAGTTGCTGCAGTGCATCTTGTATATGGTACACACTGCTGCCACTGTGCAACGGCGATGGGGAAGTGAATGTTTAAGGTGGTGATGGGCTGCAGATCAAACAGGCTGCTTTGTCCTGGATGGTTTCGAGCTTCGAGTGTTGTTGGAGCTGCACCCATCCAGGCAAGTGGAGAGTATTCCATCACATTCCTGACTTGTGCCTTGTAGATTGTGGTCAGGCTTTGGAGAGTCAGAAGGTGAGTTACTCGCTGCAGAATTCTCAGCCAGAGACCTGCTCTTGTAGCCACAATATTTCCATGGCTGGTCCAGTTAAGTTTCTGGTTAATAGTAACCCCCATGATGTTGATGGTAGAGGATTCAGCGATAGAAATGCTGTTAAATGTCATGGGGAGATGGTTAGATTCTCTCTTTTTGGAAATGGTCATTGCCTGGCACTTGTGTGGCATGAATGTTACTTGCCACTTATCAGCCCAAGCCTGAATGTTGTCCAGGTCTTGCTGCATGTAGGCATGGACTGCTTCAGTATCTTAGAAGTTGAGAATGGTGCTGAACATTGTGCAATCATCAGCGAACATCCCCACTTCTGACCTTATGATGGAGGGAAGGTCATTGTTGAAGCAGGTGAAGATGGTTGGGCCTAGGACACTACACTGAGGAACTCCTGCAGCAATGTCCTGGAGCGGAGATGATTGGCCTCCAACAACCACAACCATCTTCCTTTGTGCTAGGTATGACTCTAACCAGTGGAGAGTTTTCTCCCTGGTTCCCATTGACTTCAATTTTGCTTGGCTCCTTGATGCCAGGCTCGGTCAAATGCTGCCTGGATGCCAAGGGCAGTCACTCTCACCTCATCTCTTGAATTCTGCTCTTCTATCCATGTTTGGACCAAGGCTGTAATGAGGCCTGGAGCTGAGTGGCCCTGGCAGAACACAAACCAAGCATTGGTGAGCAAGTTATTGCTGTTTACATTCCTTCAAGGCATAAAAACCCCAAAAGTAAAGGCAGTCAACTGTGGCTAACAAAGGAAGTTAAGGATTGTATCTGATTAAAAGAAAAAGTCTATGAAGTTGCCAGAAATAGTAGTAAACCTGAAGATTGGGAGGATTTTAGAATACAGCAAAGGAGGACCAAGAAACTGATAAAGAAAGGAAGTATAGAATATGAATGTAAACTAGCATAAAACATAAAAACAGACTGTAAAAACTTCTATGGGTACGTAAAAAGGAAACATTTGGCTAAGACAAATGTGGGTCCATTACAGGCAGAGTCAGGGGAATTTATAATGGAGGAGAATAGAGAAATGGCAGAGAAGCTCGACACCATCCAGGACAAAGCAGCCCGCTTGATTGGCACACCGTCTACAAACATTCACTCCCTCCACCACTGACGCACAATGGCAGCAGTGTGTACCATCTACAAGATGCACTGCAGCAATGCACCAAGGCTCCTTAGACAGCACCTTCCAAACCCGCGACCTCTATCAACTAGAAGGACAAGGGCAGCAAATGCATGGGAACACCACCACCTGCAAGTTCCCCTCCAAGTCACACACCATCCTGACTTGGAACTATATCGCCGTTCCTTCACAGTCGCTGGGTCAAAATCCTGGAACTCCCTTCCTGACAGCACTGTGGGTGTACTTACCTCACATGGACTGCAGCGGTTCAAGGAGGCAGCTCTCCACCATCTTCTCAAAGGCAATTAGGGATGGGCAATAAATGCAGGCCTAGCCTGCGACGCCCACATCCCATGAATGAATAAAACAAAAAACCTGTATTTATATAGCATCTTTAATGTAAAAAGCAGCCCATTGCTTAATAGGAACATTATAACGCAAGATTTCACACAGAGCCACTTAAGAACATATTAGGGCAGATAACCAAAAGCATGGTCAAGGAGGTTGGTTTTAAGGAACATCTTAAAGGAGGAAAGACATGTAGAAAGGCGGAGGGCTTTAGGGAGGGGATCCAGAGCTTGGGGTCTTGGTAACTGAAGCCACGGTCACCAATGGTGGAGCAATTAAAATCGGGGATGCTCAAGAGGCCAGAATTAGAGGAGTGCAGATATCTCAGAGGGTTGTGGAACTGGAGGAGGTTATAGAGATAGGGAGGGATGAGGCCATGGAGGGATTTGAAAACAAGGATGAGAACTTTAAAATCGAGGCATTGCTTAACCAGGAGCTCGTGTAGGTCATTGAACAAAGGTTGCGATAGGTAAACGGGACTTGGCACGAGTCGGGACACGGGCAGCAGGGATATGCATGACCTCAAGTTTAAGGAGGGTAGAATGTGGGAGGCTGGTCAGGAGTGTATTGGAATAGTCAAGTCTCGAAAAACAGACTGTAAAAGCTTCTATCGGTATGTAAAAAGGAAACTTTGGGCTAAGACAAATGTGGGTCCATTACAGGCAGAGTCAGGAGAATTTATAATGGGGAATAGAGAAATGTCAGAGAAGCTAAATGATGACTTTGTGTCTGTCTTCATTGAGGAAGATACAAGAAATCTCCCAGAATTAGAGATCCAAGGGATTAGGGGGAATGAGTAATTGAAGGAAATTAGTATTAGTAAGAAGGTTGTATTGGAGAAATTAATGGGGCTGAAGGTTGATAAGTCCCTAGGACCTGATATTCTACATCCCAGATTGTTAAAAAGGTAGCTGTGGAGATAGTGGATGCTTTGGTGATCATCTTCCAAAATTCTCTAGATTCTGGAATGGTTCCTGCAGATTGGAAGATAGGAAATGTCACCCCACTATTTAAGAAGGGAGGGAGAGAGAAAACAGAGAATTGCAGACCTGACATCAGTAGTGAGGAAAATGATAGAATCTATTCTAAAGGATGTGATAAATGGACACTTGGATAATAATGATCTGATTGGGCATAGTCAACATGGATTTTGAATGGGAAATCATGTTTGACAAACCTGTTGGAGTTTTGTGAGAATGTTACTAACAGAATTGATAAAGGGGAGTCGGTGGACATAGTATCCTTGGATTTTCAGAAGGTCTTTGATAAAGACCCCCATAGGAGGTTGGTTAGCAAAATTAAAGCACATGGGAAAGGAGGTAATATACTGGTATGGATTAAGGATTGATTAACAAGCAGAAAGTAGGAATAAATAGGTCATTCTCACATTGACAAGCCGTGACTAGTGGGGTACCGCAAGGATCAGTACTTGGGCCCCGGGTGTTCACAATATATATCAATAATTTGGATGTGGGGACCAAATATAATATTTCCAAGTTTGCGGATGAGACAAAACTAGGTGGGAATGTGTTTTGAGAGGAAGATGCAAAGCAGCTTCGAGGAGATTTGGACAGACTTAATGAGTGGGTAAGAACATGGCAGATGGAATATAATGTGGAAAAATGTGAGGTTATCCACTTTGGTAGGAGGAATAAATGTGCAGAGTATTTCCGAAATGGTAAGGAGATTAGAAAGTGTAGATGTACAAAAGGGACCTGGGTGTCCTTGTCAATAAGTCACTGAAAGCTAACATGCAGGTGCAAGAAGCTATCAGGAAGGCTAATGGTATGTTCGCCTTTATCGCAAGAGGATTTGAGTACAGGAATAGTGAAGTCTTGCTTCAATTATATAGAACCTTGGTTAGACCGCACCTGGAGTACTGTGTGCAGTTTTGGTCCCCTTACCTTCGGAAGGATATTATTGCCATAGAGGGAGTTCAATGAAGGTTCACAAGACTTGTTCCCAGAATGATGGGACTGTCCTATGAAGAGAGATTGGGGAAACTGGGCCTGTATTCTCTAGAGTTTTGAAGAACGAGAGGTGATCTCATTGAAACCTACAAAATACTTAAAGGGATAGGCAGGGTAGATGCAGCTAAGATGTTTCCCCTGGTTAGGAAGTCTAGAACCAGGGAACACAATTTCAAAATAAGGGGAAAGCCACTTAGGACCAAGATGAGGAGAAATGTCATTACTCAGAGGGTTGTGAATCTTTGGAATTCTCTACCCTGGAGGGCTGTGGAAGCTCAGTCCTAGAGTGTGTTTCAAACAGAGATGACAGTTTTCTAAATACCAATGACATAAAGGGATATGGGGATAGTGTGGGAAAAAGGCATTGAAGTGGATGATCAGCCATGATCATAATGAATGGCAGAGCAGACTCGATGGGCTGAATGGCCCACTCCTGCTTCTATATTCCTATGTTTAAGTGCTGCTTGATAGCACTGTCAATAATACCTTGCATCACTTTGCTGATAATTGAGAGTAGACTGATGGGGCAGGAATTAGCTGGATTGGATCTGTCATGCTTTTTGTGTACAGGACATACCTGGGCAATTTCCCATATTGCCAGGTAGATGCCAGTGTTGTAACTGTACTGGAACAGCTTGGCTAGGGGCGCAGCTAGTTAGGGAGCACAAGTCTTCAGTTCTACAACTGGGATGTTGTCAGGGCCCATAGCCTTTGCTGTATCTGGTGCCTTCAGCTGATTCTTGATATCACGCGGAGTGAATCGGAATGGCTGAAGACTGGCATCTGTGATGCTGGGGACCTCAGGAAGAGGCTGAGATGGATCATCCACTTGGTACTTCTGGCTGAAGATGGTTACAAATGCTTTAGCCTTGTTTTTTGCACTGATGTGCTGGGCTCTCCCATCATGGAGGATGGGGATGATTGTGGAACCTTCACCAGTTAGTTGTTTGATTGTCCACCATCATAGACGATTAAATGTGGTAGGACTGCAGATCTTACATCTGATCTGTTGGTTTTGGGATCGCTTAGCTGTCTAGTGCATACTGCTTGTGCTGTTTTATCATGCAGGTAGTCCTGTGTTGTAGCTTCACCAGGCTGACATTTCATTTGTAGGTATGCCTGGTGCTGCTCCTAGCATGCTCTTCTGCACTACTCATTGAAGCAGGGTTGATCCCCTGGCTTGATGGTATTGGTAGAGTGAGGAATATGCCAGGACATGAGGTGACAGATTGTGGCTGGATCTTTTCTGAATCTACCCCATTCAGCACAGTGGTAGTGCCACACAACACGATGGAGGGTATCCTGAGAGTGATGCTGGAACTTCATCTCCACAAGGAGGACGGAATTGATTGAGGTCGTTTAGAGTGGGAATAGAGGCATGGGAGGCCGGAAAATTGCATTGGATGTGCCTGCCTGGAAACCCTACATCGTGACGATGGTTCCAGATTTAGTTAATGGCAGGAAAGCTCCAATGTGATGAGACTGCTATTTGAATTGCTGAGCAGGTCGTTGAAATAGATTAGCATGCAATTTTTTTTTATTCATTCGTTGGCATCGCTGGCCAGGCCAGCATTTATTGCCCATCCCTAATTGCCCTTAAGGTGGTGGTAAACCACCTTCTTGAACCGCTACAGTCCTTGGGGTGTAGGTACACCCACAGTGCTGTTAGGAAGGGAATTCCAGGATTTTGACCCAGTGACAGTGAAGGAACAGCGATATAGTTCCAGGTCAGGATGGTGTGTGACTTGGAGGGGAACTTGCAGGTGGCGGTGTTCCCATACATCTGCTGCCCTTGTCCTTCTAGGTGGTAGAGGTCACAGGTTTGGAAGGTGCTGTTGAAGGAACGTTGGTGAATTGCTGCAGTGCATCTTGTAGATGGTACACACTGCTGCTACTGTGTGTCGGTGGTGGAGGGGGTGAATGTTGAAGCTGGTGGATGGGGTGCCAATAAAGCAGCCTGCTTCCTAATGCAAGAGTCACTTCCAGACCCACTATGAGAACTTGCATTGCACTTTCTTAACTTCTATCCTTTCACCCCATTCTGCCAGTCCATGGACCTTGCTTCTTGGCCATCATCTTGCACATTTAACCAATATTTAAACTTGCCTGTAGATTTTCCTGCACGTCCCATAATTGTTGCATCCCTCCATCGATTAGAGCCCTGTGGAATATATGTCACCTGAGTACCTACTCGGGGCAATTGTCCTTTCGATGCAATAGCTTCCTTGAGCATCATGATCCCTCACATTACTATCCAACCCTTGATCTATCTCATTCTGCTCCTCAGGAACTTTATCACAAAATACATGAGTATTTGAGGTACAAAGTCCAGTTTCCCTCTATCAACTGCTCAGATTCTGAGATTTTGTAAGCAACCCCGATCAGTCACGAGGAACAAACCTTAACAGTTTGATTTACATGCTTGTTAACTACTGACTCATGACCGATTACCTTACCAAGGCCCTTCCATTCCCTATGACCCTCTCTTTTATAATAGACCAAATCTCCCTGATTAAATTCTGCCTCAGATGGCCTTATACGATACCTCACAGCTCTGAATTTTCTCAGAGACCTCAGCCTTGATGAAAGCCCGCCTCTCTGCATGTAAAGCAGTCAAATGTGCAGGAAAAAAAATGGAACTAATTGTCGGACCTTCTAGAGCAGGAGGACTGTCGCACAGTACAGAAGGCAATTTGGGATTCCGCCCGTAGACCAATTGATAGGGACTATATCCTCCAACTATCTGAAGCGAATTCTTCGCTTGAACCGCCCATGCCAGGGCAGTTGTCAACTTGCAGTTTGGCTGGTCAGCTAAGATTTTGTGCAGCCTTTCACAGAGCCCATTTCTGAAAGGACTTTCAGCTGTAGTATTCATAACCATAATGTTCATGTTTTCACATCTGTCTCTGAACTCTTCATTGGCAAATACCCCTCCATTATCAGTCAGAAACTTAGCTTGTGCCCCAAGTCCAGTCCCTATCCATTTCTCCATAATCACCCTTTTGTCCTTGCTATTTATTATTGTAGAAAGAATAAATCTAGTTGCTCGGTCTATAAAATGTAGAATGAAAATATTCTTGCCTTTGTCCCCATTTAAGTCCATGGCAACTACCTTGTTAAAGTCATGTGTCAATGGAAGGCTAACAATAGGACGTGATGGTGTCCGATACTTTTTACAGATTCACACTTTTCACTAACCTCTTCTATACTCTTCATTAATCACACCTGCATCCTTTAGCATGATTTTTGATCTCTGACAAGTGTGAGCAAATTGTCTGTGTAACTATAAGACAATTTGTTTTTATCTCTGATTCTTAACATCTGATGCAATTAATACTCAGAGATACAGCACTGAAACAGGCCCTTCGGTCCACCAAGTCTGCGCCAACCATCAACCACCTATTTATACTAATCCTACATTAATCCCATTTTTCCCTTCTCACATCCCCAACTTCCCTCAATTCTCCTACCACCTACCTACACTAGGGACAATTTATTTACAATGGCCAATTTACCTATCAACCCACAAGTCTTTGGCATGTGAGAGGAAACCGGAGCACCCAGAGGAAACCCATGCAGTCGCAGGGAGAACTTGCAAACTCTGCACAGGCAGTACCCAGAACCAAACCTGGGTCGCTGGAGCTATGAGGTTGTGGTGCTAACCACTGCCCTACTGTGCCGCCCTGTTCTAACACTGACTAGAAACATCAGTTTTGTTAAGGGGATACAATAACGCCCTGACTGGGTAAACTGCAAATTCACTGACTTTCCAAGACAATTGACTTATCATGCTCCATATCAAGTTTTATTTGTGCCTTTTTCATCAAAGGCTTACACAACAGTAAAAAGGTATCTCACTAGAGACTACATCAGTACTGAAAAAGTGGCTTACTCCAGCTATTTTACATGGAATTACTACTCTTAAGTGACTTCAATGTGTTGTCATCACAAACCTAAAGCTGGTAGTACTTTTATACTCAACCTTGCGTCGATCCTCACTACTAAGTGAATCCAGTAACATTGTAACCAATCAGTTCCACATACTGTCGAGGTGCAAGCACTATCCAATACAGCACAGTTGAACAAATCCACAACAAACACATTCATCACAGCACTAAAACTCCTTGTGACTAGTACAATTCATTCAGATTCATCATTATCTTCCTCTTCTGCCTCAGAATTCTCTGTGTCGCGTTTTATTTCAAGTACTCTACCCCTTCACTTAGGGCAGTGTATTGCATAATGCTACTTTGAGTCATATCTGAAGCACCTATTAACTGTTCCTTGGGAATTCCTGGGATTCATTTGCCTATAATTGCTCTTCAATTATGTCTTCCACTGTAATAGTCAGACCTGCTAAAGGTGCTTTCATCCTCATTCCTCCTGTCTTTAACTCTTCCATTGTACTTATGTCTGCTTCCAGTATCGGGACCATTTTGAAATCTAGTAAACATTGAGTGCTCCATTCTTTGTGTTACCGCAGAATGCCCTGTTTGGGCTGCAGGAAATGACTGTTTCCCCAGAAATTTCTTTAAGCCAGCAGACATCAAATCCAACAGGAAATCTTTGTCCAAGAACCAAACTCCTGTTAGAACCAGGAGCCTGTCTATATGCGACACCCTAGCACAATCTAGCAATTTAAATGCCAGCACTGAACCAGGGATCTCCAAAGTGAATTTCCTCAATCTTCTATACTGTCTGTTGAAGTCCAGGATATATTCCTCCATTTAATAACCATGTTTTCCAAAATCTATCAAGTCTGACTGTGCCTCATACGCATTCAATAGGTCATCTTTCTTATAAATTTCATCCAAGAATTCTAACAGAAGATCCAACCCTTCATCAGTATCCAACTGACGAACATCCAGTTCACAAAACACTTCACTTCTGATTTTACTTTTGTTAGGAAGTGACAATGCCAAGGCCATAACTCATTTCCTCTTTGGTAGAGATGTAACCCATGTCCACTTCATTCTTCCACTGGTCATATGGTTCAGAATCAGAGAACATCAGAGGGTAATCAAACTCTGACAATTTACACTTGCTTTCTGCCATATTTTCCACAATAGCCATAAGATTTTAGTTTTCAATGCAAAAAAAAATCCTAGTTTCTAACCTTCAGTTTTAAGCAACCATCTTCTTCTACCATGTTAAACTCCAGAAAGCTTGGTTATGGAAGGATGATGCGGGAGCCTATCTTTACTCAGTTTCACATTTATTGTGCAGAGTAAAAGGATTACAAACATGTAGCTCCTCACTCAAAACCCTCACCAGTCTCAGTAAGTGTCTGCATATAAGTGCTCAAGTAAGACCCCAGTTAACACACTCCACCTGCATATAATCAAACAATTGATACTCAATTAACAGATTAACAGTGCCTACACTGGCAGCCCAATGAGGGAGAAGGGTAAAGGCAGCATTTCACAATTAAGAGTAAGAATTTTTTTAACAATGAATGTTAACTGTAATAATGGTAGAACTTGATAACACAATACAAATGGCAAATACCCATGAAACCCCATGTGTGTCCAGGTGGTTTTATTAATACGTTTACAAGTGCTTCTATAAGGTGTGACCCCTGTGATAGCAGCTGGGCTGGAAACAGGCTGATGATCAGGCTGCCCCATGGCCTGGGATGACTTTGGCGGCCATCCTTTGACTGCCTGAGGGCTGTTTGAGGATTTCCTGCACAGGTGCAGGACACTGCTCAGGCATCTCAGCTACTGGAGCCAGGCTCACGGCAGAGGAGCTGCTGTCCATGCTCAGAGCACCCTGAAGGGAGCCCCTAGATATGGAGATCAGCCTCTCCTCCTCCCTTTCAAGGCTCACTTGACCCTCCCTGCTGACCAGAGAAGGACGGGGAACTGGAGAAGTCTCCAGGCACCATGTCCTTCTCTCGCCTTGCCACTGCTGCCTTGAGCTCATGGCCAAGGTGATGGTGTGCAGGTCTGTGCAGAATTGTTCCGCTTATGGCTGCACATGGCCTCTGGCAGCTCTGCCAGATGTTGCCTTACCTCTCTGCAACTCCAGCATGCCCTGTGCTGTCGATACCAGAGGCTCGGCACCAGCCTGGGGCTCAGCATGGGCCTGGCCACCCACAGTTCTCGGACCATCAGAGGCCTCGGCTGCCTCAGCCTCAGCTAGCTGCTTGGGCACATGTGTGGTGCTCTCACCAGCTGGTGTTCCTGATTCTAAAGCTGAGCATAAACCCATTGAGGTGAAAATAACTGCACTGGTGGAAGGTGCAGGAGAGTCATGTGACAGTGCATCCTCTGAATGCTCCTCCTCAGAGGTTGATGGCTGCCCCGCTCTTCAACTGCAGCCTCCTGCGGATGACGACCTGCATGAGAGAACACAAACATCTATGGATTAGGCTGCGCAGATCTCGTCACACCAACTATCCATGATGTGGATCTCCAGAAATGTGGTGGATGTCGAATCAAGAAATGTTCATTATTCTGTCATTAACACTCTCTGCACTAATGCTTTGTCTTTCACCACATCATTAGCACACTCACTTTGTCTTGGCCCCATGACCTCCTTGTCAGTTAATCTCTCCTGCCCTCTGCCCTATCACACACCTTCCCTTTTGTTCTCTTCCCCCCACCCCCGCTTCACTTGCTTAAAATCTAGGCTGCATTTGCTGACAATGCTACCGCTAGGTGGCGCTGCTGCAGCACACGCGCAAATGCAGCATGTGCCACTAAAACGTCACAGACTGCGACTTTAGGCAGCTGCCAGGACTAAAGATGGCGCTGCTCAAATAATCACACGGAGGCAACCTAACAAACACATGTCAGCACACAATAGCGGAGTGAGAGCGAATGAGTGGGCCGGGGCCGGGGAGCAGGGAGCGGGCCCGGGGAGGGTGGGGAGTGGAGCAGGCCTGGTAGGAGCAGAGCGGGCCTGGTAGGAGCGGAGCGGCCAGCGAGTGGGCGAGCGAACGGGCCGGTGATGGAGGGAAGCGGAGCGGCCGGAGACAGCAGTGGGGGGGTGGGAGGAGGACTGCATTTTTCTGCACATGCGCCATAAACCTACAACGGCAAAAGACGCACCGGCTGGTCCCCACACCCGGCGACACCAAGGTCTTCGGCCGCTCGCTCCGCGCGGCTCTCTACGGCCTCTCGCTTCCGGCCCTCTCCATCCAGCCGTTCCCTCCAGCTGCAGATCCCCCATCCAGCCGCTTTCTCCCCTATTTCTCAACTGTACTTCAGGCATTGCAGCTGTCTGCTCCCTGCCTTTTGCATCCCCCTCTTCAGGAACTTCTGA
Source organism: Heterodontus francisci (assembly GCF_036365525.1). Taxonomy (NCBI): domain Eukaryota; kingdom Metazoa; phylum Chordata; class Chondrichthyes; order Heterodontiformes; family Heterodontidae; genus Heterodontus; species Heterodontus francisci. The sequence goes on from NC_090395.1 coordinate 22,429,881, forward strand.
ATTTAACTCCCTCCCACTACACCCCCACACCCCCTCTCCCCCCACCCCCCCTACCTCTCCCCCCACCCCCCTCTACCTCTCCCCCCCCCCCATCTACCCCTCTCACCCCCCACCTCCCCCTCTCCCCCCAAGGACCACACCACAGTTGAATATCTGAAGTGCAGTTGCAAGGTCGGGAAAATAACATCAAAAACCTCAACAATTCCAGGTTTAATTATTGAGAAATTTTATCAAGTACATGAAGCATTCGAGGCACTGCTGTGCATGGATACACGAGTGTTGTGTCGTCAGCATTCCCGTGAGACAGACAGGCCGAGTCTCTGCTATGCAGAACTGAAGAGATTGTTCCTGGAGAGCTTTGTGGTGAATGAACGCGTGGCTCTCTATTCCACTACTGTCTCAAGGATCGTTTTCTCAACAGCATGTTTTACATGAAAAGAAATAAGGAAAGAACATCAGTGTCAGAGCTTCCCCCCTCCAATGAAATTACTGTTGAGCATGCTTTATGTTCTGCAGTAAAGGCATGTACTGATAACACCACCAATGAATCACTTAGTACTTACCTCAGCTGTAGGAGTCAGGATGATGTTACTGCCCCTATCTCATGATGGTTCAATGCTGCTCTCAGGGAAAACATGAATGATGTGAGGGTGCTGGAAAATGAAGCACATTTCTTTTGGACTATGAACATAAAGCAGGCCATTTAGCCCAGCTGTTCCCTGCTAGTGGTTATGCTACTCCTGCGCCTTCCCATCCACTCCCATTTAATCCTGCCTACTACTATCAGCATCACCTTCCATTTCTTTCGCTCTTATCTACCTTTGCCTTAAAGCAACATTGAAGATGGAGAACGGTGTGGCTGCACTCCCACTTCACCAGTTGTGTAGACAGCAAGAGCATTCACATTTGTGCTACCACTGGACACGGCATGCTTGTTTCTTTTAGTGCTCAGTCTCTTCTTGCTGAATGTTCCCCAAGTGCTTGACCGCTTTGGATGCCCTCTCTGCTTGACAGGCAGCAGCTGGCAATTGCGGAGTCTCACAAGGCTCTGCATGGTTGTTTCAAGGGCGGATGGGGAAACAGGAGGCTGTGTGTCCATGTGCACTGCTCTGATGGGTGCAGGAACAGAGCAACTTACAACAGCGACTGGAGCACATGTACTGCCTGCACACAGCCCCAGACAATGGAAAGGATTTTAGTGCAGTGCAGTGGACTGGAGCACATGCAGTGCCCCAGACAATGGAAATGTTTTCAGAGCCAATTACAACAGGGACTGGAGCACATTTACTGCCTGCACACAGCCCCAGACAATGGAAAGGGTTTTAGTGCAGTGCAGTGGACTGGAGCACATGCAGTGCCCCAGACAATGGAAATGTTTTCAGAGCAACTTACAACAGGGACTGGAGCACATGTAGTGCCCCAGACAATGGAAATGTTTTCAGAGCAACTTACCTTGGAGCAACCTCCTCTTTCTGATAAAAATGAAGCAGACTGAAATCTCCAAAACGACTAAATAATTGCGAGAAAATGCCCGACAAAAGCTCTCCTCCTTCCACTTTCAGAAACTCACGCCGAAGCTTGACGCATGCGTGAATATCAGAAGGTTGACGCATGCGTGAATACCTGTTGGCATTGCATAAAGCGCATGCGCAGAGGCCGACCAGGCGTGTTGCCCGAAGATGCACACGTCACGCGATGACGTCATCGGCGCATGCGCTAACTAGTCCTGGCAAGCCGGAACGCAGTGCATGTGCAGAAACCAGGAGACCGTCTGCGCATGTGCGCACCACGGCGCAGCCTGATGACGTCAGTGGCGGCCAACGTGGTCAGGAATCACTTTGTAAAACCTATTACATTTCTAACCTTTGCCAGTTCAGATGAAAAGGTCACTGACCTTAAACGTTAACTCTGCTTCTCTCTCCACAGATGCTGCCAGACCTGCTGAGTATTTCCAGCACTATTTTTATTTTATGATGGGAAATCGTTCGCTGCTCACAGACCATCAGGGCATGCATGAGTCACCAACATCTTGTGAAATAAGTGCTGACTATTGGAGGCTTGCTTTGTTTATTGCTTACAAGGCGCTCAGAGTCTGAGCCCTCTTATCTATAAGAGTCACAAGGCAAGACCAGTGACGAGGACGGCCCCAAATCTCCAGCTTGCTTAATGTTTCTGACGTTGGCACTTTATAAATCTCCAGCTCTGAGCTCTCCTGGCGCCCATCACTACCTTCCAGGATATTCAGTTACAAAACCCCTTTTATTGATTAACAGTAAAAACGAGAATGAAGTATCACAGACATGCTGAGCAACTGACTCCTGGGCCAAAAAATGACTCTGAAGTGATTAAAAGGTAATGCCAATTATCAAGTGGAAGCAGCTCCAGTGTGACAGCAGACAGGCATCTTCTTTGTCCTGGAGATCCCTCCCTACCTCTTTGACGTATTACACTGATGCTGAAGGACTTATTTAAAGGTTCAGGCTCAGGGAGGTACTAAGTGTGCTCGGACACCTCTGATTTACTCCTACAGCTCTGCAGAGCTCGTGAGTAACTTCAGCAAGTCTTTCAAAGCACCGTTCTCCTCACTGAAGTAACTCAGTCATCCTGACAGGGATCAGAAGCTTCACTGAGATACTCACTGCCCACTCCACAGTGAGTACACATCAACGCTACAGCACTGCTTTTCCATTTGTCCCTCTCGACTCATTTATTCCATTCCAACTATCCACCCTCTCCATACGCTCATTTCCGTAGTTCACTTTGCTCTTCACATTTGTCTTGTTTCTGTTTCACCTTTTCCACCTGTCTTGTCTCTTCCTACTACATTCCCTCCCTTTCATTGTATGAGTACACCAGAAGACGAATTAGTGTCTGGGTGTCTTGTGTGTATACGTTTGTATCTGTATATGTGTGCTTCTGTGTGTATGTATATGTTTCTTTATGTGTATGTGTTTCTGTAAGTGTATGTATCTGTAATTCTGGAAGTGTGTGTGTGTGGGTGTGTGTGTGAGTATTGTGTATGTGTGTCCATCTCTGTATCTGTGTGTGTATATGCGTGTGTGCCTATTGTGTATGTATGTGCATCTGTATCTCTGTGCGTATGTGAGTAGGTATGTGTGCATATTGTGTATGTGCATGTATCTGTATTTCTTTGTGTATTTGCATGTGTGTGCATATTGTGTATGTGCGTGTGTATCTGCAGTTCTGAGTGTATGCATGCATGTGCGAGGGTGGGTGTGTGTGTATATTGTGTATGTGTGTATCTGTATTTCTGTGCGAGCGGGTAGGTGTGTGTGCATATTGTGTATGTGTGTGTATCTATAGTTCTGTGCATGTATGAGCATATGTGGATGTAATGAAACTCAGTAATAGTTAACTGGGTTAAAGTTAAGAAAAAATGTACCAACACTTGAAAGCTGAAATTTCTGAAAATACTCAGCATCTTAGAAAGAACAGGCGGGGTACAGATCCAGGTGACATTAATGAGTAAGTACGCTCAGCCATTGTGGTTCATTCTGTCCAAAGGTCTTCACCTCAAACACAAACTAGTCTTTGTGTTTCCAGAAACTGATAATTCTGTTGAAGCTCCTCCTTTAAAGTTAGTCCCAGTGAATACAACCCACACTGCTGGACACAATGAAACTCAGTACTCACCATGCTGAGAGAGATGTACAGCGAAGTAGTGAATGTTCAGCCATATTCTGTCGCAGTTCCCACCCTCACCACCTCCCATCACTCATTCTCCAATTTTCATTCCTTTAGCCTCATTCTCTTTTCTGCTTAGTAATTTTTATCTATCATTCCTTACTCAGAATTAATCATTCTTTCACCTCTCTCTCCTTTGATCTCATCAATCTCCTTAATGGTCCATCTGTTTCACAGCTATTCCCTCATTTCTCTCTTCTCTAATTCCTTACCTCTTCTGATTTCTCCCTTTCTTTCTCATCCTGTTCCTCAATCACTCTCTGATTTACATCTCTCTTCTCCATTGCCTCACCTCTCTCTTTCACTCTCTGTCCTCTAATTCCTTGCCTATTTCCACTGATTCAGCTCTTTCCTCTGATTTCTTATCTTCTCCAATTCTCACCTGTCTTCTGATTTCCCATCTCTCTCTCCTCTAATGCTTATTTTTTTGTCAGATTCCTTGTTTTTAACTCCTCTAATTTTTCATTTCTATTTCATTTGATTTTACATTCCTCTTAATTCTCCAGCATCTTCTCCAGCACCCTTCTTCGCTGATTTCTCTTTACTCCTCTGATTTCCCTCCACTGATTCTTCAGCTCTTTCCTCCATATCTTCATCTCTCCTTCTGATTACTTATATTTCTGCTCTAAAACCTTAATTCTCTCCTTTGATTTCTCATCTCTTTATTTCCTCATCTTTCTCTCCTCAGATTCCTCACCTCTCTCCCCGATTCCTCTCCTCTGTCTCATTTCTCTCCTTTGGTTTATCTTGCTCTCCAGATTCCTCAGCATTTTCTCTCCAGCTCCAAACTATTTAGCTGTGGTGATTTTTTTATCTATCTCTTAATTCTTTACCCCTCTCTCTTATCAGAGCCTTTTTCTCTCCCCTGTTATTCAATTCTCTCTCTCTCTCTGATTACTCATCTCTCTCTTTCTCCTTGATTACTCTTCTGGCAATGCCGTACTTAACTGTTTAAGCACCTTGGTACATTTTGCTATGTTAAATGCAAGTTGTTGTTGCCTGCACTATGCTTTGTGTTTCCGCAGCGTGCAATATTAGACCCCAGAGAAGCTCCCAAGGTGAACAAACTTCTGGCCTTTTGTTAGCTTACTGGTGGGTCACTGACAGTGAAAGAACGACGATATAGTTCCAAGTCAGGATGGTGTGTGACCTGGAAGGGAACTTGCAGGTGGTGGTGTTCCCATGCAGTTGCTGCCCTTGCCCTTATAGTTGATAGAGGTCGCGGGTTTGGAAGCTGCTGTCCAAGGAGCATTGGTGCGTTGCTGCAGTGCATCTTGTAGATGGTACACACTGCTGCCACTGTGCGTCTGTGGTGGAGGGAGTGAATGTTTGTGGATGGGGTGCCAATCAAGCGGGCTGCTTTGACCTGGGTGGTGTCGAGCTTCTTGAGTGTTGTTGGAGCTGCACCCATCCAGGCAAGTGGAGAGTATTCCATCACACTCCTGACTTGTGCCTTGGAGTTGGTGGACAGGCTTTGGGGAGTCAAGAGGTGAGTTACTCGCCGCAGGATTCCTAGCCTCTGACCTGCTCTTGTAGCCACGGTATTTATATGGCTATTCCAGTTCAGTTTCTGGTCAATGGTAGCCCCCAGGATGTTGATAGTGGGGGATTCATCGGTGGTAATGCCATTGAATGTTAAGGGGAGATGGTTAGAGTCTCTCTTGTTGCAGATGGCCTGGCACTTGTGTGGCGTGAATGTTACTTGCCACTTATCAGCCCAAGCCTGGATATTGTCCAGGTCCTTCCACATTTCTACACGGACTTCTTCAGCATCTGAGGAGTCGTGAATCGTGCTGAACATTGGGCAATCATCAGCGAACATCCCCACTTCTGACCTTATGATTAAAGGTAGGTCATTGATGAAGCGGCTGAAGATGGTTGGGCCTAGGACACTACCCTGAGGAACTCCTACTGTGATGTCCTGGAGCTCAGATGATTGACCTCCAACAACCACAACCATTTTCCTTTGCGCTAGGTATGACTCCAACCAGCTGAGAGTTTTCCCCCTGATTCCCATTGACTTCAGTTTTGCTAGGGGTCCTTGATGCCATACTTGATCAAATGCTCCCTTGATGTCAAGGGCAGTCACTCTCACCTCACCCCTTGAGTTCAGCTTTTTTGTCCATATTTGAACCAAGGCTGTAATGAGGCCAGGAGCTGAGTGGGCCTAGCGGAACCCAAACTGAGCGTCACTGAGCAGGTTATTGCTAAGCAAGTGCCACTTGATGGCACTGTTGATGACACCTTCCATCACTTTACTGATGATTGAGAGTAGATTGATGGGGTGGTAATTGGCCAGGCTGGACTTGTCCTGCTTTTTGTGTACAGGACATACCTGGGCAATTTTCCATTTTGCCAGGTAGATGCCAGTGTTGTAGCTGCACTGGAACAGTTTGGCTAGGGTTGCCGCAAGTTCTGGAGCACAGGTTTTCAGTACTATTGCCGGAATATTGTCAGGGTCCATAACCTTTGCAGTATCCAGTGCCTTCAGTCGTTTCTTGATATCACGTGGACTGAATTGAATTGGCTGAAGTCAGGCATCTGTGATGCTGGGGACTTCAGGAGGAGGCCGAGATGGATCCTCAACTCGGCACTTCTGGCTGAAGCTTGTTGCAAATGCTTCAGCCTTATCTTTCGCAATGATGGGTTGGGTTCCCCATCATTGAGGATGGGGATATTTGTGGAGCCACCTCCCCCAGTTAGTTGTTTAATTGTCCACCACCATTCACGGCTGGATGTGGCAGGACTGCACAGCTTAGATCTGATCCGTTGGTTGTGGGATCACTTAGCTCTGTCTATCGCATGCTGCTTACACAGATTGGCATGCAAGTAATCCTGTGTTGTCGCTTCACCAGGTGGACACCTCATTTTGAGGAATGCCTGGTGCTGCTCCTGGCATGCCCTCCTGCACTCTTCATTGAACCAGGGTTGGTCTCCTAGCTTGATGGTAATGGTAGAGTGGGGGATATTCCAGGCCATGAGGTTACAGATTGTGGTTGAATACAATTCTGCTGCTGCTGATGGTCCACAGTGCCTCATGGATGCCCAATTTTGAGTTGCTAGATCTGTTTGAAATCTATCCCATTCAGCACGGTGGTAGTGCCACACAACACGATGGACGGTATCCTCAATGTGAAGGTGGGACTTCGTCTCCACAAGGACTGTGCGGTGGTCACTCCTACCAATACTGTCATGGACAGATGCATCTGCAGCAGGTAGATTATTGAGGACGAGGTCAAGTATGTTTTTCCCTCGTGTTGGTTCCCTCACCACTTGCTGCAAACCCAGTCGAGCAGCTATGTCCTTTAGGACTTGGCCAGCTCGGTCAGTAGTGCCACTCTTGGTGATGGACATTGAAGTTCCCCCACCTAGAGTACATTCTGTGCCCTTGCCAGCCTCAGTGCTTCCTCCAAGTGGTGTTCAACGTGGAGGAGTACTGATTCATCAGCTGAGGGATGGCGGTAGGTGGTAATCAGCAGGAGGTTTCCTTGTCCATGTTTGATCTGATGCCATGAGACTTTACGGGTCCGGAGTCGATGTTGAGGACTCCCAGGGCAACTCCCTTCCGAATGTATACCACTGTGCCACCACCTCTGCTGGGTCTGTCCTGCCGGTGGGACAGGACATACCCAGGGATTGTGATAGCAGTGTCTGGGACATTGTCTGTAAGGTATGATTCCGTGCGTATGACTATGTCAGGCTGTTGCTTGACTAGTCTGTGGGACAGTTCTTCCAACTTTGGCACAAGCCCCCAGATGTTAGTAAGGAGGACTTTGCAGGGTCGACAGGGCTGGGTTTGCCGGTCGTTTCCGGTGCCGAGGTGGATGCTGGGTGATACGTCCTGTTTCAGTCTTTTTTTATTGACTTCGTAGCAGTTAGGTACAACTGAGTGGCTTGCTAGGCCATTTCAGAGGGCATGCAAGAGTCAACTACATTGCTGTGGGTCTGGAGTCACATGTAGGCCAGACCAGGTAAAGACAGCAGATTTCCTTCCCTGAAGGACATTAGTGAACCAGATTGGTTACCTAGTTGCTTCTGTAACATATATATTAAACAACAGCATGACTCTGGCCTTCTGTCCAGCCCCCACTTCCTTCACCCCACGATTGGCGGCTGCGCCTTCAGCCAGCTAGGCCCCAAGCTCTGGAATGTCCTCCTTAGAACTTTACACCTCTTTCTCCTCCTTTAAGATGCTCTTTAACACTTGCCTGCTTGATCCTGTCACATTAGGCTATAAATTAGATAACCCCCAAAAATGATTTGCAATGTGTCACTAACCCACGGCTCTTGTGTGTAATGCAGAGAGCACACCAAATTTATAATGATTTCAGCAAAGAAAAAATGACTTGCACCTATATAGCATCTTTCCCGACCACCAGATATCTCAAAGTGCTTTACAGCCAATGAAGGACTTTTTGAAGTGTTGTAATGTAGGAAATGCAGCAGCCAATTTGCGCACAGCAAGCTCCCATAATCAACAATCTAATAATGACCAGATCATTTGTTTTTTTGTGATGTTGATTGAGGGATAAATATTGGTCAGGACACATGGGGTAACTCCTCTGCTGTTCTTCAAAAGAGTGCGATGGGATCTTTTACATCCATCTGAGCAAGCAGATGGGGCCTCGGTTTAACATCACATCTGAAAGACAGCGCCTCCGACAGTGCTCCCTCAGTACTGTCAGCCTTGATTTTTGTGCTCAAGCCCTGGAGTGAGACTTGAACCTATGTCATTAGTAACTCGCACTATTTGAAAATAGCTGTACCTCTTAAAGGGGAGAGGGTGCATTATAGCTGCAGCAGGTGCGGGGAGTCATTCTGCAACTGAATCTGACCTGGGAAAGAGAGATCAATGGCTGACCATGGGAAAGAGAGCAGGCAGCAAAGTTTTCAGATGCTACACTGGAGGTTTTGGTGAAGGAGGTGGAAACGAGGAAAGATGTCCTGTATCTGCAGGGGAGCAGGAGAACTTCCAGGCACACAATGAGAAGACAATGGAAACAGATAGTTGTCATGGTCAATGCCAGCGGGGTGGCGCCAAGGACATGGATGCAGTGCAGGAAGAAGTTTAATGACCTCACACGAGTGGTCAAGGTTAGTGATTGCATCTTCCAATGCCATATCCTCCCAACTGCACTACTAGTTTCAGCCACTGCTCAAATCATCACAACCTCTTCACTCATCTACCAATAATCCCTATCGATTGAGACTCGTACCTAACATTCATATGCTTCACCACACTTAGCACTGTTGCAAGCCTCAAACCCACATGTAACAGACTGCCAGCTATTCAACCATGACAGCCACATCACCTGAACACATTACACAACACTCACTGACACACTTACCTTTCTTTTTCAGGACAAGATGGCACACCGGAGGCAGCAAGAACTAACTGGAGGGGGCCAGGCTTGTCTGAATGTTCTAACACCCATAGAGGTGACAGTGATGGCCATTATGTGAAGGGCCAATGCTGAAGGCATGGCGACCAGCAGAGCTGCAGCCATTGAGGATGAGGCTATCTGCATACCTAATCCTCTTTCTCACATCCCATTTCTCCCCATCCCACAGTTTCCTCTGACTGAGAAGGCGCAGATGGTGTAAACACACACTGCTTACTTTCCCTTATTACCCTTGTGCCTTTTTTCTTTCACATACCCAAGAAATGCAACCTGTAACAAGAGAGAATCTAACAATCTCCCCTCAAAATTCAATGGCATTACCGTCGCTGAATTCCCCACCATCAACATCCTGGGAGTCGCCATTGACTCGAAACTGAACTGAAGTAGCCATATAATCACCATGGCTATAAGATCAGGTCAGAGGCTAGGAATCCTGCGGCAGGTAACACCTCCTGACTCCCCAAAGCCTGTCCACCATCTACAAGGCACAAGTCAGGAGTGTGATGGAATACTCTCCACTTGCCTGGATGGGCGCAGCTCCAACAACACTCAAGAAGCTCAAAACCATCCAGGACAAAGCAGCCCGCTTGACTGACACCCCATTCACAAACATTCACTCCCTCCACCACCGACACACAGTGGCAGCAGTGTGTACCGTCTACAAGATGCACGGCAGCAACGTACCAATGCTCCTTAGCACCTTCCAAACCCGCAACCTCTACCAACTAGAAGGACAAAGGCAGCAAATGCATGGGAACACCAACACCTGCAAGTTCCCCTCCAAGTCACACACCATCCTGACTTGGAACTATATTGCCGTTCCTTCACTGTCGCTGGGTCAAAATCCTGGAACTCTCTTCCTAACAGCACTGTGGGTGTACCTACCCCACATGGACTGCAGCGGTTCAAGAAAGCAGCTCACCACCACCTTCTCAAGGGCAATTAGGACTAGGCAATAAATGATGGCCTGGCCAGCGACACCCATATCCCAGGAATGAATAAGAAAAACTTGCCGAGTCAGTGGAGGAACAGCAAGAAGACAGTGAAGATGAAAACACACCGTCACTTGATTTCACATTCGCAGCCACCAACCCAGATACTAGCACTGCATGTATTTTAAAGGGTAACATAGAGGTTGGATCTGCGCATGGTGAGTGGGCACAATTGTGTTGCAGCCAGGGCAGAGGGCAAGGATACCACAGGTGCCAGCTCGCCAGAGGGTGAGGTCACACACGAGTTCTGCTGCAGAGGGCTCAGCTGATGACTATGATGAGCCAGGCTACAGAAGAAGGCCGAACAGTGTACACACTAGGCACTGAAAAGCCTATCAGAAAACCTACATTCAATATCATGGAGCATAGAAAAGTAGGAGCAAGAATAGGCCATTCGGCCCTTCGAGCCTGCTCCACCACTCATTATGATCATGGCTGATCATCCAACTCAGTAACCTGTTCCCGCTTTCACCCCATACCCTTTGATCCATTTAAACCCAAGAGCTATATCTAACTCTTTCTTGAAAACATACAATGTTTTGGCCTCAACTGCTTTCTGTGGTAGTGAATTCCACAGGCTCACCACTCTCTGGATGAAGAAATTTCTCCTCATCTCAGTCCTGAAAGGTTTACCCCGTATCCTTAGACTATGACCCCTGGTTCTGGACTCCCCCACCATCGGGAACATCCTTCCTGCATCTACCCTGCCAAGTCCTGTTAGAATTTTATAGGTTTCTATGAGATCCCCCCTCACTCTTCTGAACTCCAGCGAATATAATCCTAACCGACTCAATCTCTCCTCATACGTCAGTCCCGCCATCACAGGAATCAGTCTGGTAAACCTTCGCTGCACTCCCTCTGTAGCAAGAACATCCTTCCTCAGATAAGGAGACCAAAACCGCACACAATATTCGAGGTGTGGCCTCACCAAGGCCCTGTATAACTGCAGCAAGACATCCCTGCTCCTGTACTCGAATCCTCTCGCTATGAAGGCCAACATACCATTTGCCTTTTTTACCGCCTGTTGCACCTGCATGGTTACCTTCAGCGACTGGTGTACGAGAACACCCAGGTTTCGTTGCATATTCCCCTCTCTCAGTTTATAGTCGTTCAGATAATAATCTGCCTTCCTGTTTTTGCTACCAAAGTGGATAACCTCACATTTATCCACATTATACTGCATCTGCCATGCATTAGCCCACTCACTCAACTTGTCCAAAACACCCTGAAGCCTCTCTGCATCCTCCTCACAACTCACCCTCCCACCCAGTTTTGTGTCATCTGCAAATTTGGAGATATTACATTTAGTTCCCTCATCTAAATCATTAATATATATTGTGAATAGCAGGGGTCCTAGCACCGATCCCTGTGGTACCCCACAGCCACTAGCCAATCGGAAAAAGACCCATTTATCCCTACTCTTTGTTTCCTGTCTGCCAACCAATTTTCTATCCATTGCAATATACTACCCCCAATCCCATGTGCTTTACTTTTACACGCTAATCTCTTATGTGGGACTTTGTTGAAAGCCTTCTGAAAGTCCAAATAAAACACATCCATTGGCTCCCCCCTCATCAACTCTACTAGTTACATCCTCGAAGAATTCTAGTAGATTTGTCAAGCACGATTTCCTACCACTGTTCTCTAAGTGCTCTGCTATAAAATCTTTGATAATAGACTCTATAATTTTCCCCATTACTGACGTAAGGCTGACTGGTCTATAATTCCCTGCTTTCTCTCTACCTCCCTTTTAAAATAGTGGGGTTACATTAGCTACCCTCCAATCTGTAGGAACTGTTCCAGAGTCTATAGAATCTTGGAAGGAGCATGGGGCATGGAGGAGCTCAGCACGAACTTGGCACAGGGCTTTGCACAAAGCAAAGATTTTAGAGCCTATCCTTTCCAGCATGGAACTAGTGGCCACCTCCATTAACACACCTGTGGAGCCAACCATGGTGCAGCATCTGATGGCTGATGTCTCAGCTTCCATTGCAGCACAAGCAGCATCCACCCAACATTCGAGTGCTGCTGTGGAAGCCCAGACAAAGGTCATGCAATCTCAGTTTGCTCCCATGGTTGCTCAGACTGACTCTTGACACCAGTGTACAAAGGGGCTTCCAGGGCATCACAGTACTCCTGCAATCTGTTCTTCAACAGATCTCCTCCCCAAAGACCCTCTGTGGATATGGCCTCCTGCTGAGAGCTCCTCTCCCTCTCCTCCTCCCTTTGTACTTTGCTCACACAATGAATCTCTGACTTTTCCTTTTAGCTCGAAGCACTTTAAAAAGTCTGTGAGATGTAGGCCAAAGCACCCCAATTGTCACAGTAAGCATTCGGTTAATTGACTTCATGGTCAGCAGTATAGTTAGCTCTGCTGACGCGTGACTGCACAGTCCCTACCATAGCAGCTTTAGGAATAGGAGTGGGCCATTCAGCCCCGCGAGCTCGCGGTGTCATTCATGGATAATCTATCCAGACTTCTCTCCCATGTGCACTGGGATTCTGAGGAACACAATCCTCTCCAAGATTTCCTGAAATTGAAGGCACAATAATGTCTCCCCACAGTATCTCACCTTGTTCCAGAGTGTGCTGGGGTCTGAGTGCTTTTTGTGAGCCAATTTAGTTGTATTCCAGGGTGGGGGAGGGGTTGGAAGATTGCCAGTGCTCTAGACTGTCTGGTCACTAACATGTCTCTCTGTCTGCTTTAAAAGCAGGACCCGTGTGCACGATGCTGTTTCCCACCCAGGCTCTGACCTTCACTGCGATCCTTCTGCTTTGCTGTTCCGTGAGATCACAGAATCCAGTGGAAAAGTGAGTCGCTCATTTTCACTGGCTGCACAAGTCTGCCCAGTGTGTTGGTTATATCTACATGGAGAGGAAACAGGATTTCAAAAATGTGCTCAGTTCCAGTTTCACATATATTTCTGTTTCATCCTGTTTAGTTCTGTGGGCTGAGAATTTTGGAATGGGTTAGTGCTGTTATTTCTTTGATGGGTAAACCTTGATCTGTGAACATCAGTCACTAGAGAAGCATGCAGATTTGAAATTTATATTTGGCCTCTGAGGCTCCATGGGATTTACTGAGGGAGTGCTGCACTATCGGAGGTGCTGGGTTTGCTCTCTTGGGCAGACGCGAAAGGTCCCGTGGCACTTTTTCAAAGAAGACCAGGGAAATTCTCCACGGTGTCCTGGCTGCTATTTATGCATCAACTGACACCTAAAACAGCTTATCTGGTCATTATCTCATTGCTGGTTGTGGGACCTTGCTGTGCTCGAATTGGCTGCCATGTTTCCGACATTAGAACAGATTCATTATAAAATGAAGTTCTCTTTCTGTCTCTGGACTAACATGGTAAAAGACCTGGAAACCCCTGCTTTGGCAGAGAGGTGGAGCACAAACCTAAAGAAGCTGTATTATTGACATTCAGGGGTGCAGTACTAGTTATCCATTCGGAGCAAGGATAGTTCTGACCTTGGGAGCCTTCAGAAGTGCTGGGAATTCCAACTATCAGGAGTTTATATTATGGGGAAATAATAAGGAAGTTTGACTTGTTGGGGCAGATTTCCCACCTGGATTGCATGGCACTGAGAGGACAGTGCACAGAATGGACCACGCCTGATGCCCATTGATCTACCCGTCCGATTTCTCCAGATGCTGTGCCCAGGTGCATCTGGTGCAATAAACACAGGGACAGGGATAGGGACATCTTCCCCATTCTCTTTGGGAAAGGGGAGAAACTCTGTGGGGACTTAACAGAAGCCTGCAAGATCAATGAAATGAATCGGCAAACCTGATCCAGGCTAATTGTTTGCTGCACAGAAGGGTTCAGATCCCAGGGTTTGTGAGGTTAGGAGGGGAGGGGTAAGAAGGGAATTTGGAGGAGGGGGTCTTTTTTCACCCAAAGGATAGTTGTTGTAGAAGAACAGTTAGGACATTGAAATAGCTGGACTACATGGGTATCCTGAGACAATCTCACACTTTCACAACTTCAGGATGTCCTAAAGCAATTGACAGCCAATGAAGTACTTTTGAAGTGTACTCACTGTTGTAATGTAGGAATCGTGGCAGCCAGTTTGCAAGATCCCACAAACAGCAATGAGATAAAGGTCAGATCATCTATCCTAGTGATGCTGATTGAGGAGTAAGTATTGACCAGGTCACTCAAAACAGTGCCATTGGATTTTTTTTTAACATCCGTCCAAGAGGGAAAATGGGGCCTAGGTTTAACGTCTCATCCAAAAGACAGCACCTCTGTCTGTCCAGCACTGGAATGTCAGCCTGGATAGTGCACTCTTAATCTTGTTTTTATATTTTTAATGTATATATTTACTACCTGAAACTAGACAATGTAAGCATGGTACGATAGGAGTAAACAGCTACCTTAACAGGTTCAGAAGGAACTCCTCTAGGTAATAGTAATGAATGCTCCTATTGCTAACTCTAAATGAAGACTGCCCTGGAGTAGGGTTGCCAACTCTCTAGGACTGTCCTAGAGTCTATAGGAATTAAACCGAGGTCCTCTTTGCCCTCGCTGGCAGACGCAAAAGTTCCCCTGGCACTTTTTCAAAGACAAGCAGAGGAATTCACCCCGGTGCCCTGGCCACTATTTATCCCTCAACTAATACCCAATTCCTCCAGGGATTATAGATTGTTCTCCAGGGCACTGCTGAGAGCAATTCAGGACAAAAAATATTGGGACAATACAAAGAAGTGTTTCTTTTTCTATCTTCTTTGAATATTTTCAGTTATTGATTATAAAAATATTGCAGATGGGAAAGAAGGCTGTTTGAATGACTGCCAAGCATCATCCAATTGGGTAACAGCATGGGAAGGCAGGGCGCCACGAGAATGGACATGTTGGACAACCAATGGCAGGAGAGTGGGGGCAGGGTGCTTAGAGGAGGGAGGTCATGTGATGAAACCTCCAGGACTAAGTCCAGCCACAGTTGGTAACCCTAGCCCTGGGTCATCTTGTTTGTCTTTCAGTAAACGGACGGTGACAGAGCACCAGCTCCTGCACGACAAGGGGAGGGCGATGGAGCAGCTCAAACGCCTGATGTGGCTGAACAGTGCCATGACAGGGGTCCACACTGCAAGCAGGAGGGACTGGATGGGAGGCCTATTCCCCACCAAGCAGACAATGCAAGAGGAGCCCAGGACATTACAGAGATCAAACACAGGCCCTTGCCCTCGCCTAGTCAGCAGTTTCTGGAACTCCAATGGACAGAGGGTCTGAGTGAAGTGCCATTGATTTTTACAGGTTGAAACAATCCTACACAAGCAGCTTGTATGCTGCTTGTCCATAGCCCAGTGTTAGTTCATCCTCAATCAGATGTGTGGTGTGTTCTGTTGGCTGCTTCCTCCCTCTGTAAAATCTTGTAATTAAAAGACAATTTCTGGTTCATCATTTTTGTAATCTTTCTCTTTCTTCGGGTGCAGGCACAGCCCATAGCAGAGGAGGGAGCTGAGAGTGAGGAACAAAGCACGTAGCAGGGTTCATGGAACAGACAACAGAGGATGGGGAGTAAGGGCAGGGAGCAGAGAGTCGGGAGCAAGGAGCAGACAAGAGGAAGCAGACAGGAGGAAGCAGAAAGCAGGCAGCAGACAGGAGATAATGGGGCCTGGGACAAGGAGTAGACAGCAGGGAGCAGGAAGCTGGGAGGAGAGAGAAGTGAACTGCAGCTCCCTCCAGCTTCTTTCATCTACTTTATGCTTGAGTTGGGTACCAGGACTTGTATGAGTAAGGCTGAGGACTTCAGATTCGGAAATCTTGAAAGACTGATCAGTAACTTGAGGGCACAAATATAAAAATCAGCAGCAACAGAACGAAAGGAGGGGTTTGGAGATTTTATTTTATATTGCTAGGACATGGAAAGCCCAACCAGAAACAGTGGTGGAAGCCGAATCATAAATAACCTTTAAAGGGGAAGTGGATAAATACTAGGAAAAGAAGAAATTAAAAGTTTATAGGGCAGAAGAACGGCACTGAGTGGACAGCTCTTACAGAAAAGCAACACAGGGAAAATGGAACTTCTGTACTGTAAAATTCAGTGATTCTAAAACACGCTCAGCCTCGAGTCTGGACTTTCCCCAGAAGCTGAGACTCTAGCACTCGGACACCCCTCCATAACACAACACTTTACAATGAAAGGGCCTAGTCAGTATATTCAGTCATATTTTTAATTCATTCTTGGAATGTGATTGTTGCAGGCATGGCCAGCATCTTTTTGCCCATTCCCAGTTGCCTTTGAGAAGGTGATGGGACTTTTTCAATTTACCTAAATTTACAGTCTGATTAGAGAGCACTCTTTGTATAGTTCACAGTGTGTGACTGTTTAGAGTCAGCCCAGTCAACGTGGAACTGGAGATTGTTACCTGTAAAAGCTCATTAACTGGAGCCACTCCTCCTGGACTCGGCTGGTAAATGTATCCCCTGCTGTGTGCTGAGGGTCCCAGCTTTGCTCCCTGGTCTGTGGTGAGTTAGCTGATCTCACGAGAGGCAGCTGTAGTGGTTTTCCAATCTATGGTAGCCCTCCCGGGGAGAGAAGAGGGAAAATAAATCAGCCAGTGCCCAACAACAGATATAGGAGCCTTTCAGCAGCTCAAGCCTATTCCACCATTCAATTAGATTGTTACTGATCTATACCTCAACTCCAGTTACCTGCCTTTCCTCCATATCGCTTACATAACAAAAATCTATCAATCTCAGTTTTGAAATGTTCAATTGACCCCCAGCATCAACAGCTTTTTGGGGAGAGAGAGTTCCAGATTCCCACTACACTTGCACTTACAAGTGCTTCCTGACATCACCCCTGAATGGCCTAGCTCTAACTTTAAGGTTCTGCCCCCTTGTTTTGTACACTCCTACCAGAGAAAACAGTAGTTTCTTTCCATCTAACCTATTCAATTCTTCAATCATCTTAAACACCTGAGTTAGATCACCACTCTTCCATTCTGAAGGAAATACAAGCTTAGTCTATGCAACCTGTCTTCATAATTTAACCCTTTTAGCCCCAGTATCATTCTGGCAAATCTGCACTGTACCCCCTCCAAGGCCAATAGTTCCTGAGGTGCAGTGTCCAGAACTGAATGCAGTACTTTAAATGGAGACTATCTAAAACTTTATATAACTGAAGAATAACATTTACCCCTGTGTATTCCAACCCTCTTGAGATAAAGGCCAACATCCCATTCGCCTTTTGAATTATTTATTGTACATGTTCACTGGCCTATATCCTGTGATTTCGGCTGGGAAGTGTGTACCTGTGTGAGGTTGATGGATTGGGACAGGTATACCACAGTGGAATAGGCTGCCAACACTCACTGTCCAGGCTCGCCCTTGGAGAATGGCCCCTGGTTGACATACCAGAGGCTGGCTGGCACTGATGGAACCATACCCCAGCGAGGAGTCAGCAATTTCAGGAGAGGAAGGAATAAAATTGAAGAACAAAAAAAATGGAGAGGTCCAAATTGCATGCTACTGCAAATGTGACCTGGTAAATGGCTCATACTGGGTTAAAATAACCTCTTGGTGCCTGAAATCTAATGCACTTGGAATGTAACCAGCACTGGGTTAGTTAAGCTGATAGCCTCAGTAACTAATACTGATACTTAAACCAAGTTTCTTTCCTTTTGCACTTTTCCCAATGGACATCATTTGATCATAAAGCACAGAAGGAGGCCATTTGGCCCATGATATCAGTGCCCAATAAATATCCCGAGGATTCTTTATTCTATTTCTACATTGATAATGTACTATCAGGAGCAGTCTGACAGTATTACTGTTGCTAAAGTGGCAATCTCTATAACTCCAATGGGGATGACACAAGCAAGTGCTTTCAATTCAACAATTGGCTCTGTTTAGGTCTTCGATAGGTGCAAGATTCTGTCTGATGACAAAAAGTTTTACATGTAAATGCTGCCAACACTCCAGGACATTGCGAGGTTCTCAGGTGATCGTAGGCACGAGCTCTGTCAGGCACGCTGCTCAGTGATGTTCTGGAGCTGGCACTTCCCAACTCAAGAAGTGTGTGGTGAGACTGGGGAAGAGGATTGAGGGTAGACTCAGCGGTTGGTCTCTTGCCCGAGTCAGAGCATTTTGGGTTCAAACCCCTCTTTAGGACTTCAACACGTAAATTATGTTGACACTCCAGTGCAAGACTGAGAGAGCACTGCGCTATTGGAGGTGCCGTTTTTGTATGAGACATTAAACCAAAGCCTCATCTGCCCTCTCAGGTGGATGTAAAAGATAGCACTATTCAAAGAAGAGCAGGTGCATTTTCCATGGAATCCTGACCAATATTTGTCCCTCAACCAACACTACCCAAAAAAGCAGATGCTCTAGTTATTATCGCATCACTGTTAGTGGGACCTTGCTGCAAACAAATTGACTTCCATTTTGCCTATACAGAAATGATGACTACAATTCAAAAGTCATTCATTGGCTATGGGACATCTTGAGGATATGAATAGTGTTAGATATGTACTTGTTCTACAAAGTAGGAAATTCAAAGTATTTGTGAGTCAAGAAGGCTCATGAATGTAGAAATCTGAATCATGATGTTTATATTTGTGGGCAAGACCAGATCTAGGAGCCATAAATATGATAGTCATCAATAAATCCATTAGGGAATTTAGGAGAAACTTCTTTATCCAGTGAGTGGTTAGCATACAGAACTTACTACCACTAGGAGTGGTTGAGACAAATAACATAAAGGCCTTCAAGGGGATGCTAAATAAACACACAAGGGAGTAAGGCATAGAAGGCTATGTTGATGGGGTAAGATGAAGAAGGGTGGAAGGAGGCTTATGTGGAGCATAAACACCAGCACAGGCTTGTTGGGCCAAATGGTCTGTTTCTGTGTGGTGGATTCAATATTATTCTATCTAAAATCTGGAGGGTGGTAGGCTTGTATGGACTGACGCAGGGATACTCAGATAGTATTGGATAACTTGGGTACCAGAATGAATCTCAGCTCTGGAGTGAGGATGCTCATTCCTTGTTCTGTCAGTGCAAGCAGTCAGGGGGTGAGCCCATGCCAGCTGAATGCAGTTTGAAGTCTCCGTCCAATCAAAAACATTGGATTTTCCCATTCCTACTGTAGGACTCGTGCAGGTAGGGCCTGGGCGGACCTGCCTATATGCTGAGCAACCATGGTAGGGTAGGCCTCTGCCACCCATGGCCACATCAGTAACACGTACAAACAGATGAAGTAGGCACATCCTCTTTATGGTTTAAATGGCAATGGCAAAGATTAGATGAGTCATATGTATGGCTGGATTGTTAGTGTGTGCTGAGTTAGTTGATCTCAGCCAAGCTGGTATAACTGGCATTAGAATCACAAAGGGGAAGTGGGGTCCTACTGCTGATACTTTACATTGACACTTACTGTAGATTTAGATATTGCCACATCAGTATGGTCGTTATAGGAACATTCGAACATGACACCATTCAGTGGTGTTCACGGTCCTCATGAATGCAGTGGCACTGTGTTCCTTCTCCTCCCAGCTGCAGGAGGCGCTGTGTCCCTAAACCACACAGCCACGGGGGGCGGGGTGATGGGCGCTGTGACGCTGCTCCTCCCGGCCACGGGGGCGCTGTGTTCTCCGTCCTCTCGGCTGTAGGGTCACTATGTTCGCTGTCTCCTGGTGACAGTGCCCGGGCTCCTCCCGACAGCAAGGAGCGCTGTGTTCCCAGTCCTCTCAGCCGCAGGAGGCGCTGTGACCCATGACCTCCTGACCGCAGGTGGGCGCTATTTTCCCGGCCCGCCCAGCCACTGGGGAGGGCGCTGTCTTCCCAGTCCTCCGGCCGCAGGGGCGATGTGTCCTTGGTCCTCCAGGCCGCAGGGGGCGCGGTGTTCCCGGTCCTCCAGGCTGCAGGGGGCGCGGTGTTCCCGGTCCTGTCTCGGTGTTTTCCGGTGCCGGTGCCGGTCCCGCTTCTTTCCTGATCCACCAGGCGGCCGAGCAGTCCTGAGCTGACCCTGATTTTCTGGGGCCAGATTGAGGCAGTGACGGAGCGGCTGTGCTGTGGCTACTGCAGGGTGAGTAACCCCCATTGGAGGGGATCGAAGCCTGAGGCTCAGAGAGAGAGAAATATCAAGAGGAAACCATGACTGTGAGCGGAGGGGCTTTACTGGAGGCAGAGGAGGGAGACTGGAGGAGGGAATGTGATGTGGGTGGGTGGGAGACGGAAGGGATAGAGGCTGGGACTGCGAGCAATCAGTGCTATCGTTAGGAGTTAACAGAGTTTCTTATCCTAGAGCTTTCCTGCAGTGCTAACTGGTTGGAAAGGGAGGTCGAGGTGGTAAATGGCCTATAAGGAGATAAGGGTGAAGGTGCTGTTGTACTGGGCTCCACTCTGCTATCTGGCTGAAGTATGATTTCCTGTCTTAAACATAGCAATAACTGTTCGTCAGTACAAACTGATTGTGATGTCCTTAGCAAATCTCTGGAGGCTGCAATAAAGTGCTAAATAAAAACAAGTTCTTAAAGGATATGGATTCTGACAGTTTACAATAATCACCCCAAATCCTTTTATTACCTAGTATTTTGTTTCAAACTTCCCAACCCTTTCTACCAGGTTCTCCTTTTGCTCCTTCCAGGACATTAACTCCCTTAATTGGGTACCATCTGCCTTTTACCCTAAAGTATTTAACCCAAGCAGCTGTCATGTCTGAGCTTTGTTGGTGAGTTTTGATCCCCTTCTTTCTACTATCCCTTAAACTTAATATCACAGTGACCACCATGTCAGATGGGGTTGCCATGGTTTTGGTTTTTCTACAACAACCTGTGTTTATATTGCACCTTTAACATAATAAAATGTCCCAGGGGTAGCATAAAACTAAATTTGACACTGTGCTACATTTGGAGATTGGGGCAGATGGCCAAAAGTTTTGTCAAGTGGTAGGTTTTAAGGAGTGTCTTAAATGAAAAACGAAGCAGAGAGATTTAGGGAAGGAATTCCAGAGCTTGGCACCTAGGCAAGCGAAGGCACGGCCGCCAATAATTGAGCGATTAAAATCAGGAATGTTTAAGAAGCCGGCATCAAAGCAACGCAGATATCCTGGAGGCTTGTAGGGCAGGAGGAGGTTACAGAGATAGGGAGGGGCCAGGTCATAGATTTGAAAAGGTTGAGAATTTTTTTTAAAAAGAGGCATTGCTTAACTGGAGCTACTAAGTCAGCAAGCACAGGGGCGATAAGTGAATGGGACTTGGTGCGAGTTGTTGTGTGTTTACCTTTGAGTGATGTCCCTTGAAGATCTTAGTATGGTAATGAGCTAAGTACCAGGATGTAGTCATAACTTGGAGCCAGAGTGTCTCTGCAACTGTAACACCCAGAGTAAGGTTCCGTAAATAGCTCTGTATTTTATATAATAGTCCAGTTGTAAACAAACCTGTTCAAGATCTTCAACCAACTGGACTCCACACATCTCATTTATGTTGCATCAGACAACGTAAAAGAAGGCATTACATTTTTATTTATTTAGAGATACAGCATTGAAACAGGCCCTTCGGCCCACCGAGTCTGTGCCAACCAACAACCACCCATTTATATTAACCCTGCAGTAATCCCATATTCCCTATCACCTCCCTACACTAGGGGCAATTTACAACGGCCAATTTACCTATCAACCTGCAAGTCTTTGGCTGTGGGAGGAAACCGGAGCACCCGGCGAAAACCCACGCGGTCACAGTGAGAACTTGCAAACTCTGCACAGGCAGTACCCAGAATCGAACCCGGGTCCCTGGAGCTGTGAGGCTGAACTGCTAACCACTGCGCTGCCCACATAGTGGCAGCTGTTGGGAGAAGACAAAGTCTGAGGTTGAAGACCACCTTTCCTACAGCCAGTAGAGAGAAAGTTAAAAAAAACTGCCTCAAACTGTGAAAAAAGAATTTGCCTCAAGCTGTACAAGATAGAGCACAGAACTATGACAGGCTGCAAGTAAATTGGGTGAGTCATTGTGCTGGTGAACAAGGGATACTGCTTTAAAAAAAAGACTTGAAGTCCTTCAAAAGATCAACTTTTTTTTCCAAAAGCTCCATGTAGGGAAAAAAGGAAGACCAGATTCCTTTCCCAAGCTGATCGAGGTCTGCGCCATTGTCCGGGGTGGTGGCAGCGGATCTGGAAGGAGTCGGGAATGGAATCAGACCTATAGAAGAAAGAGTGGGGCTCGAGGCCCTTCACTAACCTGAAGTCAAGGGCAGTGGCAGCAGACTCTCTGACTGTTTCTGCGCACGTTCTGTTTGGGTTTAGTGTAAAAAAGAACAGTGACATCACTGAAATTCTGTGCACTGGTTGGTGGGCGGCAGCTGTTATTGCTTGGGGATAACTGAGATTAATTGGAGTTAAAAAAAAAAAAATTCCTTTTAAATTAAAGCCCTAGGATAGCTACCTGTAAATCTTTAGGATTTACTGGCTACACTAGTGCTGTTTGCATGGAGTGAGGCTGTAAGTTAAGTGTGGGTATTTTCGTTGGCTGGGGGCGGCGGAAGGTGCTCTTTGGTCTTTTCCTTTCTCAGCCTCAAAGGTACAGGAGATAAAAGTTGATTGTAAATAGCTGGTAAGTTATTACACGAGCAAGCTTTTTTTTCATTGTAAAAGTAAGTAATGGCGGGGCAGCTTGGCCAAGTGGAATGTACCACCTCTGCAATGTGGGAAGTTGTGGACATGCCATGTGACCTTGGCGAACATGTCTGCAGAAAGTGTCTCCGGTTGCAGAAGCTTGAGCTTTGGGTTTCGGAGCTCGAGCGGCGGATGGAGTCACTGTGGTGCATCCGCGAGGTGGAGGACTATGTGGATGGCACGTTTCAGGAGGTAGTCAAGCCGGTGCCGAGGCAAGCACAGTTGGGGGGTGACTGGGTGGCTGCCGGACGGACAAAGAAGTCAGGGCAGGTCGAGCAGGAGTCCCCAGAGGCCATCCCACTTTCTAACCGGTATTCAGTTCTGAATACCGATGAGAGAGAGGGTCCCTCTGGCGAATGCACCGAGAGTCATGACCGGAATGTCATGGCTGACTCAGCTGTGCTGGGATGGAGAAAAAGGGACAAGTGGGCAACAGTGGTAGGGGATTCTATGGTTAGAGGAACAGATAGACGTTTCTGTGGTCGCAGATATGATTCCAGGATGGTATGTTGCCTCCCTGGTGCAAGGGTCTTGGATATCACCGAGCGGCTACAAAATATTCTGAAAGGTGAGGGTGCACAGCCGGAGCTCGTGGTCCACATTGGTACCAATGACATAGGTAGTAAGATGGATGATGTCCTGCAAAAAGAATTTAGGGAGCTAGGCAGCAGATTCAAAAGTAGGACCTCAAAGGTTGTAGTCTCTGGGTTTCTTCCGGTGCCATGGGCTAGTGAGTATATGAATAGGAGGTTAGAGCAGATGAATGTATGGTTGGGGAGATGGTGCAGGAGGGAGGGCTTTAGTTTCCTGAATCACTGGGCCTGTTTCTGGCAAAGGTGGGATCTGTATAAGATGGACGGGTTGCACCTGAACCTGAACGGGACCAGCATCCTTGCTGGGAGGTTTGCTAGTGCTGTTGGGGGTGGGGGTTAAACTAATTTGGCAGGGGGATGGGATACAGAGTGGATGTACAGTAGGGGATGATGTACAATCAAATATAACTGTGAAGCTAAGTCAGTCTGGAGGGCAGACTAAATATAGACCTGTTAAGTCTCAAGCAAATAATGCAAGGCTGGATTGTATCTATTTTAATGCAAGGGGACTTATTAGTAAGGCAGATGAATTGAGGGCATTGATTAACACGTGGGACTATGATATTATTGCTATCACTGAGACATGGTTGAGGGCAGGACTGGCAGCTTAATATCCCAGTGTATAGAATCTTCAGATGTGATAGGGGAGGGGGTAAACGAGGAGGTGGCATTACACTGTTGATCAGAGTCAATTACTGCAGTAAGGAGGGATGATATCTTAGAAGGTTCCTCTAATGAGGCCTATGGGTAGAACATAAAAACATAAAGGGGGCTATCACTGGGAGTGTACTACAGGCCCCCAAACAGTCAGGCAGTGATAGAGAAGCAGATATGTAGGCAAATCTCAGAGAGGTGCAAAAATAATATGGTAATAATAGGGGAATTCAACTTCCTGTATATTAGAGGGGATAGTATTAGTGCAAAAAGCTTAAAGGGGGCAGAATTCTTCAAGTGCATTCAGGAGAGCTTTTTGAGCCAGTACTTAGAGAGTCCTACAAGAGGAGGAGTGGTACTAGACTTAATCCTAGGAAATGAAGCAGTAGAAGTGGCAGTGAGGGAGCATTTTGGGGATGGTGACCATAACTCTGTAAGATTTAAGGTTGTTATGGAAAAGGACATAGAGGGACCGGAAATAGTGCTGAACTGGGGGAAGGCAGATTTCAATATGATAAAACAGGATCTAGCCAAAGTGAACTGGGAGCAGCTTCTTGTAGGAAAGTCTACATCAGACTAGTGGGGGTCATTTAGAAAGAAAACTGCGAGGGTTCAGGTCCAGCATGTTCCCGGAAAGGTGATGAGTAGGACCATCAAGGCCAGGGAACCCTGGATGTCAAGGGCTATAGAGGATTGGATAAGGAAAAAAAAAAGGAGGCGTATGGCAGATTCAGAATGCTGAAAACAGCGGAGGCCTGAGAGGAGTATAGAAAGTGTACGGGAGTACTTAAAGTAATTAGGAGAACGAAGAGAGGGCATGAAAAATCGCTGGCAGACAAGATAAAGAAAAATCCCAAGGCATTTTAGAAGTATCTTAGGGGCAAGAGGAGAACCATGGAAAAAGTGGGACCCATTAGGGATCATAGAGGCAATCTGTGTGTGGAGCCGGAGGACATAGGTGAGGTTTTGAACGATTACTTTTCATCTGTGCTCACTATGGAGAAGGACGATGTAGGTGGAGAGATCAGGGAGGGGGATTGTGATATACTTGAACAAATTAGCATTGAAAGGGAGGAAGTATTAGCTGTATTAGCGGGCTTTAAGGTGGATAAATCCCCAGGCCCAGATGAGATGTATCCCAGGCTGCTATGTGAGGCAAGGGAGGAGATAGCGGGGGCTCTGACACAAATTTTCAAATCCTCTCTGGCCACAGGAGAGGTGCCAGAGGACTAGAGGACAGTGAATGTAGTACTGTTATTCAAGAAGGGTAGCAGGGATAAAACAGGTAATTATAGGCCTGTGAATCTAACTTCAGTGGTAGGGAAATGATTGGAAAAAATTCTGAGAGACAGGATTAATCTCCACTTGGAGAGGCAGGGATAGTCAGGGTCTAACAAATTTGATTGAATTTTTCGAGGAGGTGACTTAATGATTTCGACATGAATGTAGGAGGTATGATCAGTAAGTCCGCAGATGAAAATTGATGGTGTCGTAAATAGTGAGGAGGAAAGCCTTAGATTACAGGACGATATAGTTGGGCTGGTAAGATGGGCAGAGCAGTAGCAAATGGAATTTAATCCTGAGAAGTGAATTCACCTCCTGGAATTGATGCCCTTTAGGCAACAGCCACAGCAATCAATAGACCAGTTCATCAGTAGATACTGTAATATGGGCAACGAATGCGACTTCTCAGAAACGGAGCTGTCGGACCCAATAATGGAGCTAGTGATTGTATCGAACCCATTGAAGCCTTTCAGAAAGATTTCTTGGTGGTGGGGTGGGGTGGGGGAAGAAAGGTCACAGCATTGATGCATTGCTGGAAGGTGGCAGGAAATATGAAGCCATTGTGGCTGGACAACAGCATCTGCAAGCTCTCGATGCAACCAAAGAAGCCAGCATCAAGGCAGTACACGTATCCTGGAGGCTTGTAGGATTGGAGGAGTTTACAGAGATAGGGCGGGCTGAGGTTTTGGAGGGATTTGAAAGGGATGAGAAATTTAAAGTCGAGGCATTGCTTAACCGGGAGCCAGTGTAGGTCAGTGAGCACAGGAGTGATAGGCGAATTGGACTTGGTGCGAGTTAGGTCACGGGCAGCAGAGTTTTGGATGACCTTAAGTTAATGGAGGGTAGAATATGGGAGGCCAGCCAGGAGTGCATTAGAATAGTCAAGTCTAGAGGTAACAAAGGCATGAATGAAGGTTTCAGCAGCAGATAAGCTGAGACGGGGTGGAGTCAGGTGATTTTATGGAGGTGGAAATAGACGGTCTTATGGTGCAGATATGTGATTGAAAGCTCATCTTGTGGTCAAATACGACAGAGGTGAAAAACAATCCGGTTCAGCCTCAAGCAGGTTCCAGCGGAGTGGGGTGGAGTCAGTGGCAGGGGACCGAAGACAATGGCTTCAGTCTTGCTACTATTTAATTGGAGGAAATTTCTGCTCATCCAATCTGGCAATTTAGAGACAGTGGAGGGGTCGGGAGAGATGGTGTTGAAATAGAGCCTGGTGTTGTCAGCGTACATGTGCAAACTGATGCTGTGTTTTCAGATGCCACTTGGAGGCAGCATGTAGATGATAAATAGGAGGGGGCCAAAGATAGATCCTTGGGGGACGCCAGAAGTAGCAGTGCGGGAATGGGAAGAGAAGTCATTGATGTTGCTTCTCTGGCTATGGTTAGATAGATAAGAATGGAATCAGGTGAGTCCAGTTCCACCCAGCAGGGCAGTTGTAGAAAGGCATTAGAGGAGGATAATGTGGTCAACCATGTCAAAGGCTGCCAAAGGTTTCCGAGGCCAGTTACTGAATCATGCTGTGTTCCAGCCTGAGCCCTGATCCAGCCCCATTATCAGAGCAGCAGGGAGCTGGGAAGGACTGAACATCAAGCTTCCCTCAGATTTGGAGGTGGCAAAGGACAAGCCAGCTTGATTGATAGGGACAGCCACTAGAAATCATCAAATGTTACAAACTTCAACAACTCTCCTTCATAAAATAAATATAGGAAGGGCGCTTTTGCAGATCTATTGAATTACATAGAATTTTATAGCACAGTAACAGGCTCTTCAGCCCAGCTGGTCGATGCCAGTGTTTCTGCTGCACACAAGCCTTTATGAAGCCCACTGAGCTACAGCATTTCATCAGTCTCTGTGCTGTTGATTCTTTACATCATTTTGACTGACAGGATTAATTGTTCAATTTAACCAGTAGGTTAAATAGAGGTCACAATGAAAATCAGGAAAACGCTTTGTGAAATGGAAGAGAAGCACAGAAAATCCTGTTGCTACTAGCAGACAAGCACTTAATAAAATATGTTTGTGTAACATTCCTCTGTCAACTATTTTAAACTGCCATTGACCAATTTATTTTTAAACTGGTTAATGCTTAATATGATCTCAAGTATGGGTCTTGCCTGCCAATATTTTCCTCAGTGATTTTTAGGCCCATATGTCCATTTCTTTTTGAATTTTCTGGCCTGCAATCTCTCACTCATGGAATAAGGATGAACAGTAAATTAACTATAAAGATCAAACCCACTTTCTAACTGAGCAGCATTGCCTGGTGATATGCGATTGATTAAACCATTGTCACTCCAATACCCTGTGGTACCCTGTGTGCATTTCACACGCACCGAGCTTAAGGAGTAGGCAGTATGGCCCCACGGGTCTGATATTTAATAAGATCTTGGCTGATCCGCGTCAACTTTTCACACCAGATCCCCCATCTCCCTTCATTCCTTTAGTGCCCAAAAATGCATCAGTATATTCAATGATGGAGCATCACAACCTCTGGGGTAGAGAATTCCAAAGATTCACAACCCTCTGAATGAAGAAATATTTCCTCATCTCAGTCCTAAAATGGTCGACCCCTTATCCTGACACTATGATGCCTAGTTCGAGACTCCAGCCAGGGAGGCAGCCTCTTCACATCTACCCTGTCAAGCCCTCTAAGAATTTTATACATTTCAATGAGATCACTTCTCATTCTTCTAAACTCTAAAGAATGTAGGCCCATTCTACTGAATCTCTCCTCATAATTCCGCCTGGGATGTGAGGGCTGTCTTTTCAAATCAAACTGAACTTAATTTATTAAAAAGAACAAAATTCAGTTGAGTTGACCTGTGGCGTGTCTCAAAGGGAAAGTGTATCTTACTGATTACCATTCGATCTGATGCTGTAATATCTGCACTATTACAGGAGCCTTTCTGCTGCTGTTTGTTGCAGTTTTTGAAGTTTGGACTCTGGTTGGGCGTATTCCTGGAGGTTTCACCACACAATCTCACCTGGTCAAGCAGCCTTATTCCTATTTCCAAAATGTTTTATAATAAACAAACAAAATTGCTCAAAGACAATGAAAACAACATTTTTTTTAACCGCCCCTTCTGATGTTTCTCCTTGGTTGCTGGCAGCAATGTCCATGCGATTAATCTTTGATTTCTGGAGACTCCTGGACAGTCTGGGAGAAATGACAATCCTAATCTGGCACAATCAGTTTGTACAGATCTGCCCTTTATCTATCATTGTAGCGGGGATGGTGGGAGTGGGCAGCTCGTTCATAGTCTCATTCAGGGAAACCTTCCCACAGGCAGGACCATCTGCTCCTAGTGATATGACAGATGTTGAGTGATAGCGTATGAACCAATGGCCCCATAATAGATGTGTGCAGCCATTCTGCAGTTCGGGGCCCCGTTCCTCAGAATTAACTACCCTGATTCAATAAAGCAACGTTTCTGGCCCTTAATAAAGTCACCAAACCCAGTAGCAAACTCTAACAGGGGCAGGTCACATTGTAAAATTTATTTTATGAAGGGCGGAGTTGCCCGGGAGCAGTTCTGTTTTGCTGACTGTACCATTCAGGTTAGTATTGAAGTAATCAATTCTTAACTGGAGAAAAACAGGCCAGCTCAAAAAAACAAGTGCGTGCGAGAGGACATGATATTCCTGTCTGTAAATCGGGGCTGGCTCAACACACAATCTTGCTTGCACATTTCTGTAAGCTAGCCCTTTCCCTCGGGTTTAGAATGCCACCAACTTTTGCAAAACCAACTTGTACAATTGTATGCATCAGCTTCCAGAGAGCCTCTGACTTCATGCTGCTGCTGATTGAGTCCCTTGTATATTGCTTGCAAATGAGCCAGTAGTTCGAATTTGAATGAAACAGCACAGCAAAGCACTACACAAACGCTAAAAAGGCTACTGCACTTGGAAGCAACTGTTGAACTTTGCAGGATTGGGACTTGGGTGCTGTGCCAACTGTGGAATGCCAAGCGTTGGCTTCATGGGATATGCAGCGACTGTGGTTCAGTTCTTCCTGAAAGCTCGTCTGTTATTTTAAAACCAGCCATTCCTTTTAGTGCAGAGAAAAGTTCCCTTGGACCATCTGGCCTGGCCATCAGCCTGGTCCAGGCTATCACATGGATTGGGACACTGTGGAGGCTGCTGTTTCCTCCAACTCTTGCCTGCTTGCTGGATCTGTTATCCACATATGCACCGTCCAGCACCGTCACTGGCTGATAAGGGACATTAGCTGAGATGAGCTAATTCCTGAGACTACCTACTGCCCCTTAACAACCCCTGCTGAAAACCTCATCCAGACGTTCAGCACCCGTGGATTCTATACTCTGAGACTCTTCTAGCCAGCTCCCATCCTCCCTCCTCCATACATTTCACCTCATCCCAAACTGCTGCCCTTGTTCCATCCTATACTAAATCCCATTCATCTGTCAACACTGTGCTTTCTGACCTACATTGGTTCCGGGTCCACTAAAACTTCAGATTGAATGTACTTATCCTTGTGCTTAAATTCCTCCATGAGATCACCCCTTCATTTCTCTGCAATCTCTTCCAGTATAACAAGCTCACCACATGCTTCCCCGCCCCCCCCCCCAACACACACACACCCTGTACCCTGCAGATTTTTCAGTTTCTCTGCCTCCAGCCTTTTATGCATCCCTACATCCCTCCATTGGCAGCCGTGTCTCAGTCACCTAGACCCCCATGCTCTGGAGTTACCTCTCTGCCCTTCTCCTTCATTGTTTAGTTAATCCTAATCTCTCCTGCTTTAGCTCAATATCTGTCACTGTCCTGCCTCTGGAACACCTTAGGATGCTTTATATGCATTATAAAGGCAGGAGGCTGCTGTTCACTAAATGGTAGGTATCTTTAAATGTTCTGATGCTTTATACCCGCAGGTGTTGTGTATATGGGACCTGCTGGGATCTCCTGTCTGCTGGAAGTGTGAGGGGATGACTGAAGAGTCTTGGTTCAGTGACAGCGACAGTAGCGACAGGGAATTCTGGGCGAGGGAGGTGACTCGTCGTCAGTGCAGATACTCCAGGCGCACCAGGTAAGGAGCTCAATGGAGGAAGAGGCATGGAGAGAATGTGAGGATTCTCAGTAAAATGCTGATGGCAACGTTTATTAAAAGATGAAGAATTACCATAGCAAAATAGGCACAGCCCTTTTAGAACCTCCTCCGCCCTACAATGTCCCGCACACTATATCCCTCCCAAAATTCCCTTCCCCTGTCTGCAACGTCCCTCCCATACCCCCAACAATACCCCAATCTACAACTGACCGTATAACTAACTCTTTTAAAGTATGTACAAATTGACAAATGTTTTTACATAACATTAAAGATCCATCCCCTTTGAATTTAAAATGGGCCAAAGTTTCAATACTAACCAGAAAACACAATCTTTAATGCAAAGCGTGATATCCTTGCTGTGGAGTCCGTACCCTGCCCTTCTTCCCTGCCTCCCGCTTCCCAGGCCAGTTCGGAAGGGGGTGGAGACGGGCGCTAATTTGAAGGCTTGCTGCCAATTTCTGGGAGGGGGCGGGTGTGATGTCCATGACGGGCTTTTCTGTGTAGTTTGTACGTGCTTCTCCTAATGCAATGGTTGCCCCAGTAGCAGGTACTTTGTGTTAGTTACTCCGAGTTCTCTTCATTCCAGAATCACCGGTTAATGTTAATAATTTGAAAGAACGATGGAGCAGCCGGCATCATCCATTTATTTGCATGCAAAGTGCAACTGTAGGTTTTTCTGTTCTGTGGGTGATGACTTTCCACTCATCCTGCAGTGTGTCTGTATCTTTTAGGTTACAGTGATGTTGAGATACAACTGTGTCAATTTGGTCAGATACTTGGATCCCCTGCCCGAGGGATGCCTTATCACAACGCTCAGAGAATCAAGATGCATTTCCTTTCCAGGTACAGGCACGGTTATTATTTTGGCAAATGTGGCATCCATTGTGTACACAGTCAGATCCCATAAGCAGCAGCAGGATGACTAACCAGTTATACTGTTTGGTGGTGTTAGCTGAGGGAGGAATGCTGGCCGGGGCACTGGGGACTCCCCTGATCATATGCCAGTGGTTCCTTAACTTCACAAGTAGGCAGGTCTTGTCCAGACGACAGCACCTGCAACCATGTGTCAGGCCAGAGGGGGAGGCAAGTTAGAATTGGAGATGCCACTCGGACTCGATATAGCAGTGTATTGATTGTCTGGATTATTAGTCCAGTGACAATGTGAGTTCAAATCCCACAATGGCAGTTTGTGAATTTGAATTCAGATTTTCAAAGACATTTGGAAATATTAGGCTAGCGTTAGTAAAAGTGACCATGATTGTCGCAAAAAAAAACAAACGGTTCATTAATGTCCTTCAGAGAAGGAAACCTGCCATCCTTACCCGATCTAGCCTGTACATGACTCCAGTCCCACACCAACAAGTTGGACTATAAACTGGCCTAGCAAGTCATTTGTATCAAACTGCGACCAGTGGTTCAAGAAGGCAGCCAACCACCAAATTCTGGTGAACTAGGAATGGGAAGCAAATGCTGACCTTGCCAGCGATGTCCATATCCTGACAATCAATTACTGAAAAGTAAATGTGCTCAAGTCTTCCATAGAGTCATAAGTAGAGCATGGCTACCCGACCCGAACCCGACCAGACCTGACGACATGTGTTGGGTTCGGGTCAGGTCGGGTCTCTCTTCTGGGTCTGGCGGTCGGGCCAGGTTGGACACAGCGTGCCTTTTGCTCAGGGAGGGAAAAGCTTCCAGATTTGAACAGCCATGACGTCAAGGCGGGAAACGTGCATCCAGGCTCCGTACTAGTCTGCAGTGAGCGATTCCATCAAGGTAGAGCACAGCCTCTTTAATATAATCAACTTCATTCCGGTGGTTGGATCGGGCACAGGAAAAAATCAAAGGACTCTGGTCGGGCTGGGGTCAGATGTGGTTCTGTCGGGCTCGGGTCAGGTTTCAATTGTAGACCCAAGCAGGCCTTTCATCAAAAGTGATGGTGCTACAAACAGAGTTCAAGGTACCACCCTCATGTTCAGCTCCCCAGATGACTCAGTGGGTAGAGACAGCTGAGTCATACAACCTAGATAGGCCCCATATTCAGTCTCTGGTCTGGGGTAGTTGGGTGACCCCCAGTTGGGGCAGCAGTTATGATGGTACAATTGATGGCACCAGTATTGGAGAAAGAGTGAGCTGTTCCCTTGGGATCGCCTCCACTTAAACTGGGCTGGGATCAGTGTCCTGGCAGATCATATAACTAAGGCTGTGGATAGGGCTTTAAAGTAAAAGCGGAGGTTGGGGAGGGGTCAGGTGAAGGTAGATTTAGAAATCTAAAGAGGAAAGTTGAGGCAGTAGAGCAGTGTAGCAATTTGAGTAAAGACAAATAGAGTGGTACAGGAAGAGAGAGTTTAACGGTGATGTGCATTAACGAATAAGGTCTACACAAAGATAGTGGTAAAAAAATACAATTAAAGACTCTTTATCTGAATGTACAAAACATCCGCAATAAGATAGACATCTAGCAGCACAGATAGAGATAAATGGTTTAGATCTAATCGCCATTTCAAAGACATGGTTGCAAAGTGACTAAGGTTGGGAAATAAATATTCCAGGGTACACAACAGGCAGAATGGTAAAGGGGGAGGAGTGGTTCTGATAATTAAAGATGACAATGACAGTAGTAAGAAAGGATCTTGACACAGAAGATCAAGAAGTAGAATCAGTATGGGTGGAGATTAGGAATAACAAGGGCCAGAAAATGCTGGTGGAGTAGTTTATAAGCCCCCAAACAGTGGTTATACCATTGGACAGAATATTAAGCAAAAAATAATTGGAGCTTGTAACAATGGCAGTGTAATATTCATGGAGGACTTGATCTTCATATAGACTGGCCAAATTGGGAAAGGTGGTTGGAAAGGTGAGTTTGTAGAATCCTTTCGTGACAGCTTCCTAGAACAATACACTGTGGAACTTACTCGGGATGGGGGAAGCTATTTTAGATCTAGTATTGTATAATGAGGCAGAGTTAATTAGTAATCTCTCAGTAAAAGATCCTCTGGGAAAAAGTGATCATAATACACTTGAATTCCATATCGAGTTTGAAAGCAACATATTCAGGTCTAAAACAAGAATCTTAAACTTGTTTAATTACATGGGTGTGAGAGAAGATCTGGCTGAGGTTGTTTGGGTAAATTGACTAAAAAATATGGCAGTAAATGAACAGCAGGAAACCTTTAAAGAAATTATTTAAAATGTTCAAGAAAAATACATTACATTAAAAAAACAGACTCAGCGAGAAAGATCCATCTGTGGCCCGCTAGGGTAGTTAAGGATAGTATTAGATTAAAAGAAGAGGTTTATAATGTTGCAAAGAATAGTACCAAGCCTTGGGATTGGGAGACTTTTAGAAATCAGCAAAGGGTGACCAAGAAGTTGATAAAGCTGTAACTAGAGGAGTGCTGCACGGGCCTCAGGTGTTTACAATCTGTATTAATGACGTAGATGAAGAGATCGAGCGTAATGTATCCAAGTTTGCTGATGATACTAAGCTATGAATGTAAGCTGTAAGGAGGACATAAAAAGGCTGAAAAGAGATATAGGCAAATTAACTGAGCAACAAGGTGGCAGACGGAGTATAATGTGGGGAAGTGTGAGGTCGTAAGAATAGATATGCAGAATATTTTTTAAAGGTGTGAAACGTAAACGTTGATGTTCGGAGGGACTTGGGTGTATTTGTATGAGGAACATAAAGTTAGCATACAGGTACAACAAGCAATTAGTTAGGCAAATGGCATGTTAGCCTTTATTGTAAGGGGATTGGAGTACAAGAATAAGTCTTGCTACAATTGTACAGGGCTTTGGTGAGACAACACTTGGAATACTGTGTGCAGTTTGGTCTACATATTTAGAGAAAGGTACACTTGCCTTGGTGGCGGTACAGTGGAGGTTCACTAGACTGGTCCCTGGGATGAGAGAGTTGTCCTATGATGAGAGGCTGAGTAAATTGGGTCTATACTCTCAGGAGTTTAGAAGAATGAACGGTGATCTCATTGAAACATACAAGATTATGAAGGGGTTTGACAGGTTATATACTCTGAGAGGTTGTTTCCCCTAGCTGGGGAACCTAAAACAGCGGGGCACAGTCTCAGGATAAGGAGATGATCATTTAGGACTGAGATGAGGAGAAATTTCTTTACTCAGGATTGTGAATCTTTAGAATTTTCTACCCTAGAGGGTGTGAATGCTCCATCATTGAGTATATTTAACGCAGGGACAGACAGATTTTTGATTTCTCAGGGAATCGAGAGATATGGGGAGCCAGCGGGAAAGTGAAATTTAGACAGAAGATCAGCCATGATCATATCAAATGGCAGAGCAGACTCGACAGGCCGTATGGTCTACTCCTGTTTCTTATTGTCTTATGTTGAACTCAGTGACCCTGGGATTCCTGCTCCTGATCGTCATCCAGTGGCACTTGTTGGAAACTTCATCTGTGCAGACATTGGATCAGGATAGATTGATACTTGATTAAATAACCAGCTAACACTGATTGACCAGGTCACACATGAAGCATGTTTACCTTACCAGAGGGTTCTGGATCCCCTGTGAAACCCTTGTCCTGGCATTGATACGCTCCTGCTGAGCCTTTATCTAGACTCTTTTGTGTGGAAAGTGGGGTGGAAATTTAGTCGAGTAGATGTCAGCCACAGCTCAGTGGGTAGTACTCTCACCTCTGAGTCAGAAATTTGTGGGTTCAAGTCCCGTTCCAGAGACTTGAGCACAAAATCCAGGCTGACACTACAGTGTAGTACTGAGGGAGTGCTGCACTGTTGAAGAATGCCACCTTTGGATGTGATGTTAAACTGTGTTTCTGTCTGCTCTCAAGAGGAGCAGTGAGTTTTTCCGGGTATCCTGGCCACTATTTATCCCTCAACTAACATCAGTAATAAACTGGTCATTATCAGATTGCTGTTTGTGGGAGCTTGCTGTGCACAAATCAGCTGCCACATTTCCTGCATTATAACAGTGAATTCACTTCAAATTTAATTGGCTGTAAACCATTTTAAAAGATTCTGAGGTTGGGAAAGGTGCTGTATAAATGCAAGTCTATTCTTTGTCGTAAGAGCGGGGAGGGGGATGGGAGCAGAAATTTGAGGTGGCTGCCATGTTCTGCAGGTTGCTAGCTCTCTCTGGCAGCATCTGCTCCTATACAGCCAGCAGGAAGTACTGACAAGCTGACTAGTGCTCTGAATGGACTCCACAATGCAATCTTCAAATGTAGAGAGACTGACTGTGGTTTGTATGTCGGGCCCACCAACAAAGGAGCAGTGTGGGAGCCGGGGTAATAAATTAAGATCTTGAGCCAGCCTGGCCTGTGCCCTTTGTGTGCCTGCCCCACCCACTTTACCTCTGGATTTCTACCCTAGTAGAGCATTAAGTGATATGGGCGCAAACCCCTAATATTGAAATCACCCAGTCCACTGGGTTTGGCACAGGGTCATGTGTACCCGTAATTCCTGTTGTGACCCCCCCTCCCACCCCCAGCTGCCACTGAGGATATTTTTCTGGGCTCAGCGCTAGAGACAGAGGAGATGTATTCTTCTTTAATGAAAGCAAAATACTGCGGATGCTGGAAGTCTGAAATAAAAACAAGAAATGCTGGAACCACTCAGCAGGTCTGGCAGCATCTGTGGAAAGAGAGGCAGA
Source organism: Heterodontus francisci (assembly GCF_036365525.1). Classification (NCBI taxonomy): domain Eukaryota; kingdom Metazoa; phylum Chordata; class Chondrichthyes; order Heterodontiformes; family Heterodontidae; genus Heterodontus; species Heterodontus francisci. The sequence goes on from NC_090395.1 coordinate 22,465,852, forward strand.
GTTAACGTTTCGGGTCAGTGACCCTTCTTCGGAACTGACAAATATTAAAAATGTCACAGGTTATAAGCAAGTGAGGTGGGGGTGGGGCAAGAGATAACAAAGGAGAAGGTGTAGATTGGACAAGGCCACATAGTTGACCAAAAGGTCATGGAGCAAAGGCAAACAATATATTAATGGTGTGTTGAAAGACAAAGTATTAGTACAGAAAAGGTGTTAACGGACTGAATATTGAACAGCAGCAAGTGCAAACATGATAAAAAACAGTGGGTAAGCAAACTGAACAAACTAAGATGAAATGAAATAAATGCAAAAAAAGCGGAGTTGAAGGAGAAGTTGTTCAATGTTGTTCAACTTCTCCTTCAACTCCACGCACTTCCTTCAAGTAAAAGGTGTTGCTATGGGTACCCGCATGGGTCCTAGTTATGCCTGTCTTTTTGTGGGATATGTCGAGCATTCTTTGTTCCAGTCCTACTCGGGCCCCCTCCCCCAACTCTTTTTCCGGTACATTGATGACTGTATCGGTGCCATTTCCTGCTCCCGCCCGAACTGGAAAACTTTATCAACTTTGCTTCCAATTTCCACCCTTCTCTCACCTTTACATGGTCCATCTCTGACACTTCCCTTCCCTTCCTCGACTTCTCTGTCTCCATCTCTGGGGATAGGTTGTCTACCAATATCCATTATAAGCCCACCGACTCCCACAGCTACCTTGACTACACTTCTTCACACCTTACCTCCTGTAAGGACTCCATTCCATTCTCCCAGTTTCTCCGTCTTCGACGCATCTGCTCTGATGATGCTACCTTCCATGACGGTGCTTCTGGTATGACCTTTTTCCTCAACCGAGGATTCCCCCCCCACTGTTGTTGACAGGGCCCTCAACCGTGTCCGGCCCATTTCCCGTACCTCTGCCCTCAACCCTTCAGCTCCCTCCCAGAACCATGACAGGGTTCCCCTTGTCCTCACTTTCCACCCCATCAGCCTCCATATCCAAAGGATCATCCTCCGCCATTTCCGCCACCTCCAGCGTGATGCCACTACCAAACGCATCTTCCCCTACCTTCCCCTGTCAGCATTCCGAAAGGATTGTTCCCTCCGCGACACCCTGGTCCACTCCTCCATTACCCCCACCACCTCGTCCCCGTCCCATGGCACCTTCCCCTGCAATCGCAGGAGGTGTAATACCTGCCCATTTACCTCCTCTCTCCTCACTATCCCAGGCCCCAAACACTCCTTTCAGGTGAAGCAACGATTTGCTTGTACTTCTTTCAATGTAGTATACTGTATTCGCTGCTCACAATGTGTTCTCCTCTACATTGGGGAGACCAAGTGCAGACTGGGTGACCGTTTTGCGGAACACCTTCGCTCAGTCTGCAAGCAGGACCCTGAACTTCCGGTTCCTTGCCATTTCAACACTCCCCCCTGCTCTCATGCTCACATCTCTGTCCTGGGATTGCTGCAGTGTTCCAGTGAACATCAACGCAAGCTCGAGGAACAGCATCTCATCTACCGATTAGGCACACTACAGCCTGCCGGACTGAACATTGAGTTCAATAATTTCAGAGCATGACAGCCCCCCATTTTACTTTCATTTTTAGTTATTTTTTCTTTTTTTAACGTTTTTTACAACCTTTTTTTGCATTTATTTCATTTCATCTTGGTTTGTTCAGTTTGCTTACCCACTTTTTTTTTCATGTTTGCACTTGCTGCTGTTCAATCTTCAGTCCGTTAACATTATCTGTACTAATGCTTTGTCTTTCAACACACCATTAACATATTGTTTGCCTTTGCTCCGTGACCTTTTGGTCAGCTATGTGGCCTGGTCCAATCTACATCTTCTCCTTTGTTATCTCTTGCCCCACCCCCATCTCACTTGCTTATAACCTGTGACATTTCTAATATTTGTCAGTTCCGAAGAAGGGTCACTTACCCAAAACGTTAACTCTGCTTCTCTTTCCACAGATGCTGCCAGACCTGCTGAGTGGTTCCAGCATTTCTTGTATTCTTCTTTATACTGGATGGAGGCCAGAAATATGGAGAAGTACTGATTTCTGCCAGTAGATGGTGATGCAGAGCACAGTGTGTGGAAGATGCAGTAAAATTGTTTTCACTGCAGAGAAAGAACTTGGATTCTTATAGTGCCTTTCACAAAGAACAAAGAACGGTACAGCACAGGAACAGGCCATTCGGCCCTCCAAGCCTGCGCCGATCTTGATGCCTGCCGAAACTACCACCTTCTGCACTTCCGGGGCCCGTATCCCTCTGTTCCCATCCTATTCATGTATTTGTCCAGCTGTCTCTTAAACGTCACTATCGTATCTGCTTCCACCACCTCCCCTGGCAGCAAGTTCCAGGCACTACCACCCTCTGTGTAAAAAAAAACTTGCCTCGCACATCCCCTCTAAACTTTGCCCCTCGCACCTTAAACCTATGTCCCCTAGTAACTGACTCTTCCACCCTGGGAAAAAGCTTCTGACTATCCACTCTGTCCATGCCGCTCATAACTTTGTAAACCTCTATCATGTCACCCCTCCACCTCCGTCATTCCAGTGAAAACAATCCGAGTTTATCCAACCTCTCCTCATAGCTAATGCCCTCCAGACCAGGCAACATCCTGGTAAACCTCCTCTGTACCCTCTCCAAAGCCTCCACGTCCTTCTGGTAGTGTGGCGACCAGAATTGCACGCAATATTCTCAGTGTGGCCTAACTAAGGTTCTGTACAGTTGCAACATGACTTGCCAATTTTTATACTCTGTGCCCCGACCGATGAAGGCAAGCATGCCGTATGCCTTCTTGACTACCTTATCCACCTGTGTTGCCACTTTCAGTGACCTGTGAACCTGTACGCCCAGATCTCTCTGCCTGTCAATACTCCTAAGGGTTCTGCCATTTACTGTATACCTTCCACCTGCATTAGACCTTCCAAAATGCATTACCTCACATTTGTCTGGATTAAACTCCATCTGCCATTTCTCCGCCCAAGTCTCCAACCGATCTATATCCTGCTGTATCCTCTGACAATCCTCATCACTATCCGCAACTCCACCAACCTTTGTGTCGTCCGTTACTAATCAGACCAGCTACATTTTCCTCCTAGTCATTTAAACCTCAGGACACACCAAAATGCTTTACAATGATGTACCACCATCAAGGCAATTGTAGTCACTGGTGTAATGTAGCAGCTGACCAGTGCTTGCAAGAAAGCCGAGGATAGTAGCTTGGAGAACATTGGAGGTGAGTGCATTCCTGGGCGCATTAATTGCAGGAGAAACCTGGCTACTGGGATAAGTAGGAATACAGCCACAAAAGGGCAAGGCCTCCCTTTTCATGTCGACAGCTTTCACGTTCCATTGTGGAGAAGTGCAGCAGCTCATTAACGTATTTAATTCGAGCTCCCCCGGTGCAGATGGGAGCCTGATTTAAAATTAACTGCTGCTGCACAGGTTTCCCAGACGTAGAAAAACCTGACATTGAAAGGAAGACGAAAACTGCCACAAGGTATAAGTACCTTTTCCGGCACTGCTTGTGGACCAGGAGGAGCAGGAATGCTCCCACCAGCCCCTCAAGGAAGCCTTTGGCCTTCCTCCTGCTGATCGCAACCTCAGCCCCTCCCTAGGATTTCCAGCCATGTTCAGCCTCCTTCTAAATATCAGGGCTTTTTTGTTTGTCATCAGAACAGGATTCGGCCATTCAGTCCCTCTATAATTTCATCAGATCATAGCTAATAGCCATCTCAATTGCATTTACCTATCCCTTGATAGCCTTGGCCAAGATAAATCTATTTTTGACGGTTGTAAAGATTTTAATTATCCCTCAGCATCCACAGCCCTTTGCGGGAGAGACTTGCAGCTTTCCACTAGTCTTTCTGTGAAGAAGTGCTTCCAGATTTCACTCCTAATTGCTTTATTACTTGGGAGCTCCTGAGTAGTCTGGGAAATTTGTTTCCAGGAAATCCAGGACTTTTAGCTTGTTCTTGCTGTATGAACAGCAGCTCTTTGGTAGTTTTGACATGTCCTATGACTGAGGCCAGTGAATACTACCATGTCTGGGCTCCATGGGTGTGTGGTAAATCACGCTCTGAGATCAGAGAGCCCAGTCCACTCCCTCAACATAGTTTTCAGCTTGAGGAACAGCACCTCATTTACCGATTTAGGCACACAACAGTCTACTGGATTGAACATTGAGTTCAATGATTTCAGAGCATGACTGGCCCTTTTTTAGTTTTATTTTGTTTCATTTTTTTTTACCATGTGCCTGCGCATTGGTTTTTTTCATGTTTGTGCTTTTGGCTAGGGCTGTTCATTATTCTGTCATTTTACACCCTCTATGCACTAATGCTTTATATTTCACCACATCATTAGCACACTGTCTTTGTCTTTGCCCCATGACCTCCTTGTCAGTTAATCTTTCCAGCCCTCTGTCCCTTTTGTTCTCTTCTCCCCACCCCCGCTTTATTTGCTTAAAACCTATTACATTTCTAACCTTTGCCAATTCTGATGAAAGGTCACTGACCTGAAACATTAACTCTGCTTCTCTCTCCACAGATGCTGCCAGACCTGCTGAGTATTTCTAGAAATTTCTGTTATTATGGTTTTCTGCTCATTAGGTTCATGGAAAACCGTGTGGGCCATGAACTGAGCATTAGGTTCATGGAAAACCGTGTGGGCCATGAGCTGAGCACTCGGTTCATGGAAAACCGTGTGGGCCATGAACTGAGCATTAGGTTCATGGAAAACCGTGTGGGCCATGAGCTGAGCACTCGGTTTCCCAATGCTTCTCAGGAGTTGGGGCACTAGCTGCTAACATTTCCTGCCGTTACGTTTTATTGAGGTTTGGGCAGGAGATACGCAGTGACAGCACAAGGGGTAAAACCCTACAGGAGCTACCTCCTGTGCAGTCAGTACTCAATCTGTGCCCAGTTTGTTCCCACACATTCCCCCACCCACCCATGACCAGTTCATCCAGAGAACAGGAAGGTTGCCCATTCAAGGCTACCTCTGTACTCCTTCAGCCGATCTTAACGTTGAAATGAATAAATCAATACCCTCCCCCTGAAGTTAGGGAAAGTCAGATTTCCCACTCCTGATTGTCAATCCCAAACTGGATTATGGACAGGATCCAGCATTTTAAAAATTTGTTTGTGGGATGTGAGTGTCGCTGGCAAGGCCAGCATTTATTGCCCATCCCTAATTGCCCTCGAGAAGGTGGTGGTGAGCTACCTTCTTGAACCGCTGCAGTCCATCTGGTGTGGGTACACCCAAAGTACTGTTAGAGAGGGAATTCCAAGATTTTGACCCGGCGACAGTGAAGCAACGGTGATATAGTTCCAAGTCGGAATGGTGTGTGACTTGGAGGGGAACTTGTAGGTGGTGGTGTTCCCTGCTTCTGCTGTCCTTCTTCACAGGTGGTAGAGGTTGCGAGTTTGGAATGTGCTGTTGAGGGAGGCTTGGTGAGTTGTGGCACTGCATCTTGTAGATGGTACACACTGCTGCTACTGTATGTCAGTGATGGAGGGAGTGAATATTGAAGGTGGTGGATGGGGTGACGATCAAGGGGACTGCTTTGTCCTGGATGGTGTCAAACTGCTTGAGTGTTGGAGCTGTACTCATGCTAGCAAATGGAGAGTATTTCATCACTTGTATTTCTGACTTGTGCCTCTTGGATAGTGGCCACGCATTGGGGAGTCGAGAGGTGAGTTACTCATCACAGAATTCCCAGCCTCTGACCATATTTATTTATTTAGAGATACAGCACTGAAACAGGCCCTTCGGCCCACCGAGTCTGTGCCGACCATCAACCACCCATTTATACTAATCCTACATTAATCCCATATTCCCTACCACATCCCCTCAATTCCCCTACCACCTACCTACACTAGGGGCAATTTACAATGGCCAATTTACCTATCAACCTGCAAGTCTTTGGCTATGGGAGGAAACCAGAGCACCCGGCGGAAACCCACGTGGTCACAGGGAGAACTTGCAAACTCCGCACAGGCAGTACCCAGAATCGAACCCAGGTTGCTGGAGCTGTGAGGCTGCGGTGCTAACCACTGTGCCGCCGCATATGGCTGGTCCAGTTATGTTTCTGGTCAATGGTAACCCCCAGGATGTTGATGGTGGGAGATTCGGCGATGGTAATGCTGTTGGACGTCAAGGGGAGATGGTTTGATTCTGTTGTTGGAGATGGTCATTGCTTGGCACTTGTGTGGCGATAATGTTAACTTGCCACTTAACAGCCCAAGCCTGAATGTTGTTCAGGTCTCGGCTGCACACAGGTACGGACTGCTTCAATATCTGAATATTTACAAATGGTGCTGAACACTGTGCCGTTATCTGCGAACATCCCCATTTCTGACCTTATGATGAAGGGAAGGTCTTTGATGAAGCAGCTGAAGATGGTTGCGCCTAGGACACTACCCTGAGGAGCTCCTGCCGTGATGTCCTGGGGCTGAGATGATTCGCCTCCAACAACCACAACAACTTTCATTTATGCTAGGTATAACCCCAACCAAGGGAGAGTATTCCCTGATTCACATTGACTTCAGTGCTTGACATTGACGCCCCTTGCGGTCGAGTAGCCCAAAGGCAAGCTTCACGTGTAACTGGGGCCAACTCAGGCAAGGCACCAGAGAGTTGCCAGCACAGGTAGAACTGTACCCCATTGTGGAGTGCACCCCTTCAGGACAAGAGGGAAGGAGCCAATCGTTCACATGAGAACTGGTGACAAAAAGTTAAAAAATGGAAGTGAGTGGCTTGTGGGGATATGTCTGATTCAGCAAGGCAGCTGATTTACTGCTGCTTGGTGAAAGATACGACAGGAAGAGCAGTGGTGGCAAGATTGTTCTGTGCCAGTGACTGCAGTTCTGATTCCACATTGTATTCAAACAATTAGGGTCATGTTTGGGTTGCTTTTTATACATGTGTGTTGAAGATTTTTGGACCTTTAATGAGCAGCTGCCTCAATTTAGGATCTAATTTTAGCAGCGACCTGAGCTGTTTGCAAATGAGCTGCTTTATTTGCTTAAGATAAAAGAGGTGTTGTGGAGAGTGTGCTGCTTCTGCACAGTGTTACACAGCTCTCTCAGCCAGAGTACTGCCTCTGATGTCATAGTATTCAGGAAAACATACCCCTCTCCCTTCCCACTCCTTAACATAATCACTCATTCTTTGTGGAACAGTTTTCCTGAAGGCCCCAAGTGGCCATTTCCTTGGGTGTGCTTGGACAGTGGGTGCCAGCTGACTGTTCTATGGGGCATTCTCAAACTGAATCCCGTCCTCACATGGGCATTTCCAGAAGGGGGCCGCTTTATTATAATCAGGAGCAGGATCCCTACCTGACATAAGTGAGACAAGGCCAGTTATGATTAGGTTTACTTAATTCAACGAGCTAATTTGTCTTCATGTTATAATACAAAATAAGGAATGTGCTAGGCTTCCCTACATCTGTCCATCATCTTCCTAGACTTAAACCAAAAGCTCTAACTACTCTCATACATTCTTGAAGCTTGTCCCTGCTGTTTTCTGTTTAAAGCCTGGCAGTGAATACTTTTAAGGGAGCATTGGCAGTAAGTTAGAATATAGGAAAAGGTGATGAAATATTCAGTTCTCTCCTGCCTCACTAAGCATTGAAGAGAAAGGAGTCTGGTGGTGCAGAGTTTTTCACCTCTGACACGATGCTGGGTACCTCGGGTCATTTACCTCTGGCACTTGGGATTAAATCCAGCCCGGACAGAAGGGAGGTAAACCCTGGTCTCTACTGACTGTGAGGGGTATCATGTGAAGTAACTTTGGCAAGCCCTGTTACTGGTGGGTGTGTCTTTATTTGCAGGCAGATATTTTCCTTTGGGTATAAAGTTCTAAAAACAAATCTTGTGCTAAACTCAAACCAATTGCACTTTAGTAAAATAATCATTTGTTAAATTTTACAGATAGATCACCCTCACTTTCCCCCCCCCCCCCCCACTTCCCTGGGAAAGGTTTATTGTCCTCAATGTGCAGATAGCAAAGTGACTAGTGGAGAGTCTCTGATTCTCATTGTTTGGGGTGCTGCCTTTAACTAACCATTCAGATGTTTCCTCAGAGTTGGTCCCAGAGCTCTTGGCCATGACTGGAGGGAGCTTTTGTTTTTGGCATTGTTCTCAACTCCTCTCCTGAAGGTGCTGACTCGCTGAGGTCTAGTCTTATGCCACCAGCAGCCCTGAAGAACCCCACACAAATGGCATTCTTCACCTGTGAGTCTGCACACTGCGCCTTGGCAAACTCTTCAACTCTGGAGGCATTGCAGCTGAGCTTGATCCGGTCCCTGCCCAATATTCCCATATCATATGTCATTGGATAGGTAGCAGATTCAGCAACACTGAGATCAATTGTTGTGGTCCAGATGTGCAAATTGACATAGGGACAAACAAATTAGATGTTTAAATGCATGTTTGAAAGAGTGGTGTTGGAGGTAAGGGTTTCAATTTGTGAGGTACTGACACCAATATAGCGGAAAGAAGGAACTGTTTCTCCACTTAAACTAGGCTGGGACTAGTGTCCATGCAAATTGAATAACACGGGTGGTAGTTAAGGCTTTAAACTAATAAGGGGAGAGGGAGAATTCAGACAAGGGTAAGTTTATAAATCTGAAGACAAAGGTCAAGGCTAGAGAACAGAGTAGTGATTTGGGTAAAATCAAGCAGATTGTATCAGGAGAAAGAGCTTAACGTTAATAGGGCATTTTCAACAGGCCATTGCCTGGAAAACTGGTAAAAAGTTGAAGGTACTATATCTGAATGCATAAAACATTCATAACAAGTTAGATGAATTAATGGCAAAAATGGTGATAAATGGGTTTGATCGAGTAACTATTACTCTGAGATGTGGTTGTATGGTGATGAAGGTTGGGAATTAAATGTACCAGGGTACTTGATTTTTGAAAAGATAGGCAAAATAGGAACGAAGTTAGAGTAGCCTTGATAAAGAATGAGATAAAGGCAGCCAGGAAAAAGGATTTTATCCCCAGTTTGAGAAGAGCTAAGTATTAACAAAGAGCAGAAAACACTGGTGGAAGTAGTTTATAGCCCCCTAACATTAGGTATAGATAGTGTTGGAAAGAGTACCTTTCAAGAACATGTAACAAGGGTAATGCAATATTCTGGGGGCCTTTAATCTTCATGTAGACCAGACAAACCAAATTGGCAAAAGCAGTTTGGAGGACAAGTTCATGGAGTGTATTTGAGGCAGCTTTCTAGAACAATATTTCTAAGAACCAACTGGGGAACAGGCTAATTTAGATCTAGTATTGTGTAATGAGACAGGGTTAATTAGTAATTTTATAGTATAGGATCCACTGATGAAAAGTTATCATAACATTAGAGTTTCATATTAAGTTTGAGTGTGTTGTGGTTAAGTCCAAAATTAGGGTCTTGAATTATGGAGGTATGAGGGGTGAGTTGGCTGAGGTAGATTGGGAAATTGGATTAAAAGATACAATGGTAGATAAGGAATAAACATTTTTTTAAAAATTATAACTCTCAAATGAATATACATTCCATTGAGGACCAAAAACTCCACTGGAAAACCATGACTAACTAGGTAAGTCCAGAATGGTATTAGATTAAAGTAATAGACCTACAATTTTGCTTAAAAAAAAAAGTAAGCCTGAGGATTGAGAGAGTTTTAAACATCAGCAAAGGATGATCAAGAAATTGTTAAAGAAATAGAGAATGGAATATGAGACTAAACTAGCAAGAAATACGCAAACAGATCGTAATAGCTTTTACAAGTATGTAAAAAGGCAGCGGTTAACAAAAATAAACATGGGTTCCGTAGAACCAGGGACAGGAGAAATTATAATGGGGAAATAAAGAAATGGCAGAGACCCATTGTGCCGCCCAAAGAAGACAACAAAGCACGCATCATAAATTGTGGGGAACCAAGCGTCTAACAAGAGTGAGGAATATATAGTAATTAAATAACGAATAAGTACTGGAGAAATTAATAACTGGGTCATTTGTAGGATGGCAGTGTGTAACTAGTGTGGTACCAGAAGGATCAGTGCTTGGACTTCTGCAATTTATAATCTGTATCAATGACTTAATGTAATAGTGTAATACATCCAAGTTTGCTGCTGATACAAAGTCCTTGATAAGTATGTACCTGTCAGGCAGGGAGGAAGTTGTCGAGCGAGGGAGCCGTGGTTTACGAAAGAAGTTGAAGCGCTTGTCAAGAGGAAGAAGAAGGCTTATGTTCGGATGAGATGTGAAGGCTCAGTTAGGGCGCTTGAGAGTTACAAGCTAGCCAGGAAGAATCTAAAGGGAGAGCTAAGAAGAGCAAGGAGAGGACACGAGAAGTCATTGGCGGATAGGATCAGGGAAAACCCTAAGGCTTTCTATAGGTATATCAGGAATAAAAGAATGACTAGAGTTAGATTAGGGCCAATCAAGGATAGTAGTGGGAAGTTGTGTGTGGAATCAGAGGAGACAGGGGAAGCGTTAAATGAATATTTTTCGTCAGTATTTACAGTAGAGAAAGAAAATGTTGTCGAGGAGAATACTGAGATTCAGGCTACTAGGCTAGATGGGATTGAGGTTCACAAGGAGGAGGTGTTAGCAATTTTGGAAAGTGTGAAAATAGATAAGTCCCCTGGGCCAGATGGGATTTATCCTAGGATTCTCTGGGAAGCTAGGGAGGAGATTGCAGAGCCTTTGTCCTTGATGTTTATGTCGTCATTGTCGACAGGAATAGTGCCGGAAGACTGGAGGATAGCAAATGTTGTCCCCTTGTTCAAGAAGGGGAGTAGAGACAGCCCTGGTAATTATAGACCTGTGACCCTTACTTCGGTTGTGGGTAAAATGTTGGAAAAGGTTATAAGAGACAGGATTTATAATCATCTAGAAAAGAATAAGTTCATTAGCGATAGTCAGCACGGTTTTGTGAAGGGTAGGTCGTGCCTCACAAACCTTATTGAGTTTTTCGAGAAGGTGACTAAACAGGTGGATGAGGGTAAAGCAGTGGATGTGGTGTATATGGATTTCAGTAAGGCGTTTGATAAGGTTCCTCACGGTAGGCTATTGCAGAAAATACGGAAGTATGGGGTTGAAGGTGATTTAGAGCTTTGGATCAGAAATTGGCTAGCTGAAAGAAGACAGAGGGTGGTGATTGATGGCAAATGTTCATCCTGGAGTTTAGTTACTAGTGGTGTACCGCAAGGATCTGTTTTGGGGCCACTGCTGTTTGTCATTTTTATAAATGACCTGGAAGAGGGTGTAGAAGGGTGGGTTAGTAAATTTGCGGATAACACGAAGGTCGGTGGAGTTGTGGATAGTGCCGAAGGATGTTGTAGGGTACAGAGGGACATAGATAGGCTGCAGAGCTGAGCTGAGAGATGGCAAATGGAGTTTAATGCGGAAAAGTGTGAGGTGATTCACTTTGGAAGGAGTAACAGGAATGCAGAGTACTGGGCTAATGGGAAGATTCTTGGTAGTGTAGAAGAACAGAGAGATCTTGGTGTCCAGGTACATAAATCCCTGAAGGTTGCTACCCAGGTTAATAGGGCTATTAAGAAAGCATATGGTGTGTTAGCTTTTCTTAGTAGGGGGATCGAGTTTCGGAGCCACGAGGTCATGCTGCAGCTGTACAAAACTCTGGTGAGACCGCACCTGGAGTATTGCGTGCAGTTCTGGTCACCGCATTATAGGAAGGATGTGGAAGCTTTGGAAAGGGTGCAGAGGAGATTTGCTAGGATGTTGCCTGGTATGGAGGGAAGGTCTTACGAGGAAAGGCTGAGGGACTTGTGGTTGTTTTCGTTGGAGAGAAGGAGGAGGAGAGGTGACTTAATAGAGACATATAAGATAATCAGAGGGTTAGATAGGGTGGATAGTGAGAGTCTTTTTCCTCGGATGGTGATGGCAAACACGAGGGGACATAGCTTTAAGTTGAGGGGTGATAGATATAGGACAGATGTTAGAGGTAGTTTCTTTACTCAGAGAGTAGTAGGGGCGTGGAACGCCCTGCCTGCAACAGTAGTAGACTCGCCAACTTTAAGGGCATTTAAGTGGTCATTGGATAGACATATGGATGAAAATGGAATAGTGTAGGTCAGATGGTTTCACAGGTCGACGCAACATCGAGGGCCGAAGGGCCTGTACTGCGCTGTAATGTTCTAATGTTCTAATTCTAAAAAAAAAGCTAGGTTGGAATGTGAGCTGTGAGGAGGATATTAAAAGGCTGCCAATGGATATAAATTGGTTTAGTGATTGGGCAAGAAAATGTCAGATGGAATATAATGTGGGGAAATGTGAAATTATCCACTTTAGCTAGAAGAATAGTAAAGCAGAATATTTTTTAAACAGTGAGAGACTAGTAAATGTTTGTCCAGTGCAAAGAGTTGTCCACAACCGAGCGTTGCAGACTGGCACATTCCAAGGTCCAGGACTACATGCTGAGGGACACACTAAAGCTTGGGGCAGCTGCCACAAAGGCTCAATGGGGAAAGGCCACTGTGTAAGGTCCTCCCGCCATATACCGAGGGGCTGGAACCTGTGTAAAACCCCTCGGGCTTTTTGCACCAAATATGTTTTTGCTGTGTAATGCAAATGTACATTGCATATAAAATGGAATGGAAAGAGTTGTGAGGCAACTCATATTCTGTATCGAAGGAATCTGATCGCTATTGTACTTTCCGAACTATCATATTTAAACTGCTTTGAACTGTTTTGTAACGTATTTTTTACAAATTTTTATGAATAAAGTATATATTTGGAAAAAAAAGTTGGTATTCAGAGGAGTTTCAATTTTTTTAAAAGGTGAGAGACTGGTGGATATTGGTATTCAGTGGGATTTCAATATTCTTGTACATGAGTCACAAAGTTTACATGCAGGTAAAGTATGCAATTAGGGAAGCAAATGGTATGTTAACCTTTATGGCAAGAGGGTTGGAGTATAAAAGGCAGTCTTGCTGCAATTGTATAGGGCTTTGATGAGACCTCAGCTGGAATACTGTCCGTAGTTTAGGTCTCCATACCTCGGAAGGATGTATTTGGCTTAGAGAGGGTGCAACGAAGGTTCGCTAGATTGATTCCTGGGATGAGAGGGTTGCCCTTTGATGAGAGATTCAGTAGAATGGGCCTAAATTCTCCGGAGGTTAGAAAAATGAAAGGTGATCTTATTGAAACATATAAAATTTGTAAAGAGTTTGACAGGGTAGATGCTGAGCGATGCTGAGCGATTCTTTCCTCTGGCTGGAGAGTTTAGTATTAGGGGGTTTCAAGATGAGGAGTTGCCATTTAGCACTGATAGAGAAATTTCTTCACTCAAAGGGTTGTGAAATCATTGGAATGCTTCATCCCAGAGGACTGTGGATGCTCAGTTGTTGAATAGATTCAAGACTCGGATCGATAGATTCTTGGGCACTAAAGGGATATGGAGTTTAGGCAGGAAATGGGAGTTGAGGTGGGATGTTTAACCATGATCTCAAGTGGCAGAGGAGGCTCGAGGGGCTCTACAGCCTACTGCTGCTGCTATTTGTTACGTCCATTAATTTTGGGGAGCAGACATAGGGCTTTTTGGTCTGTATGGCTCACTACAAGAAGAAGCAGGGGTTTTACCCATTGGTCTGTCAGTGCTGCAAAACAGTGCTTCAAGTTGATCGGCCTTCTTTTAAGAATCCACCAATGTTTGAGATGAGGTTTGATGAGGCCTTTGATGGGTTTGTCTTTCTGTAGTCTGGTGCACTGGCAGTGTTATTAATGCACCCCTTAAAAGCTATTGTTACAACTAGACTGAGCATCATATTATGGTGAGTCCTGAAAAGTATAACTATTTCATTGTGAGGCAGCTTCAACAACTTACTTTCACAAAGCACATTTAATGTGGTAAAATGTCCCAAGGAGCTTAACAAGAAATACATCAATAAAAACATTTTTTGACACCTATTCGCAGAAGGCGTTATCAGGACAGATGCCAAAAGCTTGGTCAAAAAGGTAGGTTTTAAAGAGCATCTTTAAAGATAAGATAGAAGTACAGAGAAGGAGAGGTTTAGGGAGGGAATTCCACAGCTTAGGCCAAGGTAGGTTAAAGCTTCTCGGTAAACTAAAGGCCACCAATGATGGAGCAATTGAAATTGGGGATGTGCAAGAGATCAAAAATGGAGCAGCGCCGAAATCTCGCAGTAGGACTGGAAGAGGTTACAGAGATAGAGGGAAGTGAGGCCGAGGCCATAGAGGGAGGAGGATTTTAAAGTTGAGGCGTTGTTGGACAGGGAGCCAGTAAAGGTCATAAGCACAGGAATAAGGGTGAATGAGATATGAACTGAGTTAAGATATATAGCAGGGCTTTGGATGAGCACAGGTTTATCTCGGGTGGAAAATGGGATGCTGGCCAGGAGAGCATTGGAATAGTCAATAAAAGCAGAATGTTGTGGATGCTGGAAATCTGAAATAAAAACAGAGAAAGCTGCAAATACTCAGCAGGTCTGGAAGCATCTGTGGAGAGAAAAAAAACAGAGTTAACATTTCAGGTCGGTGACCTTTCATCAGAACTGGCAAAAGTTAGAAATGCAATAGGCTTTGAGCAAGTGAAAAGGTGGAGTGAGGGGGGTGGGGAGAAGAAGAACAAAAGGGAAGTTGTGTGATAGGGATAAAGCAGGAGAGATTAAATGACAAAGATGTCATGGAACAAAGGCAAAGGGTGTGCTGACAATCGTATTAAAAGACAGCATCAGACCAGAGAGTGTTAAAGGCAGAACAATGAATAGCTCTGTCCAAAAGCAAAAACCTGAAAAACAAGTTTGATAGGCCCATGGTAAAAAAAAAAGTCATTTGGTAGTACAGAACTTGAGTATAGCTGACAATAGAGACATGTTGTCGAAGCTTTTCGTCTTGCACTCATCAGGACAATGCGCAAGAATACCAATGTAAGGAAAAACAGCAACTTTATTATGTGTAAGAAGACAGTGCTGATTGGTTGGCAAGTGAACTCTGGTAGAGGCGTTGCCATGGAGAATGCACCAGTTTATAGTGACTGACAGTTAACTGCCAAGCTTTGTTTAAAATTTAAACCAGGCAGCTTGACTGGTCAAAACATTGTCCTGAGGAATGAGCCAATGAATGGCTATCACTTATTTTGTTTAGCTGAAACAGGCGCAATGTTTGTACATGTTCTTTCTGTCTGCATAGAACAGGGCCCTGTGTATTAATATATGTAGCCTCCAGTATGCGCAAATGCGCCACACTGGGAGCCCCACTGACGATCTTAAATTGGTTGTCAGCATAATTCATAGCACAGTGAGGATTATTTAGCAAATGTTGTCCAATCGTGGAATCACATCTAATGTTGGACACTTTGTTTTGGGTTTTGCAAGCAGGGTCTGCTTGGGTATGGCCTGTACCTTGCCCGTTACGAACAGCGGAAGGGACATGTTGTTTTATACGATCCGCCAGTCTTTGGGACATACGGCCTATATACCTAGCATCCCATTGGCATTGAAATTAATGCTAAGTATATAGGCCGTACATCCCAAAGACTGGCGAATCATATCAAACAACATATTCCGTCCGCTGTTCGTAACGGGCAAGTATAGGCCATACCCAAGCAGACCCTGCTTGCAAAACCCAAAACACAGTGTCCAACATTAGATGTGATTCCACGATTGGACAACATTTGCTAAATAATCCTCACTGTGCTAAGAATTACACTGACAACCAATTTAAGATTGTCAGTGTGGCGCATTTGCGCATACTGGAGGCTACATATATTAATACACAGGCCCTGTTCTTTTCAGACAGAAAGAACAAATGCAAACATTGCACCTGTTCCAGCTAAACAAAATAAGTGACAGCCATTCACTGGCTCATTCCTCAGGACAATGTTTTGACGAAAAGCTTCGACAACATGTCTCTGTTGTCAGCAATACTCAAGTTCAGTACTACCAAATGACTTTTTTTTTTAACCATGGGCCTGTCTTAAACTTGTTTTTCAGGTTTTTGCTTTTGGACAGAGCTATTCATTGTTCTGCCTTTAACACTCTCTGGTCTGATGCTTTGTCTTTTAATGCAACTATCAGCACACCCGTTGCCTTTGTTCTGTGACATCTTTGTCATTTAATCTTTCCTGCCTTCTGCCCTATCACACAACTTCCTTTACTGACCCGAAACATTAACTCTGCTTCTCTTTCCACAGATGCTGCCAGACCTGCTGAGTGGTTCCAGCATTTCTTGTTTTTATTCCCTTTTCTTCTCTGCCGCCACCCCCCCCACCCGCCCACCTTTTCACTTGCTCAGAGCCTGTTGCATTTCTAACCTTTGCCACTTCTGATGAAAAGTCACAGACCTGAAACGTTAACTCTGTTTCTCTCTCCACAGATGCTGCCAGACTGCTAAGTATTTACAGCACTTTCTGTTTTTATTTTATTATTGGAATGGTCAAGTCCAGAGGTTACAAAAGGCTTGGATGAGGGTTTCAGCAGCAGAGGAACTAAGGCAGGGGCACAGTTAGGTGATGTTAGAGGTCAAAGTAGGCAGTCTTGGTGACAGAGCAGATGTCAGAGACTTATCTCTGGGTCAAACACTACCAAGGTTGCAGTGTAAAGGGTGGGGGGGGGGGGGGGACGAGATGGTGGTGTGGTGGTAATGTCACTGAACTAGTAATCTAGAGGTTCAGGTTGATACCCTGGGGACACTGGTTCAAATCCCAGCATGGCAGCTGGTGGAATTTAAGTTTAATTAATTAATCAAATTCTGGAATTGAAAGCTAGTCTCAGTAATGGTGCTATGAAATTATCAATTGTTGTAAAACCCCATCTGGTTCACTAATGTCCTTTAGAGAAGGAAATCTGCTATCGTTACCTTGTCTGGCTTACTTGTGACTCCAGATCCACTGCAATGTGGTTGACTCTTAACTGCCCTCTGAAATGGCTAAGCAAGCCAGTCAGTTGTCAAGGACAATTGGGGATGGGCAACAAATGGTGACTTTGCCAACGACACCCACATCCCAT
This sequence comes from Heterodontus francisci, assembly GCF_036365525.1. NCBI lineage: Eukaryota > Metazoa > Chordata > Chondrichthyes > Heterodontiformes > Heterodontidae > Heterodontus > Heterodontus francisci. Next base: position 22,482,830 of record NC_090395.1, read on the forward strand.
GAAAAAAAAAGAAAACTTCTTGTGTAACTGTTTTAGTATCAGTATTCAGCAGAGTAATGATTACTCTGGGGAAGAGTGATCATAATATGATAGAATTTTACATTTAGTTGGAAAGTGATGTAGTTCAATCCAAAACTAGGGTCTTAAATCTAAGCAAAGGAAACTATAAAGGCATGAGGGGCAAATCGGCTGTTATAGTTTGGGAAACTACATTAAAAGGTATGATGGTAGACAGAATGGTTAGCATTTAAAGAATTAATAGATGGCTTATAACAAATTTACATTTCTTTGAGGCACAAAAACCCAGCAGGCTAACAAGAGAAGTTAAAGATTGTATTAGATCAAAGGAAGAGGCTTCCAGAGTTGCCAAAAGAAAGTAGTAAGCCTGAGGATTGGGAGCATTTTAGAATTCAGCAAAGGAGGACCAAGAAACTGATTGAGAAAATAGAATATGAAAGTAAACCATCGAGAAACATAAAAACAGACTGTAAAAGCTTCTATAGGTATGTAAAAAGGAAAAGATTAGTAAAGGCAAATGTGGGCCCACTATAGGCAGAGAGAAAAATTTATAATGGGGAATAAGGAAATGGCAGAGAAACTAAAATACTTTGCATCTGTCTTCATCAAGAAAGATACAAAAAAATTTCCCAGGAATACTAAATCAAGGGGCTAGTGAGAATGAAAGAAAAGTAGTACTGGAGAAATTCAAGGGATTAAAAGTTGATAAATCCCCTGGACCTGACGATCTACATTCCAGAGTGTTGAACGAGGGGACTGTAGAGTTAGTGGATGTGTTGGTGGTCATCTTCCAAAATTCTATAGATTTTGTAATGGTTTCTGCAGATTAGAAGGTAGCAAATGTAACCCCACTATTTTGGAAAGGAGGGAGAGAGAAAATGGGGGAACTACAGACCTGTTAGCCTGACATCAGTAATAGGGAAAATGCTAGAATCTATTATAAAGGATGTGATAACTGGACACTTAGTAAATAATAGAATTGGGCAGGGTCATCATGGATTTATGAAAGAAAAATCACGTTTGACAAACCTGTTAAAGTTTTTTGAGGATGTGACTAGCAGAATAAATAAGGAGGGACCAGAGGATGTTGTGGATTTGGATTTTCAGAAGGCTTTCGATAAGGTCTCACACAGGTTAGTAAGCAAAATTAGAGCACATGGATGGGGGGTAGTATACAGGTATGGATTGAGAATTGGTTAACAGACAGAAAACAGAGAGTAGGAATAAACAAGTCATTCTCAGGTTGGCAGGCTGTGACTAGTGGGGTACCACAAGGATCAGTGCTTAGACTCCAGCAATCACAATCTATATCAATGATTTGGATGTGGGGACCAAATGTAATATTTCCAAGTTTGTTGTTGATACAAAACTGTGTGGAAATGTGAGTTGTCAGCAGGATGCAAAGAGGCTTGAAGGGGATTTAGACAGGCTAAGTGAGTGGGCAAGAATATGGCAAATGGAATATAATGTGGAAAAATGCGAAGTTATCCACTTTGGTAGGAAAAACAGAAATGCAAGGTATTTAATAAATGGTGAGAGATTGGGAAGTGTTGATGTCCAAAGGAACCTGGGTGTCCTTGTTCATAAGTCACTGAAAGCTAACATGCAGGTGCAGCAAGCAATTAGGAAGGCAAGTAGTATAAAAACAAAGTGCTGGAAATACTCAGCAGGTCAGGCAGCATCTGTGGAGAAAGAAGCAGAGTTAATGTTTCAGGTCTGTGACTTTTCAGCAGAAAGGGCAAATGGTATGTTGGCCTTTATAGCAAGAGGATTTGAGTACAGGAGTAAAGACATCTTTCTGCAATTGTATAGAGCCTTGGTGGGACCGCATCTGGAATATTGTGTACAGTTTTGCACTCCTTTCCTAAGGAAGGGTATACTTGCCATCGAGGGAATGCAACGAAGGTTCACCAGACTGATTCCTGGGGTGGCGGTATTGTCCTATGAGGAGAGATTGAGGAGACTGGGCCTGTATTTTCAAGTTGAATGGTGGAGCAGGCTCGAGGAGCTGAATGGCCGACTCCTATTTTCTATGTTCCTGTATACGTGCTGTGTAACTACACAATTTGTATTCAGCAGGATAATGAATACTTGTGTAACTGTCCATTGGCATCCTTCCATCTGCGAGAGACGATGGGAATGCAGCCTCTGTACTTTGGTGTGGTCAGAAGAGATCATCGGCATTTCTTTTGATCGCTGAGCAAGCCGATTCTGGAAAGGCGAAGTCTGCCACACGTGAAGTTGTCCCTTGCTGGTGGTGTGGGGTGATCTCTGCCCATGCTTTGTTTGCATGGTTGGCATCTACTTTGGAGCCTCTGTAACCGCATGTTGTTGTCGTGGCCCATTCCTGCCCACAGTTGGTGTCGCCATTTCTATTGATCATTAGCTAGAGTTTCCCACTGGTCATGATTGATGGTGAGGGCTTTGACAGCATCTTTGAATCGGAGCTTTGGGCACCAAGCTGGTCTCTTGGCACGGGCTACCTCCCCATATAGCATATCTTTGAGGATGCAGCCAAACATCCATACCATGCACATGCCCAAGCCAGCGAAAGCTCCTTTGCTGGATTAACGCTAGCATGTTTGGCAAGTTTGCTCTAGAAAGAACTGCTTCATTGGCGACTTTGTCTTTCCATGTGCTCCGAGAATACATTGTAGCCACCAGAGATGGAAGTTATTGAGTCTTTTTTTCTTGGTAGGTGTAAGATCTCCTGGCTTCGCTGCCATACAGCAAGGAGCTGAGGATACAGGCCTTCAGATAAACATATTGGTCCTGCAGGTCAATTTGTTGTTTTTTTCCCATGCCCATTTTGTTAGTCAGCCAAAGTTGGTGACTGCCTTTCCAATGCATGTGCTGAGCTCTTCATCAAAAGACAGGTTATCAGTCACTCTAGATCCAAGGCAGCAGAATTTGCTAACTTCTTCCAGTGGCGTGTTGTTGAGTCTGCACAGGTGGAGACACAACACCCTGTCCCATAGTATTCAGCGGGGTAATGATTAGTTTCTGTGTAACTACAGAATTAGTATTCAGGGCAAGGGTTACTTGCTGTGTTACTGTAGAAAATTAGTTTTCGGCACATTAAGGGCCACTTGCTGTGTAACTGCAGAATTGGCATTCAGTTGGGTAATGATTTGTTTCCATGTAGCTACAGAATTAGTATTCAGGGCAAGGGTTACTTACTGTGTAACTGTACAAAATTAATATTCAGTGTAATTGCTTGCTGTGTTACTGTACAGAATTAGCATTCAGCAGAGTAAGGGTTACTTGCTGTGTAATGTCTAAGATTTGTTTACTCGGGGATATTTACTGTGTAACTGTATGGAATCATTCAGGTTACTGAAATACCTAATGTGTTCACGGGGTCTGATTTCTGCCTTGTTGGCTTGTTAAGTGTGGTTGTCAAAAATGAATCATTCACTTACAGCAGGAAAGGACAAGTACTTTTAATCGTGTTGGTGCTTTTGCATCTGTTGTAAGATGACCTATTCTTTTTATGTACCCAATGTACTTTCTCACTTGGAAATTTTTTTTTCCCTCATTAAACAACTGCATGGATAATTTCTGTGGAAATTTCCAAGCGAGGTTATCATTAGTATTGTACAGGAATTCGACTGATTCCAGTTCTGTACCATACAAGTCCACTGGTAGAGAGGAAATCCAGGAATGGAAGACCACAGTGCTGGACAGGATCAAGATTAACCTAGGAGATTACCAGAGAAGATTGGTCTAATACCTTGCTAACTCTCACTCTCTAGGCTTAGGATGGTCATTGGGCAATGCTCTGAGGGTAATTAATGCTTGTGGAACTGTACTGCAGCAAGGGGTCCTTAATTTCAGGACAGATGTGCAGACAATTTTCAAGGAAAACTCATTAAAAACAAAGAACCTGATGGAGGAAAATGACTGCAGTTTGGTGGCAAAGGGTAACCAGTCGGTCCAACTAAGTAACTGAAAGGCACACTTGTACCCATCTCCCCTGTGATTGCTGACCTATACTGGTTCCAGGTCCAGTCTAACTTCTATCAATCTATCTAACTTCCTCAACTCCTGTAACCTTCCGAAAACTCTGCGCTCCTCCAGTTTTCACCTCTTGCTCACCCCTGATTTTCATTGCTCCACCATTGGTGGCTCTGCATTCAGCTGCCTAGGCCATAAGCTCTGGAATTCCTTCCCTCTCTCTCCTCCTTTAAAATGCCCTTAAAACCTACCTCTTGGACCAAGTTCCTTTCTTAATATCGCTTTCTTTAGCTTGGTGTCGAATTTTGTTTGTTGACACTCATGTTAAGTGTCTTGAGAAATTTTACACGGTTAAAAGTGCTATATAAATGCAAGTTGTTGTATCAATGTCAGAATATATTACCTTTTATTTCTCTGATTTCATTCCTCCTCCCCCTCTAATGGAAGATACCGAGGTACACAGGGTATGGCTCCGAGAGTGCTGGGCACCCTACAATGTCTCACCCAAGTGGTGCATTAGCCAGATGAGATGTGGTAGTAAGCTATTCACTGCAGTGGCCAATTTTGTCCACCTGACACCCAAACACAGGCACTTCCAGCAGGACTGACTAGATAATGATCAGGAGCAGGAATCCTGAGCCGATCCACCCCTCCCCCTAACCTAGGGATACAGAAGCCAATTGCCACAGCTTTGTTGCCACTTCGTTAAACCAGTGTTATGCCCAGTAAAAATACATCATATGCCTAACTTTTAAGATACAAACTTTATTCAATGTGGACTCTTTGAAATTGACTTTTCTTTTAAAAAGTTAACTGTGCTGCAAAGATGGTGGCGAAGCTTAGATGACCTGGCCTATGTATTCAAAAACTGTCTCACTGTCTTGAAAGGACAAAAGGATACATTCCAGACTAAGAGGTGTCAACTACACCCATCCTGAAACCATCAAGAGACATTTCTGAATTGAATGGGTTTCTTCTGCGACAACCTGTCTTAACAACCCCCCCCACACTGCCAGGATGAACATCTTACAACAATAAACCAGGATATGACTAATCAACCATATTTGGAAAAGGAACTGACAGAGGTCAAATGGTAGGGCAGCCATATTTGTCTCCTTTTTAATCTTTAAATGCTAACTGCAAAAATAAGTGGCTGTGTTTGCTGACAACGCAACCACTAGATGGCGCAATACTGGCACATACTGACACAAATGCAGCTTCATCGACTGAAACGTCCCTGTCTGTGGCATCTCAGGCAGCTGCCAGTAATAAAGATGGCAATGCTCAATTTGATACAAAAAAGAATTGAAACCGAACCCCCTCACTCCTCAATGGCTAGGATTGCTGCCTCCATACAACCCCAACAGTACCCCGCTTCCTCCCGCGATCGCCACCTCAATCACTGCTTTTTCTTCCCTGCTCTCTCCCGCCATCGGCGCTTCTCTTTGCCACTGCCTTCTACGCCTATCTGCTCACCGTTCCTGCCCGCCGCTTCCGACTGCTTGCCGTACTCTTTCCCCATCATCCCCCCCCCCCCCGCAACACCAGCTGCTTGCTCCTTCCTCCTCCCGCCTCTTCTCCAGGCAGCAAGGCAGCAAGTGAATGGTGGAAATGGCAAGCCGATGGATGTGGGAGAGAGCAGCAATCGCAGGAGGGAGCAGGAAACTGAATGCGGCTATTGAGGCGGCAATCACAGGAGGGAGCGGGGAAGAGAAGCGGTGAGCACAGAAGGGAGCGGGGAAGAGAAGCGGTGATCGCGAGAGGGAGCGGGGTAGAGAAAGCGGCGATTGTCACAGCAATGCAATAGCGGGAGGGAGCGGGGTACTGTTGAGGGTGAAGGTGACAATTGCAGCCATTGAGGGGTGAGGCAACGTTCAGACGTCATTATGTCTGACATTATTGTATGGTGACGTCGGCGCGTGCTTGCGCGGATTCATACTGGCAAATGTTCAGACACAGTGATAACGTTGGCAATCGCTCTGCTCGTGCTCCGCGTTGACATGAGATACTTCGAGAATAAGCCACGGAGACAAGGCAGTACCATCTGGGCCTTGAAAGAACTGGAGGCTGTAACATTGCAAAGCCTCTAAGCCTGCTCCATTTCAGGTCCACCAATACAGCAAACTGACCTCCTGGTAACGAGAGTACAACCAACCAACTTTGTGACCTGCAGAAAATCCACCATTTCAAGATAATCTTGAAAATTACGTCGGCGTATGACTTTGGCTGTTGAACTTACCTAAACTACTGGAGTGAAGAAATCTTCATCAGGCCTGCAACGCATGTTCCCTAGAACAAGACAATCACATGAATTACGAGCTATTCTTTTTGCTTATAACCACTAAAAGTGCACTATTCTGCTCAACTGCACTTTCCTTGAGTGTGTTTGTGTGTGTGCGACTGCATAGGTGAGTGCCATAGCGTTAGATTTCGGGGTGAGTGTGTAAGTAAACAATCCTTGTCTTTATTTAAACCCACAAAGAACTTGCTGCTGGTTATTGAAATTGTTCACATACTTGGGTTAAAAAAAATACACACATCTTACTCTCAAAAGCTTACTGATTACGGACAGTTGGGAAGGGGATAGGGATTTCAGCAGTGCTCTCTCATTCAGGCTGTAACATCAGCTACCATAACACAACATTATAGCAGGACATTTAGAAAAATTCAAGATCATCAGGCAGAGTCAACATCGTTTTGTGAAAGGGAAGTCATGTTTAACCAATTTATTGGAGTTCTTTGAGGGAGTTACATGTGCTGTGGATAATGGGGAACCGGTGGATGTATTATACTTAGATTTTCAGAAGGCATTTGATAAGGTGCCACATCAAAGGTTATTGCAGAAAATAAAAGCTCATGGTGTAGTGGGTAACATATTGGAATGGACAGAAGATTGGCTAGCTAACAGGAAACAGAAAGTAGGCATTAATGGGTCATTTTCTGGTTGGCAAGATGTAACGAGTGGTGTGCCACAGAGATCAGTGCTGGGGCCTCAACTTTTTACAATTTATATAAATGACTTAGATGAAGGGACCAAAGGTATGGTTGCTAAATTTGCTGATGACACAAAGATAGGTAGGAAAGTAACTTGTGAAGAGGACATAAGGAGGCTACAAAGGGATATAGATAGGTTAAGTGAGTGGCAAAGACCTGGCAAATGGAGTATAATGTGGGAAAGTGGGAAATTATCCACTTTGGCAGGAAGAATAAAAAAGAAGCATATTATCTAAATGGTGAGAGATTGCAGAGCTCAGAGATGCAGAGGGATCTGGATGTCCTAGTGCATGAATAGCAAAAGGTTAGTATGCAGGTACAGCACATAATTAGGAAAGCTAATGGAATGCTATTGTTTATCGTGAGGGAAATTGAATACAAAAGTAGGGAGGCTATGCTTCAGCTGTACAGGGCATTGGTGAGACCACATCTGGAGTACTGTGTACAATACTGGTCTCCTTATTTAAGGAAGGATGTAAATACATTGGAGGCAGTACAGAGAAGGTTTACTAGACTAATCCCTGGAATCGGCGGGCTGTTTTACGAGGAAAGATTGGACAGGCGAGGCATGTATTCGCTGGAATTTAGAAGAGTAAGAGGCAACTTGATTGAAACATATAAGATCTTGAGGGGTCTTGACAGGGGCATGTGGAAAGGATGTTTCCCCTTGTGGGAGAATCTAGAACTAGCGGTCACTGTTTGAAAATAAGGAGTTGCCCATTTAAGACAGAGATGAGAATTTTTTTTCTCTCAGAGGGTCCCGAGTCTTTGGAATTCTCTTCCTCAAAAGGCGGTGGAAGATCAGAGTCTTTGAATATTTTTAAGGTAGAGGTAGGTAGAGTTGATAAGCAAGGGGTGAAAGGTTTTCGGGGGTAGGTGGGAATGTGGAGTAATCAGTTCAGCCATGAACTTATTGAATGGCAGAGCAGGCTCGAAGGGCCGAGTGGCCATTCCTGCTCCTAATTCGTATGTTCATAGAACGAAGATCACATTCAGTCCCATTTTGTCAATATTGATCCTTGAACTTCCCTTCCACGCCCCTTCCCCCACCCACCTCACCCCTTGTATTGCTGGGAAATGCTTCCTGAAGCTCAGGACAGACAATTGAGCTGTGCCAGAAGCTTTGTTTGAATCCCCCTGAGTTGGTCACTATGAAGTGTAGGAGTATCTTGATGAGAAAAGTTCTTATCTAAACAGTGTGGTGGGGAGGGAGGGGCTGCTGTACTGTTTATCGTAAGTGTTGCACTGCCTGTGATACTTACTGAGTTTATATGGAGCTGCTGTACACAGAGCCTGTTTAGCAGGTTTCCGTTCTGCAAAGACACTGTTTCTTCATGTTCTTCCCTTGAAACTGGTGAACCTTTTGTCAGTGTACACCTGCGTCTTGCACAGCTGCAAACCTCCAAGTGACCATGAACCTATTTGCCTCAGAACCTTCTACTGTCAAGAGATGTTCCGCTTGTGTGATTGGTGATTTGGTATTGTCAGTTAGGGTGAGACAGTAATAGTCAGCAACTGGAGTACACTTACAGTTTGATTTGTGGATCCTGGCCAAGAGGGTGGAACCTTGTTCAAATCGTCCCTTCACAGTAAGAGTCTCATGTTTTTCGATGTCAACCGTGATTCAGTGATAGCGAGTCAGAAGGTTGTTCAAGCTCCACTGCAGAGACTTGAGCTCATAATCCCTGATTATGAAAGCTGAGGTGCTTTTCTGTTCATTTATTCCTTTGTTTCTGGGATCTTGCTGTGCACAGATTGGCTACTCCAATTCCTGCATTACATTACAACAGTGATTACAGTTCAATAGTACATAATTGGTTGTGAAGCATTTGGGGATGTCTTGAAGTTGTGAAAGGTGATATATTAATGCAAGATTTTTGTTTTGGCTTAGCTAAATTAAAAATATATAACCCTTGAGCCTGTGTTCAAATCTCGAATTTAGTTTAAATATGGTCCCTGGCGTGATTCTCTGTAATGAGCATCAAAGTTTCTAAAAATTTTAGCTGTTCTCCTGTGTGTTCTCTCTATGAGTCGTGCACGTGACTGTTTTAGAAGTTTATGTAACACAGAATGTTTTATTGTGCTGCCAAGCTGGAGTTCTGTCCCTTTAAGGCCATAAAGTGTGTCTTTAAGTAAACAGAATCTTGTTTCAGTCGGAGTTTGTTTGTCTGGTAAGAGAAATGTGCAGTTTGGAAAATGCTTGTAAGTTTCGAACTCTTGGTCAGAAATCCAGTTTCTATTTTGTTAAGATTATTTTGATCTGTGTATGACAGATAAATGTAGGTTTACACATCTCTCTGTGTGGGTACTCATGTTGAGTTGAAGGTTATTCTGTTGTGGAGGGGAAGGAAATGAAGAGAGGCACATCCTTGCTGGAAGCTCATATCACTGGTGAACCTCGGCAGCAGTGTGTATCATCTAAAAGATGCACTGCAGCAACTTGCCGAGCTCCTTCGACAGTGCCTTCCAAATCTTTGATCTCTACCACCTAGAAGGACAAAGGCAGGAGACACATGGGAACACCACCACCTGCAAGTTCCCCTCCAAGCCACACAACATCCTGACTTGGAACTGTATCGCTGTTCTTTTACTGTCGCTGGGTCAAAATCCTGGAACTCCCTTCCTAACAACACCCTGGGTGTACCTACACCACATGGACTGCAGCGGTTCAAGAAAGTGGCTCACCGCTAACTTCTTGAGAGCAATTAGGGATGGGCAATCAATGCTGGCCTAGCCAGCAATGCTCACATTCCGTGAACAAATAAAAAAATTCCTTAAATAACACCATTATGGGAGTGCCATCAGCATGCCAACTCCTGCTGCTAGTGGCCTGGGGGGGGGGTGCCCTCCCCAGCTGCCAGTAGCCTGGGGGGTCCCCTCTCCAATTGCCAGTGGCCTGGGGGGCTGGGGTGCCCTCCCCAGCTGCCAGTGGCCTGGGGGGTCCCCTCCTCAGCTGCCAGTGGCCTGGGGGTGTTCCCCTCCTCAGCTGCCAGTGGCCTGGGGGGGTCCCCTCCCCAGCTGCCAGTAGCCTGGGGGTCCCCTCTCCAATTGCCAGTGGCCTGGGGGGCTGGGGTGCCCTCCCCAGCTGCCAGTGGCCTGGGGGGTCGCCTCCTCAGCTGCCAGTGGCCTGGGGGTGTTCCCCTCCACAGTTGCCGCTGACCTGGATCATTCTCTAAAGTCCAGTTTCATTACTAAAGCAATAGTGAAAATTGTTAAAGGTTTATTTTGATTATTTCTACTCCTTTTCCCTTCTCTTTTGAAGGCACTCTTTATTTGCCCAGGTACAGCCCCTTGGGTCCCAGTTTACTGCTGGCAGATTACAGCCAAGCCCAGTCCTGTCCTTGCCCACAGTCAATGCATGCACTTTACAACAGGTTTCACTCAGTGTTGAAGCCAATCCCTCCAGTAAACTAAATCTTCCGTCAAAGCCTATCCCTCTAACACGCTAACTCTCCCATTGAAGCATATCCCTCTAGTACCCTAACCTTTCTTTCGAAGTCCACTAACTCTCACTATAATGCTCATCCCTCTACTACATTAACCATCCTAACAAAGCCCATCCCTCTATTATACTAACTCCCCATTAAACCAATCCCTCTAGTATACAGTAGTAGTGATCTGCCCAAGGGCAGGTCCTCTGCTCATTTCTCTGTGCCTCATGGTCCAGCGCTTCCCTCTTCAGTTATTCGTATGAGCCTCCCTTTTTTTTAACTTCCATGAGAAATGAGCACTATGACTAGGGAAAAAGTACATGAGGTGGTTTCCCGTTGCTTACCTCATGTGTGCTTTGAAGGAAACACAAGTCCTCTTCCCAAAGGATCCTCTACCTGTAAGCAGCCATTGTTCCTCGAGCTTCCAGCTCTTCTGCCATCACCACCGAAAATTTGCTGGTTCCGTCATTGGCCGTGGCTCATAACCCTGAACATGGGAGCCTTAGCTGCCCTGGGGCAATTCACAAAAGGGCAGGGACGAGCACCCCCCGAGGTCTCAAATGACCCTGCTACCCTACCTCTAGTATACTAACTCTCTATTAAAATGATCCTTCTACACTAATTCTTTCATCAAAACCCATCCCTCTAGCACACTAACTCTCCTGTCGTGCATTTTAAATAACCCCCAATTTTCCCTCTGTTACTTTGTTTGTGGACTCTGAATGAAGAAATTTATCCTATTTTCCGATCCAGATTTAGTTCTCCATTGATCGCCAACCTCCACCGTCACTTTTCCCAATGAAGATGCTTAATCCTTAAACCCCTTTCACAGCTCACCCTATTTACACTCTTGATCAGTGATCTGCCCCTTTCTAATGTAATTAGGAACATAGAAATTGCTGAATTAAAAAAGACCAGGTCCATCCAGATCGTCTTCTACCATCCTGGTAGTCACATGGTGATATGATAATGGAGTTGTTGATTAATCAGAACAGTCAATCTCTATCATTGAGTCTTCAGTAGACCCAGATAGGAAGCGAGGAAAGCTCCCAGTGCTGGAAAGCTTTGCAAACCACAGGTCCAAAGTCACCTGTTCCTCCGAACCACTGGAATAAAGGAAGAGGGGTAGACCATTCAGCCCCTCAGGTCTGTTCCATCCTTCAATGCTGATCTGTACCTCAACTCCATTAATCTGCCTTTGCTGCATTTCCCTTGATACCCTTACCTAACAAACAAATATCTATCTCTGTTACACACTTGCCATATGGCAGGTCAGAATTTACTCCTTTGCTGTATCCTAAAATATAATTTTCATCTTTCACAAGGCTCAGTCCAAAGATCCTAATTTCCCAGGAGCTGGACAAATTTGGAGATCAACCCTATATTGGAGAATTCCCTGCTTGCAGATCAGTCTCCATTTTTCCAGGCTCCACCCTCCATCTCACTGAAAGTGCAACCTAAGGGGAAAGTTTGAAATGTTCAGCTGTAATTTCAGCAATCTGGTGACTGAACACCTTGCTTACGCTTAGAAATGGAACTGCCACCTTCCTTATTGGTTGCGTGATCGCGAGTGGGACTGCAGTAGTGTAATCGATAGGTTACATTGACAGTACACACAAGTCAGGTTATGTTTCAGTTCAATTACCTCCCTGATAAGAGCCCATGAACTGGGAGACTTTTAATCCTCTACAATCGTACGCTTCTGCTCAGTGTTTTATTTCAGCACATAAAAAGAAACATTCCAAATTCAATTCTGTGATCTATGCTAAGCTAACTGGTATCAACAAGTTCGATCTCAAGTTCACACCCACTGTCACGGGCCCCGGGGACCTGGAAGGGGAATAATCAGACCTGCGTCTGATCACTCGGCAGTGACTCCAGCTGGTAGGCGTGTAGGTGTCGAACGAGGAAGAGATCAGGAGTGACTGTAATGACCTGTTTGGTAGAGTAAAATATTAATATTCACACACAAAGGATGGCAACTTGAGTGGGGTACCAGAGGGTGGCTGAGACTCCCTGGAAAAGCACACCACAGCTTCAGGAGATGAGGGATCTCAGAGGAGAAAAATTTATAGAGAAGAAAAGCAGAAATATTACTGACCTGAAAGAATACAACTTTTTACTTTGTTTCAGCCTTTCTGAATTTAGATTCTGTACTCTTTTGTTCCGGTAACCCTGTCCAGGGGTGCACATGGGCAGATACTTCCCAAACACAGCTACCCCAGGCAAAATTAATGGCTGCATATGGATGCCCTCGACATGGTAAAGGAGCTCAAATACCTGGGGATGAATGGTATTTGTCCCAGAGTGCTGACTGAGATTAGTGGGGAGTTGATTAAAGCATTGACAACTGTTCAGCGGGAGTCACTGTTCACCAGGGAGGTGACAGTAAATTGGAAACAGGCCCTTATTCAAAAGAACAACTTTCATGACCTCGGGATAACCTAAAGTGCTTTACAACCAATGAAGTACTTTTGAACTGTGGTCATTGCTGTAAATCAGAGAAATGCAGCAGACAATTTACACACAGCTAGGTCCCACAAACAGCAATGTGTTTTAGGTGTTGGAGAACTCTCCTTTTTTAAGTATGTGTCATTTGATTATTTATGTTCATCTGAGAGGACAAACAAGACTTGGTGTCATGCAGACCCCCCCCCCACCAGCCAAGAATAAGCCACATTAATTTTGTCATATGAACATTGATTTTAAAACTGTTGCTGAAGTGAAGAAAGGACTTGTTTAAAAAAAAATCACCAGGCCCTTGGCTGGAAAGACATTTGCATATTAACAGACAGTGCTTGTGGAGACAGTTTAACCCACAATGGACTTTGAGCATCAGACATTGAAGGTGAGGGAGCTCAAATTTCAGGATGACTGCTGGATGAAGACATTGAAGTGGATGATCAGCCACGATCATATTGAATGGCGGGACAGGCTTGATGGGCTGAATGGCCTACTCCTGCTCCTGTGTTCCTAATAATAGATTCTTGTGTTTTTCCTATGACAGATGGCCTGTAGTTTCCTGCTTTCTGTCTCCCTCCTTTTTTGAATAGAGGTGTTGCAATTGCTATTTTCCAATCTGATGGGATCTTTGCAGAATCTAGGGAATTTTGGAAAATTACAACCAATGCATCCACTATCTCAGCAGCCACTTTTTTTAAGACCCCAGCATGCAAGCCATCAGGTCCTGGGGACTCGTCAGCCTTTAGTTCTAATAGTTTTCTCAATACCCGTTCCCTGGTGATTGTAATTGTTTTACGTTCCTCCCTCCCTTTCACCTCATGGTTTACAAGTATTTCTGGGATGTTATTTGTGTCTTCTACAGTGAAGACAGATACCAAATATATGTTCAACGCTTCTGCCATTTCCTTATTTCCTATTATTACTTCCCTAGTTTCATCCTGTAAGGGACCAACGCTCACTTTAGTTACTCTTTTCCTTTTTAAAATACTTTTAGAAACTCTTATTATCTGTTTTTATATTTCTAACTAGCTGCTTCTCATACTGTAATTTCTCCCTCATTTTTTAGTCATTCTTTGCTGCTTTTTAAATTCTGTCCAATCTTTTGACCTACCACTAATCTTCGCAGAATTGTACGCTTTTACTTTCAATTTATGTTCCTTAGTTAGTCACAGAGGGTGCATCCTTCTCCGAAAGTCTTTCTTTCTCACTGGAATGTATCTTTGCTGAATGTTATGAAATATCTCCTTAAATGTCTGCCACTGCATCTCTACTGTCTTACCCCTAAACCTAATTTCCCAGTTTGCTTTATTCAGCTCTGCCTTCATACCCTTGTAATTGCCTTTATTTAAATTTAAAACGCTAGTCTTAGACCGACTCTTCTCACTCTCAAACTGAATGTGAAATTTAATCATTTTATGATCACTGCTACCTAGAGGCTCCTTCACTTTGAGGTCATTAATTAATCCTGTTTCATGGCACATTACCAAGTCTAGAATAGACTGCTCTCTGGTTGGCAATAGAATGTGCTGCTGTAAGAAATTGTCCCAAAAACACTCCATGAACTCATCCTCCAGGCTACCTTTGCCAATCTGATTCGTCCAATCTATATGTCGATTGAAATTACCCATGATTATTGCAGTACCTTTCTTACAAGCCCCATTATCTCTTCCTGTATATTCCATCCTACAGTGTGGTTATTGTTAGGGAGCCTATAAACTACTCCTACATGTGACTTCTTACCTTTGCTATTTCTTATCTCTACCCAAACTCATTTTACATCTTGATCTTTAGAACTACAGTTATCTCTCATTACTGTACTAATGTCATTCTTAATTAACAGAGGTACCCCACCACCTTTTCCTAGCTTCCTGAACTTCCGAAATGTCAAGTACCCTTGAATATTCAGGTCCCAGCCTTGGTCATCTTGCAGCCATGTCTCTGTAATGGCTATCAGTCATACCTGTTTATTTCTATTTCAGCTGTCAATTCATCTGTTTTGTTACGAATGCTACGTGCATTCAGGTACAAGGCCTTTAATTCTGTCTTTTTAACACTTGCAAATTCTGGCTTTCTCTGCTGATGCACTGTTAAGTTTATATGCTCTGTCCCTTTCTGTCACACTGTGGGTTATCATTACCCATGTCGCTATCTTGTGCAATTGCCTTGTCCTTTCCCTTTGATTTACCACATCTCCCATCACTTGATCCCTCCACCCCACTATTTAGTTTAAAGCCTTCTGTACAAAAAGTTAGCATGCAGGTACAGCAAGTAATTAGGAGGGCAAATGAAATGTTAACATTTATTGCAATGGGAATGGATGTCAGGCAAGCAGTCTAACAGTTTAGAGACAGTAGCAGGGTCAAGAGAGATGGAGGTGAGGTAGAGCTGGGTATCATGAGCATATAGGTGGAAACACTTAAACTTTGTTAATGTCACCATGTTCCCTTTATTGAATGAAATTAAAATGTCGGAGTCACTGACCCCATGACTCCAACCACTGGGAGAATAAAACTAAAACAATTCCAAATATATTCTTTAATGCGGTATGAAGGACTTAAAGAGAAAACATTTATAATGGAAACATCTGACTACGGATGAATAATCACCGATTCCAGAAGTCAAACAGCAATTCCCCTGGGAGATGAGAAGTTTGAGGACAGCCTGCCATTGGCATTTACACAAGAGTCCCGTCAATAAATGTGGAGAGGATTAGTGTCACAGTTAACTGTATCTTTCACTATGTTACAATGCAAGGAACTGCAAGCACCCAGACCATTTCCCAGTGCTCCCCACGCTGTCTATGTTGTGAGCTTGAACTAATGCTTTGGATGTTCAGAGGTGAGGTGATCTCATTCAAAGGTACAAGATTCTGAGGGGGCTTGTCAGGGTAGACACTGAGAGAACACAAAATCTAAATACAGTGGATGCTGGAAAACTGAAATAAAAACAGAAAATGCTGGAAATGCTCAGTAGGTCTGGCAGCATCTGTGGGGAGAGAAACAGAGTTAACGTTTCAGGTCTGTGACCCTTCATCAATGTTCTCCAAATGCTCCCCGACTTAAACACGTTTTACTTGCCCTAATCATTCCCCAGAACTAGTTCCAGCACTGCTTCCTCCCTTATTGAGTGGGAAGCACACTGATCAGGAAAGATCTCCTGTACACATTTCAGGAATTCCTCCCCTTCTTTGTATTGTTACTATCCCAGCCTATATTATGAAATTGAAGTTCCCCTATTATCACTACTCTGTAGTTCTTGCATCACTCTATAATTTACATGGAAATTTGCTCCTCATATCTCCTTCCCACTATTTGGTGACCTATATACCCAGTGTAATAGCTCCTCTGTTCTTTAATTCTAACAATAGATTCTGTCTTTGAACTCTCAACTACATCATCCCCTTCCAGTACAGTAACCGTATCTTTGATCAATACTGCTACCCCACCTCTTTTTTCTTCCCTATTCCTCCTGGAAATCTGCTAGTTAAGGATGCTAAGTTCCCAATCTTTCCCTTGTTTGGGTTAAGTCTCCGTATTGCCACTATATTAGTGTCCCATTTGATGTCTTGTGCCTGCAGCTCACCAACCTTATTTATCACACTCTGTGCATTTATGCACATGTACTCCAAACCTATCTTAGTCAGTCACTCTTTTGCTCCCCTATCTGATCCCTTCTATTTCTGACCCATTTTTGATTTTGATTTAGATTTTGATTTGGAGATACAGCACTGAAACAGGCCCTTCGGCCCACCGAGTCTGTGCCGACCATTAAGCACCCATTTATACTAATCCTACACTAATCCCATATTCCTACCACATCCTCACCTGTCCCTATATTCCCCTACCACCTACCTATACTAGTGACAATTTATAATGGCCAATTCACCTATCAACCTGCAAGTCTTTTTTGGCTGTGGGAGGAAACCGGAGCACCCGGAGGAAACCCACGCAGACACAGGGAGAACTTGCAAACTCCACACAGGCAGTACCCAGAATTGAACCCGGGTCGCTGGAGCTGTGAGGCTGCGGTGCTAACCACTGCGCCACTGTGCCGCCCTACTTGTTTATCCCGTTCCTCTGTGTACCTTATTTCTCATAGTAATGTAGAAAATAGGAGCAGGAGTAGGCCATTCAGCCCTTTGAGCCTGCTCGCCATTCAAAAAAGATCATGGCTGATCGTCCAATTCAGTACCCTGTTCCCGCTTTCTCCCCATATCCCTTGATCCCTTTGGCATTAAGAAATATATCTATCTCCTTCTTAAATATATTTAATGACTTGGCCTCCACTACCTTCTGCGGTAGGGAATTCCACAGGTTCACCACCCTCTGAGTGAAGAAATTTCTCCTCATCTCAGTTCTAAATGTATCCTGAGACTGTGACCCCTGGTCCTGAGACTGTGACCCCCGGTCCTGAGACTGTGACCCCCAGCCATCAGGAACATCCTGCCTGCATCTAGCCTGTCTAGTCCTGTTAGAATTTTATAGGTTTCTGTGAGATCCCCTCTCATTCTTCTAAACTCTCGTGAATATAGGCCTAGTCGACCCAATCTCTCCTCATATGTCAATCCTGCCATCCAAGGAATCAGCCTAGTAAATCTTCTTTGCACTCCTCCTCGGCAATAACATCCTTCCTCAGATAAGGAGACCAAAACTGCACACAATACACCAGATATGGTCTCACCAAGGCCCTGTATAACTACAGTAAGACATCCTTGCTCCTGTACTCAAATCTTCTTGCAATGAAGGCCAACATACCATTCGCCTTCCTAATTGCTTGCTGCACCTGAATGCTTGCTTTCAGCGACTGCTGTACAAGGACACCCAGGTCTCGTTGCAACTCCCCCTTTCCCAATCTATCACCATTCAGATAATCTGCCTTTCTGTTTTTACAACCAAAGTGGATAACCTCACATTTATCCACGTTATACTGCATCTGCCATGCATTTGCCTACTCACCCAACTTGTCCAAATTACAAAGAGCCTCTTTGCATCCTCCTCACAGCTCACATTCCCCCTCAGCTTTGTGCCGTCTGCAAACTTGGAAATGTTACATTTAGTTCTCTCACCCAAGTCATTAATATATATTGTGAATAGCTGGGGCCCAAGCACTGATCCCTGCGATACCCCACTAGTCACTGCCTGCCACCTGGAAAAAGACTTGTTTATTCCTACTTTTTGTTTCCTGTCTGTCAACCAATTCTCAATCCATGCCAGTAGATTACCCCCAACCCCATGTGCTTTAATTTTGCACACTAACCTCTTATGTGGGACCTTATCAAAAGCATTCTGAAAATCCAAATACACTACATCCACTGGTTCTCCCTTATCTATTCTACTAGTTACATCCTCAAAAAACCCCAGTAGATTTGTTAAGAATGATTTCCCTTTCCTAAATCCCCCGTGCTGACTTTGTCCAATTCCGTTTATGCTTTCCAGGTGTTCTGCTATCACATCTTTTATAATAGACTCTAGCATTTTTCCCACTACTGATGTAAGGCTAACTGGTCTGTAATTCCCTGTTTTTTTTCTCCTTCCTTTTTGAAATACTGGAGTTACGTTTGCCCCCCTCCGATCTTAGTAACTGCTCCAGAGCCTATAGAATTTTGGAAGATGACCACCAATGCCTCCACTATTTCCAGGGCCACTTCCTTTAGTACTCTGGGATGTAGGTTATCAGGCCCTGGGGCCTTTAACCCCATTAATTTCCCCAGCACTATTTTTTTACTAATACTGATTTCCTTCAGTTCCTCCCTCTCATTAGACCCTTGGTTCCCGAACATTTCTGGGAGGTTATTTGTGTCCTCCTTTTTAAGACAACATCAAAGTCTGTGTTTAATTTAAAAGCAAAAAACTGCAGATGCTGGAAATACTCAGCAGCTCTGGCAGCATTGGTGGAGAGAGAAGCAGAGTTAACATTTCAGTTCAGTGACCCTTCATCAGAACTGACAAATATTAGAAATGTAAAAGGTTTTAAGCAAATAAAGCGGGGGGTGGGGCAAGAGCGGTTCTGGGAGGGAGGGGAAGGGAAGGAGTTTAGTTTAGAGATACAGCACTGAAACAGGCCCTTCGGCCCACCGAGTCTGTGCCAACCATCAACCACCCACCCATTTACACTACACTAATTCCATGTTCCTACCACATCCCCACCTGTCCCTATATTTCCCTACCACCTACCTATACCACGGGCAATTGCTAATGGCCAATTTACCTATCAATCTGCAAGTCTTTGGCATGTGGGAGGAAACCGGAGCACCCAGAGGAAACCCACGCAGACACAGGGAGAACTTGCAAACTCCACACAGGCAGTACCCGGAATTGAACCCGGGTCACTGGAGCTGTGAGGCTGCGGTGCTAACCACTGCGCCACTGTGCCGCCCACAGTGAGGGTAGAGGTGCGGGAAATGGGCTGGACATGGTTGAGGGCCCTGTCAACCACAGTAGGGGAGAATCCTCGGTTGAGGAAAAAGGAAGACATATCAGAATCACTGTCGTGGAAGGTAGGGCAGATGTTTCGGAGACGGAGAAACTGGGAGAATGGAATGGAGTCCTTACAGGAGGCAGGGTGTGAAGAAGTGTAGTCGAGGTAGCTGTGGGAGTCGGTGGGCTTATAGTGAATATTAGTAGCCAGCCTATCCCTGGAGATGGAGACAGAGAAGTTGAGGAAGGGAAGTGTCGGAGATGGACCATGTGAAGGTGAGAGAAAGGTGGAAATTCGAAGCAATGTTGATAAAGTTTTCTAGTTCCGGGTGGGAGCAGGAAATGGCACCAATACAGTCATCAATGTACCGGAAAAAGAGTTGGGGGAGGGGGCCTGAGTTTGTTTAGATTGTTTCTACTGTGCCTACCCACTGTTTCTGTTTTTTTTACTTTCAATGTTTGTGCTTGGAGTGCTTTGTGCTTTACAGTCAATTCACACCCTCTTTGTACTAACGCTTTGTCTTTCAGCACACCATTAACATCCCATTTGCCTTTATTCCATGACCTTCTGGTCAGTTATTCTCTGTGACCTTGTTCTATCAACACCTCTTTTGTTATCTCTTGCCCTCCCCACCCCCCCCACCCCCCCCCGCTTTACTTGCTTAAAACCTTTCATATTTCTAGTATGTGTTTAATTGTTCTGACATTTCTTTGTTCCCCATTATAATTTCCCCTGTTTCTGACTGTAAGGGGCCTACATTTGTCTTCACTAATCTTTTTCTCTTCACATATTAATAGAAGCTTTTACAGTCAGTTTTTATGTTCCCCACAGGTTTGCTGTCATACTCTATTTCCCCCCGCTTAATCAACCTCTTTGTCCTCCTTTGCTGAATTCTAAACTGCTCCCAATCCTCAGACTTGCTGCTTTTTCTGGCAACTTTATATGCCTCCTCTTTGGATCTAATACTATCCCTAATTTGTTTTGTAAGCCACAGTTGAGCCACCTTTCCGTTTTTATTTTTGCGCCAAATAGGAATGAATAATTGTTGTAATTCATGCACACGTCCTTTAAATATTATCCATTGCCTATCCACCGTCAACCCTTTTAGTAAAGTTCCCCAGTCTACCATAGCCAACTCACGCCTCATACCTTTGTAGTTTCCTGTATTTAGATTCAAGACCCTAGTTTCAGATTCAACTATTTCATTCTCCATCTTAATGAAGAATTCTATCATGTTATGGTCACTCCTCCCCAAGGGACCCCGCACAACAAGATTGTTAATTAATCCTTTCTCATTGCACAATACCCAGTCTATGATAGCCTCTTCTCTAGTTGTAATAAAAACAAGAAATGCTGGAAATCCTCAGCAGGTCAGGCAGCATCTGTGGAGAGAGAAGCAGAGTTAACATTTCAGGTCAGTGACCCTTCTTCAGTTCTCTAGTTGGTTCCTCAATGTATTGGTCTAAAAAACCATCACGTACACCCTCCAGGAAATCCTCCTCCACAGTATTATTGCTAATTTGGTTTGACCAATCCATATGTAGATTAAAATCACCCATGATTACAGTTGTACCCTTATTGCATGCGTCTCTAATTTCCTGTTTAATGCCATCCCTTACATCTCCACTACTGTTTGGGGGCCTATAGACAACCCCAGCAACGTTTTCTGACCCTTGGTGTTTCTTCACTCCACCCATACAGATTCCACATCATGATTTTCCGAGCCTATATCCTTCCTCACACATGTTTCATTCTGGTGCCCATCCCATACCAAATTAGTGTAAACTTTCTCCCACAGCACTCGTTAACTTCCCTGCGATGGAAGATTTAGCAGAGGTTATCAAAATTATACGGGTAGATAAGGAGAAACTATTTGCAGTAACCAGAGGATGCAGATTTAAGGTGATTGGCAAAAGAAGTAGAGCGGGGATGAGGAGAATTATTTTTACACAGCACATTGTAACGATCTGGAATGCATTGCCAGGAAAGGTGGTGCAAGCAGATTCAGTAGTAACTTTCAAAAGGGGAAAAAAATCAGGGTTTTGGGGAATGAGCAGGGGAGTGGGTCTAATTGGATAGCTCTTCAAAGAGCCAGTAATGGATTGAATGGCCTCCTGTGTTGTACCCCTGAGCCTTTCTGTTTCCCCACCTCCTTCTGACTCACCATCCGTTTTGCTCTCCACCCTGTGAACTGCTCCAAGAAACCCTTGTGTAAGGAGCGTTGTAGAAATGGGATTTGTTGCTGCAGCTTCACAGGAATACTCTCAAAGAATAGTGTAGGATAGCGCACGCAGTGACCTTTCCACTTCTCAATGTACACAATGGCTTAGTAAAGCTATGTGTGTGTACATCTGCTTGTGCATTTGTGTGTCTGAGTGAGTGTGTTAGTGTGTGTGTGGAATTGTGACTGAGTCAATGTCTGTATGCACTGCAGCCCTGGTGCAGAAAGCAGACTCTTACTTTGACAGTTAAAGGCACCCGCGCCTGTCAGAACTCCCACAGCAAGGGCGGGGAATATGGTAATTGAGCAGAATTCAAATACTGGTGATCATTCATGTCTTGGCCTTTTTGGTTTTGGTTCCTCAATGGAAGGTGAATTTCACAGTTGATTATGTATCTCGTTACCAGGACGGCATGAAAAGACAGTAAGTGAGAGTTCAGTCTAGTTTGGGGCTGGGTGGGAGGGTGCTTCTCTGAGGAGTCGCGAATGAAATGCTGAGTTTTGATGTGCCCTAACTCAGGAGATTTGCTGTCTCAGTTGATGGTTCGTGAATGCAACTGTTTCTGTAAGCAATAAATAACACATTGAGACAGGGACAGGGAGAGGAGCTCCTGGCTCAAATTACTATCTAAATGATCTGACCATAAATGCTGAGTGTGTACTGACAAACATCACACTCTGAATACTGGAGGGAGGAGGGAATTGGAGACTCTGGAGCTTGGGTGGGAGGAGGCTCAGGTGGAGCATAAACACCAGTACAGAGCAGCTAGTCTGACTAACTTGTTTCTGCACTGTTAAATTCCGTGTAAAAGTCAAATGCAGCACCTGTGTTCTTAGAGTCAGCCTTGAAGAAATTGGCAAACGTCGCCATATTTAAAGAAAAGTTTGGGAAAAGTCATTAACTGTAATTCATTCACCGTTTGTACCTTGCTTTTCAATCTGTGTTAATTTTGTTTTCATATGCCCCCGGAATATCTTTGGGTCAGTTTTGATCTTGCTGTTTTTAAATTAGGGGTGTGAAGTGAGATTTTATGTCAAGGCTCCCTCCCTCTTGCGTTGTGATGGTGAGAGTGGCAGGAAGCCCCTGTGGGTACTTTCCTGCACCTCCATCCCTACCCCACACCAGAGTGACAGGAGTGACGTAGCCTGGGGAGTGACCAACAGGAATACTGACCGGACAGTGAGGGAGAGCTGAACAGATACTTGACAGCTGAAACCTCAGAGTAGCTACTGGTGTTTCACCAGCCTCTTCAAACTGTCCGACTTGGGGATCACAACAGAGAGAAATGTATCTTACAGTCAGAATGTGGGTGTATCTCTGTGACTCCGAACTCTAAACTTACACCTGACTCTGACTCTCAGCATCACACCAATTATGGGAGGCATGATTTGTATCTGAGTGATTATCAGCCCAGGTTCCTGCTCCTGATCACTGTCCAATGACCCTGGGTTACAGAGAGGGGTAATAAATCTGGGCTCCTGATCCCAGCAATCCCTGGGTTACAGAGAGGGGTTAGCAGCCTGGGTTGCTGCTCCTGATCACTGTCCAGTGATACCTGCTAGAAAGCATTTTTTGTGAACATTAGGATGAGGGTCAGGTGTAATGCCTCCAGAGTGGAACAGTCAGCCAACACTTATTACCTAGGCTGTTACATGAAGACTGGCCACTTGGGTCAGATGCCCAGAGCGTTGCTAGTCCTTGTGGAACTGTACACCAGTAAGGATCAGCACTGTCAGGAAAGACTATTGAAGAGAGTGCGGGGTGAAATGGTCAGGTGCTAGATGTGTTTCCAGGACTGCCGAGTTGATTTTATGATGGCCTTTTTCACCATCCAGCTCAGTGACTCCTCCCACTTCCTTCCAGGTAATGATCAGCTGCTTTAAAAATATACAGACTGAAAGGAACAAACAGCTGTGTCCGCACACTATCTCAAGTGCTGACTAACCTGCAGTAACCTTTCACCTAACCCGATCACAGCCTACTGTAGGGCAATAAAGGGGCGATATACACAGGTCCAGAGTGCCGCAAGCAGGCTGCCTTCCATATCTTTTAACCCAGTTAAACTCGAAGATGTGAGGTACACTGGTCCCACTGCATGTCAGTCATGCTTTCCCCTCCCTACCTAAAAAGGTATGGAGGGCCCTCCTGTTCCTGTCGAGTTTCATGCCAGTGGTTCAAAGTGAGTCAGCACTGGGAATCCATGCACCTGCACCCACTTGGTATGCCATACTACTCCATGGCTGCTCTGGATGCTGTCATTTGGGAAAGGGTTTACCCAACTCATAGCCCGCATAATGCTGAATGAATAATAAAGCACTTAGGTTCATAAAGAGCCTTGCCATGTCCTCAGGACATCCCAGAATGCTCTGCAACCAAGAAATAAACTTCTTGGCACGCAGTTACTTGTTATATAGCCGATGTCGCAAAGCCAGATCCCACAAACAGCAGCTGTGTTTAATCTGCTTGCAGTGATTTTTTTATTCGTTCATGGGATGTGGGCGTCACTGGCTAGGCGCTCATCCCTAATTGTTCTTGAGAAGCTGATGGTGAGCTTCCTTCTTGAACTGCTGCAGTCCTTGGCTTGCAAGTACACCCATAGTGCTGTTAGGAAGGGAGTTCCAGGATTTTGACCCAGCAACAGTGAAGAAACGGCGATATAGTTCCAAGTCAGGATGGTGTGCGGCTTGGAGGGGAACGTGCAGGTGGTGGTGTTCCCATGCATCAGCTGCCCTTGTCCTTCTAGGTGGTAGAGGTCGCGGGTTTGGAAGGTGCTATCGAAGGAGCCTTGTTGAGTTTCTGCAGTGCATCTTGTAGATGGTACACACTGCTGCCACCGTGCGTCGGTGGTGGAGGAAGTGAATGTTGAAGTTGGTGGATGGGGTGCCAATCAAGCGGGCTGCTTTGTCCTGGATGGTGTCGGGCTTCTCGAGTGTTGTTGGAGCTGCACCCATCCAGGCAAGTGGAGAGTATTCCATCACACCCCTGACTTGTGCCTTGTAGATGGTGGTCAGGCATTGGGGAATCAGGAGGTGAGTTGCTGCAGAATTCCCAGCCTCTGACCTGTTCTTGTAGCCACAGTATTTAAATGGTTGGTCCAGTTCAGTTTCTGGTCAATGGTAACCCCCAGGAAGTTGAGGGATTCAGCAATGGTAATGCCATTGAACAAGAAGGGGAGATGGTTAGATTCTCTCTTGTTTGAGATGGTCATTGTCTGGCATTTGTGTTCTGCAAATGTTACTTGCCGCTTATCAGCCCGAGCCTAGACGTTGTCCAGGTCTTGCTGCATCTGGACACTGACAGCTTCAGTATCTGAGGAGTCGCGAATGGTGCTGAACATTGTGCAATCGTCAGCGAACATCCCCACTTCTGACCTTATGATGGAGGGAAGGTCATTGATGAAACAGCTGAAGATGGTTGGGCCTAGGACGCTACCCTGAGGAACTCCTGCAGTGATGTCCTCGGACTGAAATCACAACCATCTTCCTTTGTGCTAGGTATGACTCCAGCCAGCAGAGAATTTTCCCACTGATTTCCATCGACTCCAGTTTTGCTAGGGCTCCTTGATGCCATACTCGGTCAAATGCTGCCTTGATGTCAAGGGCAGTCACTCTCACCTCATCTCTGGCGTTCAGCTCGTTTGTCCATGTTTGGACAAAGGCTGTAATGAGGTGAGGAGCTGAGTGGCCTTGACGGAACCCAAACCGAGCGTCATTGGTTACTGCTGAGCAAATGCCACTTGATAGCACTGTCAACGACCCCTTCCATCACTTTGTTGATGATTGAGAGTAGACTGATGGGGTGGTAATTGGCCGAGTTGGATTTATCCTGCTTTTTGTGTACAGGACATAGCTGGAAGATTTTCCACATTGCAGGGTAGATGCCAGTGTTGTAACTATACTGGAACAGCTTGGCTAGGGGCACGGTTAGTTCTGGCGCACGTCTTCAGTACTATTGCCGGAATGTTGTCAGGGCCCATAGCCTTTGCAGTATTCAGTGCCTTCAGCCGTTTCTTGATATCACATGGAGTGAATTGGATTGGCTGAAGACTGGCATCTGTAATGCTGGTGACCTCAGGAGGAGGCCGAGATGGATCATCCACTCGGCACTTCAGGCTGAAGATCGATGCAAATGCTTCAGCCTTGTCTTTTGCTCTGATGTGCTGGGCTCCCCAATCATTGAGGATGGGGATATTTTTGGAGCATCCTCCTCCTTTTGGTTGTTTACTTGTCCACCACCATTCACGGCTGGATGTGGCAGGACTGCAGAGCTTAGATCTGATCCGTTGGTTGTGGAATTGCTTAGCCCTTTCTGTCACATACTGCTTCCGCTGCTTGGTATGCAAGTAGTCCTGTGTTGTAGCATCACCAGGCTGACATCTCATTTTGAGGTATGCCTGGTGCTGCTCCTGGCATGCCCTCCTGCACTCTTCATAGAACCAGGGTTGGTCTCCCGGCTTGATGGTAATGGTAGAATGGGGGATATGCTGGGCCATGAGGGTACAGATTGTAATTGAATACAATTTTGCTGCTGCTGATGGTCCACAGCACCTCATGGATGCCCAGTTTTGAGTTGCTAGATCTGTTCGGAATCTATCCCATTTAGCACAGTGGTAGTGCCACACAACACAATGGTGGGTATCTTCAGTGTGAAGATGGGACCTTGCCTCTACAAGGACTGTGCAGTGGTCACTCCTACCAATACTGTCATGCACAGATGCAGCTGCAGCAGGCAGATTGGTGAGGACGGGGTCAAGTAGTTTTTTCCCTATTGGTTCCCTCACCTCCTGCCGCAGACCCAGTCTAGCAGCTATGTCCTTTAGGATATGGCCAGCTCGGCCAGTAGTGCTGCTACCAAGCCTTCCATGGCGATGGACATTGAAGTCCCCCACCCAGAGTACATTCTGTGCCCTTGCTGCTGTCAGCTTCTTCCAATTGGTGTGCAACATGGAGAAGCACTGATTTATCAGCCGAGGGGTGCGGTAGGTGGAAATCAGCAGGAGGTCTCCTTGCCCATGTTTGACCTGATGCCATGAGACCTCATGGGGTCCAGAGTCCTGATGTCAATTGAGGAGGATGAATGCTGGTCCAGTTACAACAGGGTTGCATTTGATTCAGTTTGGGTCTCGCTGCTCTCAAATCTGCTGGAGCACATTGAGGGAGGGACCATGGTGCTGCATTAACCCCTCCCATTCGTCTTCCCCAACTTGCAGTAGTAAGGAAGAAGATAAAAAGGACTTGCATTTATTATACTCGTGCAATTTCAGGATGTCCCAAAGCACTTCATAGCCAGGGAAGTACTTTTTGGAAGTGTAGTCACTGTTATAATGTAGAAAATTTGGCAGCCAATTGTTAAAAATAATTTATTCTGGCCTTCACTGACAAGATCGCCATTTATTGCCAACCCCTAGTTACCCTTGAGATGGTGGTGGTGAGCCACCTTCTTGAGCCACTGCCGATAGTGCAGTTCGACAGTTCCAGGATCATGACTGGTGATGGTGAAGGAGTGATAATATATACTCAGTTGGGGTCTGGTGTAACTTGAAGGTGTTCGCATTCACCTGCTGCCCTTGCTGTTCTAGGTGGTGGAGTTCCTCAGTTTGGGGGGGTGCTGTTGAAGAAGTGTTGCTGCCACACATCCTGTAAGGAGTACACACTGCAGTTACTTGCGCACTGTAGCTCCCACAAACAACAGTGAAATAGATGACCAGATAACCTGTTTTTGCGATGTTGGTTGATGTACAAATATTAGCCAGGTCTATAGGTTTTAGTTTCTATTTCGCAGGGTAGTGAGAAGGAGAGCGCGAGAGTTTTCAGTCCCATCGTTAGAGGTAAGTTGTATCTGTGCAGCGGCCCGATAGTGTGGGGCATCTCTTTGAGTGAAGTAAGTGGATGGGATTTCCCTCAACTCAGGGGAACAAGAGCTGAAGCACCAACAGCTTGAACCAAATACCAGCAACAAGACCCAGTGTAACCCCAGGGCACGTTTATCCATCTGTGTCACAAATTTACAACTTTGTGCAGTTTAATATGTAAAATATTCTTGCAAGACTTGCGTTCTAGGGAATGGTTAGCCAGGAGGCGGTGATCTGTTATCAGCCATGTGTCATCCAGCCAGTTGCGCACAACTTGGGAATGGGCTGATTCAAGTGGGTCCTTGTGTTCTCTGTTGCAGTTGATTGATCTGTTGTAGTCAGCAGGTTCGTTTACTGGAAACTCTCTGAATCAGATCATTGTTTCATGTCAAGCACTAGTCACCATTCTCTGTTTAAAAAATACTCTGAATCATGGTTCTGTCGTCACATTATCGATCCCAGTGTTAAACCTCTGGCTGCTAGCCCAGGAAAGCACAGACCAATCCCAACCATTCTGGAGGCTGCTCAGGTTACAGCTGTCTCGAATCAAATGGCTTCCGTGTATAATATGGGAGTCCTACAGATGGAGACTGAATATCTAACCCTGAATATCTAATACTCAAAGCAGCACCGAGACTGAGCTGTCTGTTTAACATGCTGACCGCCTGCAGTTGGATAGCTGTTACCGCTTGGAGCAGATCACAGACAGTAAGGTCCTCTCACAGAACCTGTGGTCTAACTGTCGAATGAGAATCAAAAATATTGCATCTGACCCTTCCATATCTGTCTGTCTATCTCTATCTCTCCTTCTCTCTTCCCCCTTTCTCTTACTCTCTCTTTCTTTCTCATTGTCTCCCCCTCTCTCTCAGCCTCCCAGTGGTCTTTGTAGATGCAAAACAATGGTCACTGGACTTGAGAGACAATGGTTAAGTGAGGGGGTGCGGTCCATTGGGGCGAAGGGTTGCGCTCTCTCGGGGCGAGGGGAGGGGGGAAATGTCACTCAGGGCGGAGGTAGGTGGGAATGTGGTGGTCACTCGAGGTGGGTGGGTGGTTACAGACCGGGAGATAGTGCCCTCCAGTTACAGGGGACGGGTTTGTATATCTCGCTGTTCGTGGTCCATGTGAGATCTTTCATTAACGCTGTGGTTGTCCCTTTGCTCCAGGCAGCTACTAATTCTCTAATACTGTATGCTGCCAATAATTGATGATGGATTGAATGTCAGAAGCACTTACACCAGTAGATCAGTTTACTGTGGAATGCCTGCCCCAGCAGGAATCCAGAGACCTCTCAGACTGACACATTTATCATCTGAAGGTAGCTCATTTCACAGGACAGGGTTACAACCAGGTGAGAAGGGGTCTAGGGGTTCCCTCTCAGCCTTCGCCTGGTTTAACTGTAACAGGGTTTAATTTTTAAAACACTGTGTTTTTAGCTCCCTCTCAGTGAATCCGTGTTCACTGCTCCAATTGTAAGGCAAAGAAATGAAACCGGTTTCCTTAGATTTAAGTATGAAGGTAAAAGTTTATTAATCTTAAACTCTAATCCAGTTAACGAATGTACGACGTGACCATACTAGCGTGCATACGCGATAAACACACACGCAAATAGAGACAGAAAAAGTAGAAGGAATAAAGGGGAAACATAATGAGGCAATATCTGGTAGTTACAATCCTTTAAGGTCAGTGTGGAGTCTTTGCTTGTCGGTAAGTCTTGCAGTTCATTGGGGCCCAGTTCATGCTTCACCTTGTTCCGATGTAGGAGTCTTTTCTCTCTTGAGGTTTACATCTCTTCCTTGGGTCCAGTGGCTTGGGGAGAAAGCGAGAGAGAGAGGGAGCCAGGCGAGAGACTTGCTTGTTTCAGCTTCAGTTGCACACTGCCTTCTGAATTCAAACTGTCCTGTGGCTAATTCAAAAAACCTGGATCAGCCAGTTAGTCATGCAACCAGCTGGTTGAACCAGTCCTGGCTCTGTGAATTGTATCATCTTAGCAGGGCCTGGAATGCTCGTCCTTACACCTTCAATGTCTGGTGATCAAAATCCATTTGGGGTTAATTGGAGCAGAGAATAGCCCTTTGTCTCCACAAGCAGCGTCTCTTAGTATGCACATATCTTTCCAGCCTAGTGTCTGGTGATCTTCAAACAAGTCATTTCTTCACTCCAGCAACAGTTTAAAATCAATGTTTGTATGACAAAATTAATATGCCTCATTCTTGGCAGGTGGGGGCTGCATGACAACTGTTACAGACCAGGAAGGCCACTCAGCACATTTAATCCATCCACTCAGAAAATTAACTTCCTTGCCACAAATAAATATTTCTACAATGATTCCAGGGTAATGCTCCACTCTCTCTGGAAGTTTATTCCATACCAGAAACGCTCCATGTGTAGAGTTGCCTCCATCAGCCCTGAAGTTACTCTTCATTAGTTTGAACCTATGTCCCAGTTCTAAAGGTTAAAGTAACCAGCTGTACCCACTGGTGTTGGACCGTTTGCTCGGGGCAGTCTCCACTAGTTTGGGCCGTCTGCTCGGGGCTGTCTCGCCTGGCATTGGGTCGTCTGCTCGGGGCTGTCTCGCCTGGTGTTGGGTCGTCTGCTCGGGGCTGTCTCACCTGGTGTTGGGCCGTCTGCTCGGGGCTGTCTTGCCTGATGTTGAGCCATCTGTTCGGGGCTGTCTCGCCTGGCGTTGGGTCGTCTGCTCGGGGCTGTCTCGCCTGGTCTTGGACCGTCTGCTCAGGGCTGTCTCGCCTGGCTTTGGGCCGTCTGCTTGGGGCTGTCTCGCCTGGTCTTGGACCGTCTGCTCAGGGCTGTCTCGCCTGGCTTTGGGCCGTCTGCTTGGGGCTGTCTCGCCTGGTCTTGGACCGTCTGCTCAGGGCTGTCTCGCCTGGCTTTGGGCCGTCTGCTCGGGGGCCGTCTTGCCTGGCGTTGGGTCGTCTGCTCGGGGCTGTCTCGCCTGGCTTTGGGCCGTCTGCTTGGGGCTGTCTTGCCTGGTGTTGGGCCGTCTGTTTGGGGCTGTCTCGCCTGGCATTGGGCCGTCTGCTCGGGGCCGTCTCGCCTGGCGTTGGGTCGTCTGCTCGGGGCTGTCTCGCCTGGCTTGGGTCGTCTGCTCAGGGCTGTCTCGCCAGGCGTTGGGTCATCTGCTCAGGGCTGTCTCGCCTGGCGTTGGGCCGTCTGCTTGGGGCTGTCTCGCCTGGCGTTAGGTCATCTGCTCAGGGCTGTCTCGCATGGCGTTGGGCCGTCTGCTCGGGGCTGTCTCGCCTGGCGTTGGGTCGTCTGCTCGGGGCTGTCTTGCCTGGCGTTGGGCCGTCTGTTTGGGGCTGTCTTGCTTGGCGTTGGGCCGTCTGTTTGGGGCTGTCTTGCCTGGCGTTGGGCCGTCTGTTTGGGGCTGTCTTGCTTGGCGTTGGGTCGTCTGCTCAGGGCTGTCTCGCCTGGCGTTGGGCCGTCTGTTTGGGGCTGTCTCGCCTGGCGTTGGACCGTCTGCTCGGGGCTGTCTCGTCTGGTATTGGACTGTCTGCTTGGGGCAGTCGACCCCGCTGTTGGACTTTGTTTCGAGGTTTAATCATAAACTTTCTAGTTTGAAACAGTGGGTGTTTAGTAAGTTTCTGTTTGGGATTTAGAAAGTGGATTGTGCTCCACTTACGGTTTCCAATAGTAACCAGACTGCACTCTGTGGAAATGCTATTTTGGTCTGATTAATGAGGCTATCTTTGAGTGTGCTATCAATAAGTAGGTGAGGGAAAGACAAGAACATGTCTCACTAAAACCTGCCCTAAGTCTTCTCACAACTA
The DNA here is from genome assembly GCF_036365525.1 of Heterodontus francisci. Lineage (NCBI taxonomy): Eukaryota > Metazoa > Chordata > Chondrichthyes > Heterodontiformes > Heterodontidae > Heterodontus > Heterodontus francisci. The sequence continues at coordinate 22,513,968 of NC_090395.1, forward strand.
GACTGGAACTGAAAATCATTCAGGGCAATGGGCATCATGTGAAATGACTTGGGCGGTCTCATCCTCAGGCTGGTCAATTCCTTCCATTGCTGTTACCCCCCTTCCCCCTGCTGCTCACACTGTCCTCCGCCCCCGACCACCCCCCTGCTCACACTGTGTCACCCCCGTCCTCCTCCCACCCTGCTCGCACTGCTACCCCCCCACCCCCCCTCCCCCGCACCCCGACTGCCTCACTCGCAGTGTCCACCTGACATTGAGTTTACCATTTCACTAGCCCCAGGTTAGCCCAACTGGCAATTGGACCCTGGGTCTCTGGAGCTGGTGGCAGGTGGCCTTTGCTGAGAGGGAAGCGTCACACTTGTCTTCAGCACCTGGATCTGTGAGCAGTTTGCCAAATTGGAGACAGCCGTTGTCCCACAGCTTGAATCCATTTTTACTAATAACGGAGAGTCATACTTGCATTTATATTGCAGGGTATCACGTGTCAGGAAGGCCCAAAGTTTTTCACAGCTAGTGAACTACTAGTGAAATGCAATCATGACACCGCACCCTCCCATGAATGAGATCAATAAGCAGATGGTGGAGGGAGGAATGTTGGCCCGATGATTGGGCGATCCCTCTGCTCTTCCTCCAACAGTGTTATAGGATCTTTTATGTCACCCAGGGCAAGGCCTCGGTTTCACATCTCCTCTGAAAGACGCCATCTCCCAATCTCATCAGAATATGCTCAAACTTAAAATGGGTGTCAATCAGCATTAACGGTGGGGATTCCAGCAAATGCTGAACCCATGTACATTTCCTCTTAAGTATGAAAAGTTATGTTCATGCCCATCAGGCAAATCATATTTAAGAACCTGTAATCAGGAAAGCTTTTCCATTTTTATTGTGACTTGTGTCATAAAAATCCACTCAAAAAAATTACAGAGCAGGTCTCAGTGTGGAAAATTGTGTTTAAAACACTCAAAGTATCGCAATTAAACATCAGAACAAAACTCTCCTTCCTGCTGTGCCTGGGTGGTAACGTTGGAGACCCTGATCAAGTATGATTGGAGGACACTCATGTTTGAGAGTCGGAGGCTGAGGCAGTTCTGTGGCGGAGTTTGGTTTGGATGGCAGGTTTGATGGACGGCCCAAAAAGAGAGAGGAGACTGGGACGTGTTGTCGCAATGTGGGTAACAGTCTGCCATTTTTAGGCCACATATTTGGTTAGTGCCCGGAGTACATGGAGAGAAAACTCTGGGCCTCTGTACACAAGTCTCTGAACTGGGGCTTAAACCCACTTCCTTCTGACTTAGGAGTAAGAATGCAGCAAGTAGAGATAATGCTGTCAATCTAAAATAATAAAATTTTTAAAATGTACTGGAAGTGGACAGCAGGCCCATTGTCTGGAGAATCAGTTCAGTGTTTCTGCTGTATCTTTTTGTCGAGCATTCTCCATTGACAGTTTGATATTAGATTATCCTTTCTGCAAGTCTGCACGAAGGTGCTGCAGTAGAATGGTAGCAGGATTAGAAGTGACTGCTTCGATGTAAAATCAAGCAAACCATGAGGTAATCTTACAGATCCAGACAGGAAGGGCCATCCCTCTGGTGCCATATTCGTACACAGACCCGTTGTCTTTACCCTCTGACGCTCCTTCTCTGCGGCAATGAATAATTTATGCTGGCCACACTTCATCAGGTGCCACATGACATGCAGTACCTTTCCCAAGTGCCCGTCCTTCTCATTTGTGAGTGTTGGTCAGCTATTACACCATGTGGGCAACTGGGCATCACACCAGTTTTGGTTCTGGCCCTTTTTATGTTCCCTCCAACTTGGAGTCTGCTGAGGTTAGGTGTCGTCCCTTGTTGTGCTCGTCCCCCCCCAACCAGCCCCAAGGTGAACCCACTACAGACTTGGGTTATATCTCCAACAATGTCTGCTATTCTATGGAGATGAGGTTCAGAGTGGGGTAGAACAGCAAGGAGGAAGAATGAAGAGCGCATCCCAAAAAATAATTGAACAGAGCAGGAAAGAGAGAACTGGGGCTCCTGAGAGGATAAACAGAAACTGCTGGGGATATTTAACAAATACATCAGTATTTACAAAGAAGAAGGATATTTGGGGGTAGGTAAATCCTGACTTGGTTAAATTTGAGGTAAGAAATAATAAATAAAAGGAAAGTATTTCAGAAATTTCTTAAGCTAAGGGGGCAAGATGTGACAGGGTTGAGTGGATCCAAGGATCGTGATGGAAATGGGGAAAAGACAGCGGAGGCCCAAGAAGTTATATTTCAGGGTGGTATTGAAGGTGCATGTGTGTTGAAGGACAGGAGAGTGAGCAGTGTAATACCCATTGGAATAAGGGACACAGAACAAACCTGCGTAATTATAGGACAATTAGTTTTCATGGACTTTCAGAAATCTTTGACAAGGTACCACAAAGGAGACTGCAGGAGAAGATTATGGGGTATGGAAATAAGAGAGTAGCAAATTAAATGAAAAACTTGTTAGAAGGGAGGAAACAGTAGAGGTTGGGGCAGTTTCTTAGTGTGGTTAAATGTGGGTAGATATGACAGACAGGGTTCTGTTCAAGGATCACTATTTGGATATTGAACTCGAAGGAGAGATGTCCAAATTTGCAGACGATACAAAAACAAGGAGGCATAGTAAGTAATTCCGGGGAGCATAGGAAAAAATAGCAGGAATGGATTAAAATTGGCAGATGGAATTCAATGTCATTAAATATGAGGTGGTACACTTCGATTAAAACCATCTAGACTGGGGGAAGGCTGGTTATGTGAAAGAGCAGAAGGATTTGAGGGCTCGGGATCATGACGTTAAAAGCAGCTCCTCAAGTGGATAAGGCCATAAAGAAACCTAATGAAATCGGAGAGTCTCCTGACAACCCACAGCATGCACCAGAGCGATCACCAGCGTCATCAGTGCATCCGAACATTTGTCAGCTTGCCAGTATGAATCCACGCATGCACACGCAGATGTCACCCCACTTCAGCTGCTCACTTCCCGGCACGTCGTTTCCCCCCTTTTGGCTGCTCGCTCCCTGGCCTCACCACTCTTTCCACCCCCAATCCACCACTGGCCACTCGCTCCCCGCCTATCGGCCGCTTGGTCCACGGCTTCGCTGCTTCTCCCCACTTCGGCCGCTCACTCCAGGCCTTGCCACTCCCCCCTCCCCCACACCTTTGGCCGCTTGCTCCAGTCCTCGCTGCTTCCCCCCCGCCCTGGCCACTTGCTTCTGGCCTCACCGCTTCAGCCGCTCGCTCACCACTCCCCCCCCGCCGCCCCTCAGACGATCGCTCCCCGTTGTGCCGCCAGGGAAGTGGCGGGGTTGGGGGGTGGGGCAGGGAACAAGCGGCTGAGGGTGGAGCCAGGAATCGAGGGGTGACAGGGCAACGCGGTGAGCAATTGGTCCAGGGGAGGCAGCGGCAAGGCGGGGAGCGAGTGGCCGAGGGGAGGCAGCGACGAGGCGGGGAGCGAGTGGCCGAGGGGAGGCAGCGACGAGGCGGGGAGCGAGTGGCCGAGGGGAGGCAGCGACGAGGCGGGGAGCGAGTGGCCGAGGGGAGGCAGCGACGAGGCGGGGAGCGAGTGGCCGAGGGGAGGCAGCGGCGAGGCGGGGAGCGAGTGGCCGAGGGGAGGCAGCGGCGAGGCGGGGAGCGAGTGGCCGAGGGGAAGCAGCGGCGAGGCGGGGAGCGAGTGGCCGAGGTGAGGCAGCGGCGAGGCGGGGAGCGAGTGGCCGAGGGGAGGCAGCGGCGAGGTGGGGAGCGAGTGGCCGAGGGGAGGCAGCAGCGAGGCGGGGAGCGAGTGGCCGAGGGGAGGCAGCGGCGAGGCGGGGAGCGAGTGGCCGAGGGGAGGCAGCGGCGAGGCGGGGAGCGAGTGGCCGAGGGGAGGCAACGGCGAGGCGGGGAGCGAGTGGCCGAGGTGAGGCAGCGGCGAGGCGGGGAGCGAGTGGCCGAGGGGAGGCAGCGGCGAGGCGGGGAGCGAGTGGCCGAGGGGAGGCAGCGGCGAGGCGGGGAGCGAGTGGCCGAGGGGAGGCAGCGGCGAGGCGGGGAGCGAGTGGCCGAGGGGAGGCAGCGGCGAGGCGGGGAGCGAGTGGCCGAGGGGAGGCAGCGGCGAGGCGGGGAGCGAGTGGCCGAGGGGAGGCAGCGGCGAGGTGGGGGGCGAGAAGCAAGCAGACAAGTGTGGAAGGGAGCAATGAAGAGAAGTGGCGATGGTAGGAGGGAGCAGAGTACTGTTGAGGGTGGGATAGAGGCAGCGATCGCAGCCATAGAGAGGGTTTGAGTTCAATTCTTTTTTTGTGTTAAATTGAGCAGCATCATCTTTATTACTGGCAGCTGCCTGAGACGTCGCAGACAGTGATGTTTCAGTCGATGAGGCTGCATCTGCGCATGTGTCAATACTGTGCCACCTAGTGGCTGCGTTGTCAGCAAACACAGCCTTACAGAAAGAGGCCATCCAGCCCCTGATGCGGGCACTCTCTTCTGTAACTCCATTCCTCAGCTGCAAAGCCTATTTTAGATTCCTCCTTTTCAAATGTACATCTCTTTCCCTTTGAAATGAAATTTTAGTCTCTACCTTAATAGCCACATGTAATGAAGTATCCCATGGTCCAATAGACCTCAATTCAAGAACTTTCCTCCTCCTTCCCCTTTGTTTCTTCCAGTGAGAAGTTTTCCATCCCCTAGTTCCCCATTAGCCCACCAATGGAAATCTTTCACTAGTTACCCTGTAGCGGTGGTCCGGTGGCATTGCTGAGCCTGATGCTTTGACAGCAGCTCGTGAGGTTGTGGGGTGGGTTGTGGGAGTCCACTGTGGTGGGAAATTTTAAAAGCTGATTTCCCAGGTTGCTGACAGCAGTGCTTGGGAAAGATGAACTTGATTCCAGTAAACTTCCAGTCATTCTGGGAGAGTTGGGAACCCCAAACATTGAGGCAATAGAGCAGGTACAGCACAGATTTACTGTGATACTGCCTGACATGAAGAAGTGTAAATACAAAGAAAAAATTGAGTTGCTTCAAGAGATTACAGGTAATTTGATAGAGATATTTAAAATGAAGAGATGGGACGGAGATCTTCCAAGCGATTGAGGGAGCATAGTTACAAGATTAAATGTAAGAGATTTAGGACGTCAAGGAGAAGAAATGTTTTTACAAAGAGGGTTGTGGGATTGTGGAATGCATTGTTGTAAGTTAGAGATTGAAGCAGAAAGGTGATGATATTTCAGAATAGGTTAAGACAGGTGGTTGAAATAAAGGGAAATAAATCAAGGAACAGGACCAACAGACAGGATGAGAATGAAAACTACTGTTCCCGTGAAGGAGAAACACCAGCACAGACAGGTTGGGCCATACGGCCAGTTCCTATTTTGTAATCTCAATTTCTCTTCATTAATGTGTAGTTTCTCCAGGAATGTGTGATATCCTGCCGCACTGTGTCTGTACTTGAGGCGTGTGGGCGTACTATGTCAATTTGAGGCGTGTGGGCGCACTGTGTCAATTTGAGGCGTGTGGGCGCACTGTGTCAATTTGAGGCGTGTGGGCGCACAGTGTCAATTTGAGGCGTGTGGGCGCACAGTGTCAATTTGAGGCGTGTGGGCGCACAGTGTCTGTACTTGAGGCGTGTGGGCGCACAGTGTCTATTTGAGGCGTGTGCGCGCACTGTGTCAATTTGAGGCGTGTGGGCGCACTGTGTCAATTTGAGGCGTGTGGGCGCACAGTGTCAATTTGAGGCGTGTGGGCGCACTGTGTCTATTTGAGGCGTGTGGGCGCACTGTGTCTATTTGAGGCGTGTGGGCGCACTGTGTCTGTACTTGAGGCGTGTGGGCGCACTGTGTCTGTACTTGAGGCGTGTGGGCGCACTGTGTCTATTTGAGGCGTGTGGGCGCACTGTGTCTATTTGAGGCGTGTGGGCGCACTGTGTCTGTACTTGAGGCGTGTGGGCGCACTGTGTCTATTTGAGGCGTGTGGGCGCACTGTGTCTTTTTGAGGCGTGTGGGCGCACTGTGTCTTTTTGAGGCGTGTGGGCGCACTGTGTCTACTTGAGGCGTGTGGGCGCACTGTGTCTATTTGAGGCGTGTGGGCGCACTATGTCTGTACTTGAGGCGTGTGGGCGCACTGTGTCTATTTGAGGCGTGTGGGCGCACTGTGTCTATTTGAGGCGTGTGGGCACACTATGTCTGTACTTGAGGCGTGTGGGCGCACTGTGTCTATTTGAGGCGTGTGGGCGCACTGTGTCTATTTGAGGCGTGTGGGCGCACTGTGTCTATTTGAGGCGTGTGGGCGCACTGTGTCTATTTGAGGCGTGTGGGCGCACTGTGTCTACTTGAGGCGTGTGGGCGCACTGTGTCTATTTGAGGCGTGTGGGCGCACTATGTCTGTACTTGAGGCGTGTGGGCGCACTGTGTCTTTTTGAGGCGTGTTGTCGCACTGTGTCTATTTGAGGTGTGTGGGCGCACTGTGTCTATTTGAGGCGTGTGGGCGCACTATGTCTGTACTTGAGGCGTGTGGGCTCACTGTGTCTATTTGAGGCGTGTGGGCGCACTGTGTCTTTTTGAGGCATGTGGGCGCACTGTGTCTATTTGAGGTGTGTGGGCGCACTGTGTCTATTTGAGGCGTGTGGGCGCACAGTGTCTATTTGAGGCGTGTGGGCGCACTGTGTCTATTTGAGGCGTGTGGGCGCACTGTGTCTATTTGAGGCGTGTGGGCGCACTGTGTCTATTTGAGGCGTGTGGGCACACTGTGTCTATTTGAGGCGTGTGGGCGCACAGTGTCTATTTGAGGCGTGTGGGCGCACAGTGTCTATTTGAGGCGTGTGGGCGCACAGTGTCTATTTGAGGCGTGTGGGCGCACAGTGTCTATTTGAGGCGTGTGGGCGCACTGTGTCTATTTGAGGCGTGTGGGCGCACAGTGTCTATTTGAGGCGTGTGGGCGCACAGTGTCTATTTGAGGCGTGTGGGCGCACAGTGTCTATTTGAGGCGTGTGGGCGCACAGTGTCTATTTGAGGCGTGTGGGCGCACAGTGTCTATTTGAGGCGTGTGGGCGCACTGTGTCTATTTGAGGCGTGTGGGCGCACAGTGTCTATTTGAGGCGTGTGGGCGCACAGTGTCTATTTGAGGCGTGTGGGCGCACAGTGTCTATTTGAGGCGTGTGGGCGCACTGTGTCTATTTGAGGCGTGTGGGCGCACTGTGTCTATTTGAGGCGTGTGGGCGCACTGTATCTATTTGAGGCGTGTGGGCGCACTGTGTCTATTTGAGGCGTGTGGGCGCACTGTGTCTATTTGAGGCGTGTGGACGCACAGTGTCTATTTGAGGCGTGTGGGCGCACTGTGTCTATTTGAGGCGTGTGGGCGCACTGTGTCTATTTGAGGCGTGTGGGCGCACTGTGTCTATTTGAGGCGTGTGGGCGCACTGTGTCTATTTGAGGCGTGTGGACGCACAGTGTCTATTTGAGGCGTGTGGGCGCACTGTGTCTGTACCTGAGGCGTGTGGGCACACAGTGTCTGTACCTGAGGCGTGTGGGCACACAGTGTCTATTTGAGGCGTGTGGGCGCACAGTGTCTGTACCTGAGGCGTGTGGGCACACAGTGTCTATTTGAGGCGTGTGGGCGCACAGTGTCTGTACTTGAGGCGTGTGGGCGCACAGTGTCTGTACTTGAGGCGTGTGGGCGCACAGTGTCTATTTGAGGCGTGTGGGCGCACTGTGTCTATTTGAGGCGTGTGGGCGCACTGTGTCTATTTGAGGCGTGTGGGCGCACTGTGTCTGTACTTGAGGCGTGTGGGCGCACAGTGTCTGTACTTGAGGCGTGTGGGCGCACTGTGTCTATTTGAGGCGTGTGGGCGCACTGTATCTATTTGAGGCGTGTGGGCGCACTGTGTCTATTTGAGGCGTGTGGGCGCACTGTGTCTATTTGAGGCGTGTGGGCGCACTGTGTCTATTTGAGGCGTGTGGGCGCACTGTGTCTATTTGAGGCGTGTGGGCGCACTGTGTCTATTTGAGGCGTGTGGGCGCACTGTATCTATTTGAGGCGTGTGGGCGCACTGTATCTATTTGAGGCGTGTGGGCGCACTGTGTCTATTTGAGGCGTGTGGGCGCACTGTGTCTATTTGAGGCGTGTGGGCGCACTGTGTCTATTTGAGGCGTGTGGGCGCACTGTGTCTATTTGAGGCGTGTGGGCGCACTGTGTCTATTTGAGGCGTGTGGGCGCACTGTGTCTATTTGAGGCGTGTGGGCTCACTGTGTCTATTTGAGGCGTGTGGGCGCACTGTGTCTATTTGAGGCGTGTGGGCGCACTGTGTCTATTTGAGGCGTGTGGGCTCACTGTGTCTATTTGAGGCGTGTGGGCGCACTGTGTCTATTTGAGGCGTGTGGGCGCACTGTGTCTATTTGAGGCGTGAGGGCGCACTGTGTCTATTTGAGGCGTGTGGGCGCACTGTATCTATTTGAGGCGTGTGGGCGCACTGTATCTATTTGAGGCCTGTGGGCACACTGTGTCTATTTGAGGCGTGTGGGCGCACTGTGTCTATTTGAGGCGTGTGGGCGCACTGTGTCTATTTGAGGCGTGTGGACGCACTGTGTCTATTTGAGGCGTGTGGGCTCACTGTGTCTATTTGAGGCGTGTGGGCGCACTGTGTCTATTTGAGGCGTGTGGGCGCACTGTGTCTATTTGAGGCGTGTGGGCGCACTGTGTCTATTTGAGGCGTGTGGGCGCACAGTGTCTATTTGAGGCGTGTGGGCGCACTGTGTCTATTTGAGGCGTGTGGGCTCACTGTGTCTATTTGAGGCGTGTGGGCGCACTGTGTCTATTTGAGGCGTGTGGGCGCACAGTGTCTATTTGAGGCGTGTGGGCGCACTATGTCTATTTGAGGCGTGTGGGCGCACAGTGTCTATTTGAGGCGTGTGGGCGCACTGTGTCTATTTGAGGCGTGTGGGCTCACTGTGTCTATTTGAGGCGTGTGGGCGCACAGTGTCTGTACTTGAGGCGTGTGGGCGCACAGTGTCTATTTGAGGCGTGTGGGCGCACTGTGTCTATTTGAGGCGTGTGGGCGCACAGTGTCTGTGTTTGAGGCGTGTGGGCTCCAGATAGCATGAGTCTGGCGGTTGGATGATGTTCAGAGTAAAGCAGTGTTGTCACCACGCTACCATTCTGTTTTGTATGGCTCTTAAATCAGTGCATGCACTTTCTGTGCCAATCTCTTCAATATCACTTACAATTGCTGTCATCATCTGTGTCATCCCTGTGCCTACTGTATACACTTGGACCATCCTCCTTTTTAAAGTACCAATAGGTCATTGGTGCCACTAGGTCCATTAGAGGACCAATAGGAAGGAAAACCCATTTCCGACATGCACTGTCAACCAGCAGGAAGGGTGGTGTTGTGCCCTATTAGGTGTATAGTTTGCCTCCTTTATACGGTGCCATGAATGCTCAGGATCCTACCTGGCACTCACTGATGCACTGTTATACTTCTATCAGTTTCATCTGGAAGGATGGCCCCAACACCGCCCCCCCCCCCCCCCTCCACCCCTCCACCCCTCCACCCCTGCCAACTTTGTTGGGTTCGACCTATTGGTAATCTCTGGCTTCTCTGTTCTTCCCGCAGATCCCTGCCCCGTTTACTGAGGCAGCCAGTTGTGCGGAGTCCCAGGATGAGTGTTCATGGAAACGTTGCAGTGAGTGACTGGAATCTGTATCCTTCAGAGCAGATCAGCGAAGTCCCTCACCAACGGGAAGAGAGCAATCTTACACCATGTCTCCACAACATGGTTATCCCCATCCAGCAGCACAGCCTGGGTGGGTAGCTCAACAATACCTTTATCTGGTTTACAGAAAGAAGCAAGACTTGTACTTAATTAGCACCTTCCATGACCTCAGGACGTCCCAAAGCTCTTTATAGCCAAGCTCCCACAAACAGCAATGTGATAATAGCCAAATGATCTGTTTTTGTGATGCTAATTGATGGATAAATATAGGCCAGGACATCAGGGATAACTCCCCTGCTCCTCTTCGAAATAGCGCCATGGAATCTTAGTCATAGAGTCATAACGGCAGAGAAGAAAGCCTTTCGGTCCATCGAGTCCATGCCATTTGTCTACCCAGTCTGCTAGTCTATCTCTGCCTTGTTGCAGTTGATTTGTATCATCTTCACTGTTTGCCACTCCTCCAAATTTGATATCATCAGTAAACTTTGAAATTTTGCTCTGTATTCCAATATCCAAATCATTTATGTATATCAAAAAAGCAGTGGTCCTAGCACTGAAACTTGGGGAACACTGCTGCCAACCTTCCTGCAGTCTGAAAAACAACCATTTACTACAACTCGCTGTTTTCAGTCATTGAACTAATTTTTTATCCAAGCTGACACTGACCCTCCTATTCCATGAGCCTCAATTGTGTTACCCAACCTTTCATGTGGAACTTTGTCAAAGGCTTTCTTAAAATCCATATAAGTAACATCCATTGCATTTGCTTCATTAATGTTCTCTGTTAGCTCATCAAAAAATTAAGATTAATTAAGCATGATCTGCCTTTTCCAAATCTGTGCTGGCTCTCCCTAATCAACTCAAACCTCTCCAAGTGCCTGTTGATTTTTTCCCCCTGATTATTACTTCTAAAGTTTTACCCACCAAACATGTTAAACTGAATGGCCTGCAGTTGCTAGGAATATCCTTACATCCTTTCTTGAATAACGGTGTCACATTTGCCACTCTCCAATCCTCTGGCACCTCCCCTGTACCCAGGAAAGATTGGAAAATTACGGCAGGCCCTTCCACTATCTCCACTCCCACTTCATTTAGCAACCTGGGATGCAAGCGATCCAGACCAGGCGACTTATTCCCTCTAAGCACATCCAGCCTTTCCACTACACCCTGCCTATCAATTTTCACCTCATTCATTACCTCTACCATCTCTGTTTCTACCAATATTTTGTCAGCATCCTTGTCCTTAGTAAACACCAATACAAAGTAGTCATTAAGTATTCTAGTCTTGCCCTGTGTTGCTAAGCATATATCACCCACTTTGTCCCTAATAGACCCCACTCCACTTCTTATTACCCACTTACTATTTACATGCTGGTAAATTATTTATGGGTTCCCTTTTATGTTAACTACCATCTATGCTCATTTTCTCTCTTTGCCAGTCTTATTTTCCTCTTCACTTCCCCTCTCAACTTATTGTATTTGGCCTGGTTCTCGTTTGAAGAATTCACCTGACGTCTTTTTTTGCTTCATAATTTTCTCTATCTCCCTCGTCATCCAAGGAGCCCTTACTTTGGTTCCGCTACTTCATGCCCTTGTTGGAATGTACCTGAAACATCATCTTAAGATCACCCATTGCTCAGTTACTATTTCATGTCCACCTGAGAGGGTAGACAGGGCCTTGGTTTAACATCTTATCTGAAAGACGGCTCCTCTGACAGTGCAGCACTCCTTCAGTACTGCACTGGAGTGTCGGCCTGGGTTACGTGCTCAGATCTCTGGAAAGGGGCTTGCTTGTAACTGGGGCTTGAACCAACAACCTTCTGAATCAAAGGTGAGTGCTCCAAACTGAGCCACACCTTACACTAAGTGCTTTGCACTCAGCTCCCCCTCCTGTCCTCTCCCGAAGGTGCTGACTGTTGCCAGTGACATTGAGCAACAGTTTGTACCTGGTCATGGCTGAGGGACGTCACCGTGAAGCCTGATGCTGACCTGACTCGATGTCCATCTGGTCACATTTTGCAGCAAGGAGGGATCACTGCTTGGTGATCAGGAGCAGGATCTCCGTCTGTAGCTCAGAGACACTCAACCTTATTGCCATGCCCCTGCCACTTGCTTCAGCTGGGATTGATTCACTTGTCACAGACTGAGGTCTCCCTTCCCCACCCTCCCACCAACCCAGTCTGTATGGTTTAATACCACACCAGGCAATGCAGCATAGGCCCATGGGTTGCTAATCTGATACAATGAAAAGGCAAACACAAACTTGAGATAGACAGTGGGGAATCAGCAGCTGTGAAGAGAAGGGACAACATTGTGTTTTGTGGGTCTCCTCTCTTAACTCAATTCTCACCTGTCTATACTGTTTAGAGACACCACTACACCGAAGTGTTTCCAGCATTTGCTGTTTATGTTTCAGTATACCAGAATTCTCAGTTTGTTTATAATCTATAGACAGCTTGCTGGGAAACAATTTCAGAAAAACAGTCTCCCTGTCTGGGAGGACAGGACTCAAAAAGGCCAGCTCACTCAAACATAGACCTTTTCCACAATTGGGAGTAGGGGAAGCAAATCTGGGCCTGTCAGTAGGAAGCAGGTTAAAAGCCAGGGGCCCCGGTTGAAAGACAGGGGCCTACTGGGCGTAGTGCCAATAAGAGGAGTGTCCAATGAATCCCAGGGAAGAGGTTGTCTCGCACGCTGTGCCTCTGCCCTACCTTCCCCTCCCCCACTTCAGAGCAATGTAAATAATGTTGAAGTCTGGGAGGATCCCCTGAGTCAGTCTCATGCCACAGAACTGGTTTTCTAACACTGAGAGCTGGAGGTGAATGAGTCAGCCCTGGGGACCGATCCCACCATCAACAGCCCCCATCTCTCAGCCCAGCCACACCTGAACTGGGATGCTGTCTGCTGCCATTTTGCTACTGATGTGTGTCGATGAGACTGGCAAGAGTCTGTTCATCTCCCTTTGGCCTGGGGCAGGAGCTGAGCCAGGTTGGTTCACACCTGAGAGCTTCAGGAACAAGTACCTGTCTGTGTGAAGCCTTGGCAGACGGCAGTGCCAGTCAGAGAGAGGCCCATCCCCGCTTCCCCTTGCTGTAACACTATTGTTCCCATTCTTGGATTGATACTTCCTCCAGAAGCAGTGACAGTCAGAGAGAGGCTGTAATACTGAATTTTGCTTCCTGTCTGGTGAGACTCTTCAATTGTCCTCATTTGAGGCAGATATTACAGGAAACAGCACCCTCTGATGGGGAGAGAAACTCAACTTCCTTCAACCCCAGTACAATCCGATCTGCCATGCTGGAACTTTACCCAAAGCAAAGCTCTTCTCCATTAAATTGGTGATATGAAAGAAGTTCACAAATAGAGCTGTTGTCAGCCAGAGAGATTGTGGAGAGATGTTTGCTAACTACTCTTAAGTAAGTTATACCTTCCTTGTACCATACAATTGTTGCATTACTTACTATTATTTATCCTGCTTAAATTCTCACTACATTTATCATTCCTCCCTTCCCTCTCCCCCTCACTCTCTTGGCCCTGCACTCATTCACTCCCTCGCTTCATCTCCAGCCCATTCACACCTGGAGCTCCCCCCCCCCACCCCCGATCTGTTCCACGACCACCTGCCCCCCGCTTTTCCCCCCTGCCCTGCCCTCTCTCCCCACCGCCCTGCTCCCCCCCGCCCCGCTGTCTGCCCCCCGCCCCGCTCTCTCTCCCCACCCCCCAGCCTGCACTCTCCCCTGCCCCACTCTCCAGATTGCTAAACAATTCCTAGCAAAGAATAACTCCGATGCTCCTGAGTGTTATCCTGGTGAAGGTTGGGTTTGCAGTCAGTTACAGTCCAGGCATGAGCTCATTCAGCTGGACAGCCCTGTACTTCTTGCCAACCTACTTATCTGCCTTTCTGTACAATGCTTGTTGAGGAACAATATCTGATAAACTAACATCCCTTTCTCTCTCCCCCCCAGATCCTGACCTTGGACGGTTCTGTCAGCCCACAAGCCCTCACCCTTGTAAAGGTGCCCCTTCCTCTGTTCACAGTGCACAGGATGACCAGGGGTGTCCCATTTTCGAGCCCGGCTGTACCCTCTGGCCCAGGGACAAATGGGCGAATTCTCACTTGGGGCAGAACATAGGTGTGAATAAAAGTACCATGGACACCAAGGGAGAGGACAGAAGCAAATCCTGGAAGGCCTCCGAGCGCATTGTGCTGATTGTTGATAAAACGCGGTTTGTGGTCGATCCTGTCCTCTTTGCAGCGCACCCTGACACCATGCTCGGCCGGTAAGTGCTCAGAGCTGTTCACCAAACCTGCTGCCTGAAACAGCCTGTAATGATCAATACCAACAGGTTTCTAACTGGACAGGGAATCGCTCAGTGACTGAACTGTTCAATTACACCTGATTGTGCTAAATTGAGCGTTCAATCCCAGTTTGTTCACGTGCTGAACAGACCTGAGATCCCAAAGAATGATGAGACTTCCTGCAGAGGGAAGGAAGGGAGAAGAATGAGAATCCATGTCATTGAGTTGCAGCACCAGCTGAGATGCTGGAAAGACGCTCAGTTAGCGGGTGAGGTGTGGGGAGGGGCTGCACACTGCTTTTGCATTTGTGGTTCGACTCTTGATCTAAGAGTTTTTCCCTTTTCTCCCCCAGAATGTTCACTTCAGGCCGAGAGTATAATGTCACACAGCCAAACAAGAAAGGAGAGTATGAGATTGCTGAGGGCGTCACCTCCACCATCTTTCGTGCAATCCTGGTGAGTTTGCAAGTTACACATTGAGAGTAGATAAAGATGAAGGGAGGTAGTTACACATTGAAAGTAGAAACAGACTGGGGGGGGTAGTTACACATTGAGAGTAGATACAGACTGGGGGGGGTAGTTACATATTGAGAGTAGATACAGACTGGGGGGGTAGTTACACATTGAGAGTAGATACAGACTGGGGGGGGTAGTTACACATTGAGAGTAGATACAGACTGGGGGGGTAGTTACACATTGAGAGTAGATACAGACTGGGGGGGTAGTTACATGTTGAGAATAGATAATGACTAGGCGGGGTAGTTGCAGATTGAGAGGAGATACTGACTAGGGGAGATCGTTACACATTGAGAGTAGATAATGACTGGGGGAGTTACACATTGAGAGAAAATAAAGACTAGTGGGGTGGTTACACATTGAGAGTAGATACCGACTAGGGAGTTACACATTGAGAGTAGATACAGTCTGGGGGATTTACACATTCGGAGTAGATACTGACGAGGGGATTTACACATTGAGAGTAGGTACTGACTGGGGGAGTCACACATCAAGAGTAGATACTGACTGGGGGAGTTACACATCGAGTAGATGCTGAATGGGGGAATTACACATTGAGAGTAGATACAGACTGGGGGAATTACACAGTGAGAGTAGATACAAACTGGGGGAATTACACATTGAGAGTAGATACTGACTGGGGGAATTACACATTGACAGTAGATACTGACTGGGGGAGTCACACATCAAGAGTAGATACTGACTGGGGGAGTTACACATTGAGAGTAGATACTGACTGGGGGAGTTACACATTGAGAGTAGATGCTGAATGGGGGAATTACACATTGAGAGTAGATACAGACTGGGGGAATTACACAGTGAGAGTAGATACAGACTGGGGGAATTACACAGTGAGAGTAGATACTGACTGGGGGAATTACACATTGACAGTAGATACTGACTGGGGGAGTTACACATTGAGAGTAGATACTGACTGGGGGAGTCACACATCAAGAGTAGATACTGACTGGGGGAGTTACACATTGAGAGTAGATACTGACTGGGGGAATTACACATTGAGAGTAGATACTGACTGGAGGAATTAGACATTGATAGTAGATACTGACTGGGGGAGTTACACATTGAGAGTAGATGCTGAATGGGGGAATTACACATTGAGAGTAGATACAGACTGGGGGAATTACACAGTGAGAGTAGATACAGACTGGGGGAATTACACAGTGAGAGTAGATACTGACTGGGGGAATTACACATTGACAGTAGATACTGACTGGGGGAGTTACACATTGAGAGTAGATACTGACTGGGGGAGTCATACATCAAGAGTAGATACTGACTGGGGGAGTTACACATTGAGAGTAGATACTGACTGGGGGAATTACACATTGACAGTAGATACTGACTGGGGGAGTTACACATTGAGAGTAGATGCTGAATGGGGGAATTACACAGTGAGAGTAGATACAGACTGGGGGAATTACACAGTGAGAGTAGATACTGACTGGGGGAGTTACACATTGAGTGTAGAAACTGACTGGGGGAGTTACACATTGAGAGTAGATACTGACTGGGGGAGTTACACATTGAGAGTAGATACTGACTGGGGGAGTTACACATTGAGAGTAGATACTGAAACAAAAACAAGAAATGCTGGATTCACTCAGCAGGTCTGGCAGCATCTGTGGAAAGAGAAGCAGAGTTAACGTTTCGGGTCAGTGACCCTTCTTCGGAACTGACCCGAAACGTTAACTCTGCTTCTCTTTCCACAGATGCTGCCAGACCTGCTGAGTGAATCCAGCATTTCTTGTTTTTGTTTCAGATTTCCAGCTTCCGCAGTATTTTGCTTTTATGAGAGTAGATACTGACTGGGGGAATTACACATCAAGAGTAGATACTGACTGGGGGAATTACACAGTGAGAGTAGATACAGACTGGGGGAATTACACATTGAGAGTAGATACAGACTGGAGGAATTACACAGTGAGTTTAGATACAGACTGGGGGAATTACACAGTGAGTTTAGATACAGACTGGGGGAATTACACAGTGAGAGTAGACACAGACCAGGGGATTTTCACATTGAGACTAGATACTGACTGGGTGAGTCGCACACTGAGAGTAGATACAGAACGGGGCAGTCACATATTGAGAGTAGATACTGACTGTGTGATTTTCACATTGAGAGTAGATACTCACGAGGCGGGGTAGTTGCATATTGAGAGCTGATACTGACTAGCAGAAGTAATTACACATTGAGAGTAGATACTGACTGGGGGAATTACACAGTGAGAGTAGATACAGACTCGGGAGGATCGCTACACATTGACAGTAGATACTGACTGGGGGAGTTACACATTGACAGTAGATACTGACTGGGGAGGTTACACATTGAGAGTAGATACAGACTGGGGGAATTACACAGTGAGAGTAGATACAGACTAGGGGGGATCGTTACACATTGAGAGTAGATACAGACCGGGGGATTTACACATTGAGACTAGATACTGACGAGGGGAGTTACACATTGAGAGTAGATACAGACTGGGGGATTTGCACTTTAAGGGTAGATTCTGAATGGGGGATTTACACCTTTAGAGTAGATACAGACTGGGGGTGTTATGCATTGGGAGTAGATACTGACTGGGTGAGTCGCACACTGAGAGTAGATACAGAACGGGGCAGTCACATATTGAGAGTAGATACTGACTGTGTGATTTTCACATTGAGAGTAGATACTCACGAGGCGGGGTAGTTGCATATTGAGAGCTGATACTGACTAGCAGAAGTAATTACACATTGAGAGTAGATACTGACTGGGCGAATTGCACATTGAGAGTAGATACAGATTGGGGGAGTTACACAATGAGAGTAGATACTGACTGGGGGAATTGCACATTGAGAGTAGATACAGATTGGGGGAGTTACACAATGAGAGTAGTTGCTGAGTGGGGGATTCACACATTGAGAGTAGGTACTCACTGGGTGGGATTGCACATTGATAGTGGATACAGACTAGCGGATTTAGACATTGAGAGTCGATACTGACTGGGGGAATTACACAGTGAGAGTAGATACAGACTAGGGTGGATCATTACACATTGACAGTAGATACTGTCTACGGGAATTACACATTGAGAGTAGATAGAGACTCGGGGGGATCGCTACACATTGAAAGTAGATACAGACTGGTGGAACTACACAGTGAGAGTAGATACTGACTGGGGGATTTACACATTGAGAGTAGATACAGACTGGGGGAATTACACATTGAGAGTAGATACTGACTGGGGGATTTACACATTGAGAGTAGATACAGACTGGGGGAATTACACATTGAGAGTAGATACTGACTGGGGGATTTACACATTGAGAGTAGATACAGACTGGGGGAATTACACATTGAGAGTAGATACTGACTGGGGGATTTACACATTGAGAGTAGATACAGACTGGGGGAATTACACATTGAGAGTAGATACTGACTGGGGGATTTACACATTGAGAGTCGATACTGACTGGGAGAATTACACTGTGAGAGTAGATACTGTCTCGGGCAGAAACACCCTGAGAGTGGATACTGATTGGGGGAGTGACACATAGTGAGTAGATACAGACTGGGAGAGTCTCACATTGAGAGTAGATACTGACTGGGGGGATTTACACAATGAGAGTAGATACTGAGAGGGGGAGTCACACATTGGCAGTAGGAACAAACTGGGGGATTTACACATTGACAGTAGATACAGACTTAGAGGAGTTACACATTGAGTGTGGATACAGAGTAAGGGAGTTACACATTGAGAGTTGTTACAGACTGGGGGATTTACACATAGTGAGTAGATACTGACTGGGCAAGTCACACAAAGAGAGTAGATACTGAGTGGGGGAATTACACAGTGAGAGTAGATACAGATTAGGGGAGGTCATTACACATTGAGAGTAGATACAGACTTAGAGCATTTACACATTGAGAGTAGATACAGACTGGGTGAGTTACACATTGAGAGTAGATACAGACTGGGGGAGTTACACATTGAGAGTAGGTACTGACTGGGGGTGTAGTTACAGATTGGGATTAGATGCAGACTGGTGGAGTTACACATTGAGAGTAGATACAGACTAGAGGAGTTACATATTGAGAGCAGATACCGAGTGGGGGAGTTACACATTGAGATTAGATACAGACTGGGGGAGTTACACATTGAGATTAGATACAGACTGGGGGAGTTACACAGTGAGAGTAGATACAGACTGGGGGATTTACACATTGAGAGTAGATACAGATTGCGGGAGTTACACATTGAGAGTAGATACAGATTGCAGGAGTTACACATTGATAGTAGATACTGAGTGGGGGATTCACAAATTGAGAGTAAATACAGACTGGGGGTGTTACACACTGAGGATAGATACAGATTGGTGGTGTAGTTACAGATTGAGATTAGATGCAGACTTGGGGAGTTACACATTGAGAGTAGATACAGACTGGGGGGGGTAGTTACATATTGAGAGTAGATACAGACTGGGGGGGTAGTTACACATTGAGAGTAGATACAGACTGGGGGGGGTAGTTACACATTGAGAGTAGATACAGACTGGGGGGGTAGTTACACATTGAGAGTAGATACAGACTGGGGGGGTAGTTACATGTTGAGAATAGATAATGACTAGGCGGGGTAGTTGCAGATTGAGAGGAGATACTGACTAGGGGAGATCGTTACACATTGAGAGTAGATAATGACTGGGGGAGTTACACATTGAGAGAAAATAAAGACTAGTGGGGTGGTTACACATTGAGAGTAGATACCGACTAGGGAGTTACACATTGAGAGTAGATACAGTCTGGGGGATTTACACATTCGGAGTAGATACTGACGAGGGGATTTACACATTGAGAGTAGGTACTGACTGGGGGAGTCACACATCAAGAGTAGATACTGACTGGGGGAGTTACACATCGAGTAGATGCTGAATGGGGGAATTACACATTGAGAGTAGATACAGACTGGGGGAATTACACAGTGAGAGTAGATACAAACTGGGGGAATTACACATTGAGAGTAGATACTGACTGGGGGAATTACACATTGACAGTAGATACTGACTGGGGGAGTCACACATCAAGAGTAGATACTGACTGGGGGAGTTACACATTGAGAGTAGATACTGACTGGGGGAGTTACACATTGAGAGTAGATGCTGAATGGGGGAATTACACATTGAGAGTAGATACAGACTGGGGGAATTACACAGTGAGAGTAGATACAGACTGGGGGAATTACACAGTGAGAGTAGATACTGACTGGGGGAATTACACATTGACAGTAGATACTGACTGGGGGAGTTACACATTGAGAGTAGATACTGACTGGGGGAGTCACACATCAAGAGTAGATACTGACTGGGGGAGTTACACATTGAGAGTAGATACTGACTGGGGGAATTACACATTGAGAGTAGATACTGACTGGAGGAATTAGACATTGATAGTAGATACTGACTGGGGGAGTTACACATTGAGAGTAGATGCTGAATGGGGGAATTACACATTGAGAGTAGATACAGACTGGGGGAATTACACAGTGAGAGTAGATACAGACTGGGGGAATTACACAGTGAGAGTAGATACTGACTGGGGGAATTACACATTGACAGTAGATACTGACTGGGGGAGTTACACATTGAGAGTAGATACTGACTGGGGGAGTCATACATCAAGAGTAGATACTGACTGGGGGAGTTACACATTGAGAGTAGATACTGACTGGGGGAATTACTCATTGACAGTAGATACTGACTGGGGGAGTTACACATTGAGAGTAGATGCTGAATGGGGGAATTACACAGTGAGAGTAGATACAGACTGGGGGAATTACACAGTGAGAGTAGATACTGACTGGGGGAGTTACACATTGAGTGTAGAAACTGACTGGGGGAGTTACACATTGAGAGTAGATACTGACTGGGGGAGTTACACATTGAGAGTAGATACTGACTGGGGGAGTTACACATTGAGAGTAGATACTGAAACAAAAACAAGAAATGCTGGATTCACTCAGCAGGTCTGGCAGCATCTGTGGAAAGAGAAGCAGAGTTAACGTTTCGGGTCAGTGACCCTTCTTCGGAACTGAGTTCCGAAGAAGGGTCACTGACCCGAAACGTTAACTCTGCTTCTCTTTCCACAGATGCTGCCAGACCTGCTGAGTGAATCCAGCATTTCTTGTTTTTGTTTCAGATTTCCAGCTTCCGCAGTATTTTGCTTTTATGAGAGTAGATACTGACTGGGGGAATTACACATCAAGAGTAGATACTGACTGGGGGAATTACACAGTGAGAGTAGATACAGACTGGGGGAATTACACATTGAGAGTAGATACAGACTGGAGGAATTACACAGTGAGTTTAGATACAGACTGGGGGAATTACACAGTGAGTTTAGATACAGACTGGGGGAATTACACAGTGAGAGTAGACACAGACCAGGGGATTTTCACATTGAGACTAGATACTGACTGGGTGAGTCGCACACTGAGAGTAGATACAGAACGGGGCAGTCACATATTGAGAGTAGATACTGACTGTGTGATTTTCACATTGAGAGTAGATACTCACGAGGCGGGGTAGTTGCATATTGAGAGCTGATACTGACTAGCAGAAGTAATTACACATTGAGAGTAGATACTGACTGGGGGAATTACACAGTGAGAGTAGATACAGACTCGGGAGGATCGCTACACATTGACAGTAGATACTGACTGGGGGAGTTACACATTGACAGTAGATACTGACTGGGGAGGTTACACATTGAGAGTAGATACAGACTGGGGGAATTACACAGTGAGAGTAGATACAGACTAGGGGGGATCGTTACACATTGAGAGTAGATACAGACCGGGGGATTTACACATTGAGACTAGATACTGACGAGGGGAGTTACACATTGAGAGTAGATACAGACTGGGGGATTTGCACTTTAAGGGTAGATTCTGAATGGGGGATTTACACCTTTAGAGTAGATACAGACTGGGGGTGTTATGCATTGGGAGTAGATACTGACTGGGTGAGTCGCACACTGAGAGTAGATACAGAACGGGGCAGTCACATATTGAGAGTAGATACTGACTGTGTGATTTTCACATTGAGAGTAGATACTCACGAGGCGGGGTAGTTGCATATTGAGAGCTGATACTGACTAGCAGAAGTAATTACACATTGAGAGTAGATACTGACTGGGCGAATTGCACATTGAGAGTAGATACAGATTGGGGGAGTTACACAATGAGAGTAGATACTGACTGGGGGAATTGCACATTGAGAGTAGATACAGATTGGGGGAGTTACACAATGAGAGTAGTTGCTGAGTGGGGGATTCACACATTGAGAGTAGGTACTCACTGGGTGGGATTGCACATTGATAGTGGATACAGACTAGCGGATTTAGACATTGAGAGTCGATACTGACTGGGGGAATTACACAGTGAGAGTAGATACAGACTAGGGTGGATCATTACACATTGACAGTAGATACTGTCTACGGGAATTACACATTGAGAGTAGATAGAGACTCGGGGGGATCGCTACACATTGAAAGTAGATACAGACTGGTGGAACTACACAGTGAGAGTAGATACTGACTGGGGGATTTACACATTGAGAGTAGATACAGACTGGGGGAATTACACATTGAGAGTAGATACTGACTGGGGGATTTACACATTGAGAGTAGATACAGACTGGGGGAATTACACATTGAGAGTAGATACTGACTGGGGGATTTACACATTGAGAGTAGATACAGACTGGGGGAATTACACATTGAGAGTAGATACTGACTGGGGGATTTACACATTGAGAGTAGATACAGACTGGGGGAATTACACATTGAGAGTAGATACTGACTGGGGGATTTACACATTGAGAGTCGATACTGACTGGGAGAATTACACTGTGAGAGTAGATACTGTCTCGGGCAGAAACACCCTGAGAGTGGATACTGATTGGGGGAGTGACACATAGTGAGTAGATACAGACTGGGAGAGTCTCACATTGAGAGTAGATACTGACTGGGAGAGTTACACATTGAGAGTAGATACTGACTGGGGGGATTTACACAATGAGAGTAGATACTGAGAGGGGGAGTCACACATTGGCAGTAGGAACAAAATGGGGGATTTACACATTGACAGTAGATACAGACTTAGAGGAGTTACACATTGAGTGTGGATACAGAGTAAGGGAGTTACACATTGAGAGTTGTTACAGACTGGGGGATTTACACATAGTGAGTAGATACTGACTGGGCAAGTCACACAAAGAGAGTAGATACTGAGTGGGGGAATTACACAGTGAGAGTAGATACAGATTAGGGGAGGTCATTACACATTGAGAGTAGATACAGACTTAGAGCATTTACACATTGAGAGTAGATACAGACTGGGTGAGTTACACATTGAGAGTAGATACAGACTGGGGGAGTTACACATTGAGAGTAGGTACTGACTGGGGGTGTAGTTACAGATTGGGATTAGATGCAGACTGGTGGAGTTACACATTGAGAGTAGATACAGACTAGAGGAGTTACATATTGAGAGCAGATACCGAGTGGGGGAGTTACACATTGAGATTAGATACAGACTGGGGGAGTTACACATTGAGATTAGATACAGACTGGGGGAGTTACACAGTGAGAGTAGATACAGACTGGGGGATTTACACATTGAGAGTAGATACAGATTGCGGGAGTTACACATTGAGAGTAGATACAGATTGCAGGAGTTACACATTGATAGTAGATACTGAGTGGGGGATTCACAAATTGAGAGTAAATACAGACTGGGGGTGTTACACACTGAGGATAGATACAGATTGGTGGTGTAGTTACAGATTGAGATTAGATGCAGACTTGGGGAGTTACACATTGAGAGTAGGTACTGACTGGGGGAGTTGCACATTGACAGTGGTTACAGGCTGTGCGAGTTACACATTGAGAGCTGATGCGGACTGGCGGATTTAGACATTGCGAGTAGCTCGAGGCTGGGGTATCTACACATTGAGAGTAGATACAGACTGGGGGAGTTACGCATTGGGAGTAGATACTGATAGGGGAATTTACACATTGAGAGTAGATACTGATAGGGGAATTTACACATTGAGAGTAGATACAGACTGGGGGAGTCACAAATTGAGAGTAGATACAGACTGGGGAGTCACACATTGAGAGTAGATACTGAGTGGGGGATTTACCCATTGAGAGTAGATACTGAGTGGGGGGTTTACCCATTGAGAGTAGATACTGAGTGGGGGGTTTACCCATTGAGAGTAGATACTGAGTGGGGGAGTCGCACATTGGGAGTAGATACTGACTGGGGGAATTACAAAGTGACAGTAGATACAGACTGGGGGAGCTATACTTTGTGAGGAAATTCAGACTAGGGGAGGTCGTTACACATTGGGAGTAGTTACAGACTGGGTGAGTTACACATTGAAAGTGGATACTGACTGGGGGTGTAGTTACAGATTGGGATTAGATGCAGACTGGTGGAGTTACACATTGAGAGTAGATACAGACTGGGTGAGTTACACATTGAAAGTGGATACTGACTGGGGGTGTAGTTACAGATTGGGATTAGATGCAGACTGGTGGAGTTACACATTGAGAGTAGATACAGACTGGGGGATTTACACATTGAGGGTAGATACTGACTGGGCAAGTCACAATGAGAGTAGATACTGACTGGGGGAATTGCACAGTGAGAGTAGATACAGACTAGGGGGGATCGTTACACATTGACAGTAGATACTGACTGGGGGAGTTACACATTGACAGATACAGACTGGGGGAGTTACACATTGAGAGTAGATACTAACTGGGGGAGTCACACACTGAGAGTAAATACAGACTGGGGGAATTACACAGTGAGAGTAGATACTGACTAGGAGGGATCGTTACACATTGACAGTAGATACTGACTGGGGGAGTTACACATTGACAGATACAGACTGGGGGAGTTACACAGTGAGAGTAGATACAGACTAGGGGGGATCGTTACACATTGACAGTAGATACTGACTGGGGGAGTTACACATTGACAGATACAGACTGGGGGAGGTACACATTGAGAGTAGATACAGACTGGGGGATTTGCACTTTGTGGGTAGATTCTGAATGGGGGATTTACAGATTGAGAGTAGATACTGACTGTGCAAGTCACAATGAGAGTAGATACAGACTGGGGGAATTGCACATTGAGAGTAGATACAGACTGGGGGCTTTACACATTGAGAGTAGATACAGACTGGGGGAATTGCACATTGAGAGTAGATACAGACTGGGGGCTTTACACATTGAGATTAGATGCAGACTGGGGGAGTTACACATTGAGAGCAGATACCGACTAGGGGAGGTCATTACACATTGAGAGTAGGTACTGACTGGGGGAGTTGCACATTGACAGTGGTTACAGGCTGTGCGAGTTACACATTGAGAGCTGATGCGGACTGGCGGATTTAGACATTGCGAGTAGCTCGAGGCTGGGGTATCTACACATTGAGATTAGATACAGACTGCGGGAGTTACGCATTGGGAGTAGATACAGCCTGGGGGAATTTACACATTGAGAGTAGATACAGACTTGGGGAGTCACAGATTGCGTATAGATACTGACTCGGGCAGAAACATATTGAGAGTAGTTGCTGACTGGTTAGTCACACAATGAGAGTAGATACAAGTGGGGGAGTCGCACGTTGATTGTCGATACAGACTGGGGAAATTACACAGTGAGAATAGATGCAGACTAGGGGGATCGCTACACATTGAAAGTAGAAACTGTCTGGGGGAGTCACAAATTGAGAGTAGATACTGACTGCGGGATTTCCACATTGAGATTAAATACCGCCTAGGCCGGGTAGTTGCATATTGAGAGTTGATACTGACTAGCGGATGTAATTACACATTGAGAGTAGAAACTGATTGGGGAATTTACACATTGAGAGTAGATACAGACTAGGGGAGTTACACATTGAGAGTAGATACTGACTGGGGGATTTACACATTGAGAGTAGATAATGACTGGGGGATTTACACATTGAGAGTAGATACAGACTGGGGGAGTTACACATTGAGAGTAGATACTGACTGGGGGATTTACACATTGAGAGTAGATACAGACTTGGGGGAGTTACACATTGAGAGTAGATACAGACTGGGGGAGTTACACACTGAGAGTAGATACAGACTGGGGGATTTACACATTGAGAGTAGATACAGACTGGGGGAGTTACACATTGAGAGTAGATACAGACTGGGGGAGTTACACATTGAGAGTAGATACTGACTGGGGGATTTACACATTGAGTGTAGAAACTGACTGGGGTGATTTACACATTGAGAGTAGATACAGACTGGGGGAGTTACACATTGAGAGTAGATACAGACTGGGGGATTTACACATTGAGAGTAGATACAGACTGGGGGAGTTACACATTGAGAGTAGATACTGATAGGGGAATTTACACATTGAGAGTAGATACAGACTGGGGGAGTCACAAATTGAGAGTAGATACAGACTGGGGAGTCACACATTGAGAGTAGATACTGAGTGGGGGATTTACCCATTGAGAGTAGATACTGAGTGGGGGGTTTACCCATTGAGAGTAGATACTGAGTGGGGGGTTTACCCATTGAGAGTAGATACTGAGTGGGGGAGTCGCACATTGGGAGTAGATACTGACTGGGGGAATTACAAAGTGACAGTAGATACAGACTGGGGGAGCTATACTTTGTGAGGAAATTCAGACTAGGGGAGGTCGTTACACATTGGGAGTAGTTACAGACTGGGTGAGTTACACATTGAAAGTGGATACTGACTGGGGGTGTAGTTACAGATTGGGATTAGATGCAGACTGGTGGAGTTACACATTGAGAGTAGATACAGACTGGGTGAGTTACACATTGAAAGTGGATACTGACTGGGGGTGTAGTTACAGATTGGGATTAGATGCAGACTGGTGGAGTTACACATTGAGAGTAGATACAGACTGGGGGATTTACACATTGAGGGTAGATACTGACTGGGCAAGTCACAATGAGAGTAGATACAGACTGGGGGAGTTACACATTGACAGATACTGACTGGGGGAATTGCACAGTGAGAGTAGATACAGACTAGGGGGGATCGTTACACATTGACAGTAGATACTGACTGGGGGAGTTACACATTGACAGATACAGACTGGGGGAGTTACACATTGAGAGTAGATACTAACTGGGGGAGTCACACACTGAGAGTAAATACAGACTGGGGGAATTACACAGTGAGAGTAGATACTGACTAGGAGGGATCGTTACACATTGACAGTAGATACTGACTGGGGGAGTTACACATTGACAGATACAGACTGGGGGAGTTACACAGTGAGAGTAGATACAGACTAGGGGGGATCGTTACACATTGACAGTAGATACTGACTGGGGGAGTTACACATTGACAGATACAGACTGGAGGAGTTACACAGTGAGAGTAGATACAGACTAGGGGGGATCGTTACACATTGACAGTAGATACTGACTGGGGGAGTTACACATTGACAGATACAGACTGGGGGAGGTACACATTGAGAGTAGATACAGACTGGGGGATTTGCACTTTGAGGGTAGATTCTGAATGTGGGATTTACAGATTGAGAGTAGATACTGACTGTGCAAGTCACAATGAGAGTAGATACAGACTGGGGGAATTGCACATTGAGAGTAGATACAGACTGGGGGCTTTACACATTGAGAGTAGATACAGACTGGGGGAATTGCACATTGAGAGTAGATACAGACTGGGGGCTTTACACATTGAGATTAGATGCAGACTGGGGGAGTTACACATTGAGAGCAGATACCGACTAGGGGAGGTCATTACACATTGAGAGTAGGTACTGACTGGGGGAGTTGCACATTGACAGTGGTTACAGGCTGTGCGAGTTACACATTGAGAGCTGATGCGGACTGGTGGATTTAGACATTGCGAGTAGCTCGAGGCTGGGGTATCTACACATTGAGATTAGATACAGACTGCGGGAGTTACGCATTGGGAGTAGATACAGCCTGGGGGAATTTACACATTGAGAGTAGATACAGACTTGGGGAGTCACAGATTGCGTATAGATACTGACTCGGGCAGAAACATATTGAGAGTAGTTGCTGACTGGTTAGTCACACAATGAGAGTAGATACAAGTGGGGGAGTCGCACGTTGATTGTCGATACAGACATTACACAGTGAGAATAGATGCAGACTAGGGGGATCGCTACACATTGAAAGTAGAAACTGTCTGGGGGAGTCACAAATTGAGAGTAGATACTGACTGCGGGATTTCCACATTGAGATTAAATACCGCCTAGGCCGGGTAGTTGCATATTGAGAGTTGATACTGACTAGCGGATGTAATTACACATTGAGAGTAGAAACTGATTGGGGAATTTACACATTGAGAGTAGATACAGACTGGGGGAGTCGCACATTGAGAGTAGATACAGACTGGGGGAGTCGCACATTGAGAGTAGATGCTGACTGGGGGAGTCATACAATGAGAGTAGATACTGAGTGGGGGAGTCACACAATGAGAGTAGATGCTTAGTGGGGGAGTCACACATTGGGAGTAGATACAGACTGGGGGAGTTATACTTTGTGAGGAAATTCAGACTAGGGGAGGTCATTACACATTGGGAGTAGTTACAGACTGGGTGAGTTACACATTGAGAGTAGATTCTGAATGGGGGAGTTGCATTTTGAGAGTGGATACAGACTAGCGGATTTAGACATTGAGAGAAGATACAGAGTGGGGAATTGACACTTTGAGAGCAGTAGACACACTCGGGGATCGTTGGACATTGAGAGTAGATACTGACTGGGGGATTTACACATTGAGAGTAGATACTGACTGGGGGATTTACACATTGAGAGTAGATACTGACTGGGGGATTTACACATTGAGAGTAGATACTGACTGGGGGATTTACACATTGAGAGTAGATACTGACTGGGGGATTTACACATTGAGAGTAGATACTGACTGGGGGATTTACACATTGAGAGTAGATACTGACTGGGGGATTTACACATTGAGAGTAGATACAGACTGGGGGAGTTACACATTGAGAGTAGATACAGACTGGGGGAGTTACACATTGACAGATACAGACTGGGGGAGTTACACATTGAGAGTAGATACTAACTGGGGGAGTCACACACTGAGAGTAAATACAGACTGGGGGAATTACACAGTGAGAGTAGATACTGACTAGGAGGGATCGTTACACATTGACAGTAGATACTGACTGGGGGAGTTACACATTGACAGATACAGACTGGGGGAGTTACACAGTGAGAGTAGATACAGACTAGGGGGGATCGTTACACATTGACAGTAGATACTGACTGGGGGAGTTACACATTGACAGATACAGACTGGGGGAGGTACACATTGAGAGTAGATACAGACTGGGGGATTTGCACTTTGAGGGTAGATTCTGAATGGGGGATTTACAGATTGAGAGTAGATACTGACTGTGCAAGTCACAATGAGAGTAGATACAGACTGGGGGAATTGCACATTGAGAGTAGATACAGACTGGGGGCTTTACACATTGAGAGTAGATACAGACTGGGGGAATTGCACATTGAGAGTAGATACAGACTGGGGGCTTTACACATTGAGATTAGATGCAGACTGGGGGAGTTACACATTGAGAGCAGATACCGACTAGGGGAGGTCATTACACATTGAGAGTAGGTACTGACTGGGGGAGTTGCACATTGACAGTGGTTACAGGCTGTGCGAGTTACACATTGAGAGCTGATGCGGACTGGCGGATTTAGACATTGCGAGTAGCTCGAGGCTGGGGTATCTACACATTGAGATTAGATACAGACTGCGGGAGTTACGCATTGGGAGTAGATACAGCCTGGGGGAATTTACACATTGAGAGTAGATACAGACTTGGGGAGTCACAGATTGCGTATAGATACTGACTCGGGCAGAAACATATTGAGAGTAGTTGCTGACTGGTTAGTCACACAATGAGAGTAGATACAAGTGGGGGAGTCGCACGTTGATTGTCGATACAGACTGGGGAAATTACACAGTGAGAATAGATGCAGACTAGGGGGATCGCTACACATTGAAAGTAGAAACTGTCTGGGGGAGTCACAAATTGAGAGTAGATACTGACTGCGGGATTTCCACATTGAGATTAAATACCGCCTAGGCCGGGTAGTTGCATATTGAGAGTTGATACTGACTAGCGGATGTAATTACACATTGAGAGTAGAAACTGATTGGGGAATTTACACATTGAGAGTAGATACAGACTGGGGGAGTCGCACATTGAGAGTAGATACAGACTGGGGGAGTCGCACATTGAGAGTAGATGCTGACTGGGGGAGTCATACAATGAGAGTAGATACTGAGTGGGGGAGTCACACAATGAGAGTAGATGCTTAGTGGGGGAGTCACACATTGGGAGTAGATACAGACTGGGGGAGTTATACTTTGTGAGGAAATTCAGACTAGGGGAGGTCATTACACATTGGGAGTAGTTACAGACTGGGTGAGTTACACATTGAGAGTAGATTCTGAATGGGGGAGTTGCATTTTGAGAGTGGATACAGACTAGCGGATTTAGACATTGAGAGTAGATACAGAGTGGGGAATTGACACTTTGAGAGCAGTAGACACACTCGGGGATCGTTGGACATTGAGAGTAGATACTGACTGGGGGATTTACACATTGAGAGTAGATACTGACTGGGGGATTTACACATTGAGAGTAGATACTGACTGGGGGATTTACACATTGAGAGTAGATACTGACTGGGGGATTTACACATTGAGAGTAGATACTGACTGGGGGATTTACACATTGAGAGTAGATACTGACTGGGGGATTTACACATTGAGAGTAGATACTGACTGGGGGATTTACACATTGAGAGTAGATACAGACTGGGGGAGTTACACATTGAGAGTAGATACAGACTGGGGGAGTTACACATTGAGAGTAGATACTGACTGGGGGATTTACACATTGAGAGTAGATACAGACTGGGGGAGTTACACATTGAGAGTAGATACTGACTGGGGGATTTACACATTGAGTGTAGATACAGACTGGGGGAGTTACACATTGAGAGTAGATACTGACTGGGGGATTTACACATTGAGAGTAGATACAGACTGGGGGAGTTACACATTGAGAGTAGATACTGACTGGGGGATTTACACATTGAGAGTAGATACTGACTGGGGGATTTACACATTGAGAGTAGATACTGACTGGGGGAGTTACACATTGAGAGTAGATACTGACTGGGGGAATTACACATTGAGTGTAGAAACTGACTGGGGGATTTACACATTGAGAGTAGATACTGACTGGGGGATTTACACATTGAGAGTAGATACAGACTAGGGGAGTTACACATTGAGAGTAGATACTGACTGGGGGATTTACACATTGAGAGTAGATAATGACTGGGGGATTTACACATTGAGAGTAGATACAGACTGGGGGAGTTACACATTGAGAGTAGATACTGACTGGGGGATTTACACATTGAGAGTAGATACAGACTTGGGGGAGTTACACATTGAGAGTAGATACTGACTGGGGGATTTACACATTGAGAGTAGATACAGACTGGGGGAGTTACACACTGAGAGTAGATACAGACTGGGGGATTTACACATTGAGAGTAGATACAGACTGGGGGAGTTACACATTGAGAGTAGATACAGACTGGGGGAGTTACACATTGAGAGTAGATACTGACTGGGGGATTTACACATTGAGTGTAGAAACTGACTGGGGTGATTTACACATTGAGAGTAGATACAGACTGGGGGAGTTACACATTGAGAGTAGATACAGACTGGGGGATTTACACATTGAGAGTAGATACAGACTGGGGGAGTTACACATTGAGAGTAGATACTGATAGGGGAATTTACACATTGAGAGTAGATACAGACTGGGGGAGTCACAAATTGAGAGTAGATACAGACTGGGGAGTCACACATTGAGAGTAGATACTGAGTGGGGGATTTACCCATTGAGAGTAGATACTGAGTGGGGGGTTTACCCATTGAGAGTAGATACTGAGTGGGGGGTTTACCCATTGAGAGTAGATACTGAGTGGGGGAGTCGCACATTGGGAGTAGATACTGACTGGGGGAATTACAAAGTGACAGTAGATACAGACTGGGGGAGCTATACTTTGTGAGGAAATTCAGACTAGGGGAGGTCGTTACACATTGGGAGTAGTTACAGACTGGGTGAGTTACACATTGAAAGTGGATACTGACTGGGGGTGTAGTTACAGATTGGGATTAGATGCAGACTGGTGGAGTTACACATTGAGAGTAGATACAGACTGGGTGAGTTACACATTGAAAGTGGATACTGACTGGGGGTGTAGTTACAGATTGGGATTAGATGCAGACTGGTGGAGTTACACATTGAGAGTAGATACAGACTGGGGGATTTACACATTGAGGGTAGATACTGACTGGGCAAGTCACAATGAGAGTAGATACAGACTGGGGGAGTTACACATTGACAGATACTGACTGGGGGAATTGCACAGTGAGAGTAGATACAGACTAGGGGGGATCGTTACACATTGACAGTAGATACTGACTGGGGGAGTTACACATTGACAGATACAGACTGGGGGAGTTACACAGTGAGAGTAGATACAGACTAGGGGGGATCGTTACACATTGACAGTAGATACTGACTGGGGGAGTTACACATTGACAGATACAGACTGGAGGAGTTACACAGTGAGAGTAGATACAGACTAGGGGGGATCGTTACACATTGACAGTAGATACTGACTGGGGGAGTTACACATTGACAGATACAGACTGGGGGAGGTACACATTGAGAGTAGATACAGACTGGGGGATTTGCACTTTGAGGGTAGATTCTGAATGGGGGATTTACAGATTGAGAGTAGATACTGACTGTGCAAGTCACAATGAGAGTAGATACAGACTGGGGGAATTGCACATTGAGAGTAGATACAGACTGGGGGCTTTACACATTGAGAGTAGATACAGACTGGGGGAATTGCACATTGAGAGTAGATACAGACTGGGGGCTTTACACATTGAGATTAGATGCAGACTGGGGGAGTTACACATTGAGAGCAGATACCGACTGGGGGAGTTACACATTGAGAGTAGATACTGACTGGGGGATTTACACATTGAGTGTAGAAACTGACTGGGGTGATTTACACATTGAGAGTAGATACAGACTGGGGGAGTTACACATTGAGAGTAGATACAGACTGGGGGATTTACACATTGAGAGTAGATACAGACTGGGGGAGTTACACATTGAGAGTAGATACAGACTGGGGGATTTACACATTGAGAGTAGAAACTGACTGGGGTGATTTACACATTGAGAGTAGATACAGACTGGGGGAGTTACACATTGAGAGTAGATACTGACTGGGGGATTTACACATTGAGAGTAGATACAGACTGGGGGATTTACACATTGAGAGTAGATACTGACTGGGGGATTTACACATTGAGAGTAGATACAGACTGGGGGAGTTACACATTGAGAGTAGATACTGACTGGGGGATTTACACATTGAGAGTAGATACTGACTGGGGGATTTACACATTGAGAGTAGATACTGACTGGGGGAATTACACATTGAGAGTAGATACTGACTGGGGGATTTACACATTGAGAGTAGATACAGACTGGGGGAGTTACACATTGAGAGTAGATACTGACTGGGGGAATTACACATTGAGAGTAGATACTGACTGGGGGAATTACACATTGAGAGTAGATACTGACTGGGGGATTTACACATTGAGTGTAGAAACTGACTGGGGGATTTACACATTGAGAGTAGATACTGACTGGGGGAATTACACATTGAGAGTAGATACTGACTGGGGGATTTACACATTGAGAGTAGAAACTGACTGGGGGATTTACACATTGAGTGTAGAAACTGACTGGGGGATTTACACATTGAGTGTAGAAACTGACTGGGGGATTTACACATTGAGAGTAGATACTGACTGGGGGAGTTACACATTGAGAGTAGATACTGACTGGGGGAGTTACACATTGAGAGTAGATACTGACTGGGGGAGTTACACATTGAGAGTAGATACTGACTGGGGGAGTTACACATTGAGAGTAGATACTGACTGGGGGAGTTACACATTGAGTGTAGAAACTGACTGGGGGATTTACACATTGAGTGTAGAAACTGACTGGGGGAGTTACACATTGAGAGTAGATACTGACTGGGGGAGTTACACATTGAGTGTAGAAACTGACTGGGGGATTTACACATTGAGTGTAGAAACTGACTGGGGGATTTACACATTGAGTGTAGAAACTGACTGGGGGAATTACACATTGAGAGTAGATACTGACTGGGGGATTTACACATTGAGAGTAGATACTGACTGGGGGAGTTACACATTGAGAGTAGATACTGACTGGGGGAGTTACACATTGAGAGTAGATACTGACTGGGGGAGTTACACATTGAGAGTAGATACTGACTGGGGGAGTTACACATTGAGAGTAGATACTGACTGGGGGAGTTACACATTGAGTGTAGAAACTGACTGGGGGATTTACACATTGAGTGTAGAAACTGACTGGGGGATTTACACATTGAGTGTAGAAACTGACTGGGGGATTTACACATTGAGTGTAGAAACTGACTGGGGGATTTACACATTGAGTGTAGAAACTGACTGGGGGAATTACACATTGAGAGTAGATACTGACTGGGGGAGTTACACATTGAGAGTAGATACTGACTGGGGGAGTTACACATTGAGTGTAGAAACTGACTGGGGGATTTACACATTGAGTGTAGAAACTGACTGGGGGATTTACACATTGAGTGTAGAAACTGACTGGGGGAATTACACATTGAGAGTAGATACTGACTGGGGGATTTACACATTGAGAGTAGATACTGACTGGGGGATTTACACATTGAGAGTAGATACTGACTGGGGGAGTTACACATTGAGTGTAGAAACTGACTGGGGGATTTACACATTGAGTGTAGAAACTGACTGGGGGAATTACACATTGAGAGTAGATACTGACTGGGGGATTTACACATTGAGAGTAGATACTGACTGGGGGATTTACACATTGAGAGTAGATACTGACTGAGGGAGTTACTCATTGAGAATAACTACAACAATCAGTCCCAGTATTAGTGATTCTGCTACTTGTTATTTGATATTTTGTACCCTAGTGGGTTACGGTAGCATAGTGGTCATTTTACTGGGCAAGTGATCCAGGGGCATGAATTCGGATCGCACCACAGCAGCTGGGCGAGTTTAAATTCAATTACAGAAATCTTAAATAAAAAACTAGTATCGTTAATCTGTATTTTGTATAAATGTGTTTCGTTAATAGTTCATGAAAATACTGAATTTTGATGAAAACCCATCTGGTTCGCTGATGTGCTTCAGGGCAGGAAATCTACTGCCCTTACCCATTCTGGCCTATGTGTGATCCCACCCAGAAGAATGTGGTTAACTCTTAACTGCTCTCTGAGATGGTCTAGCAAGCCACTCAGTTGTATCAAGCCATTACGAAAGAGTATAAGAATAAAAAAAATTGGGCAGATACCCAGCATCGACAAAGACACATCCAGCTCAGCAAACGCTGCAAAGTCCTTCTCAGTAACATCTGGAGACTTTTGCCAAAATTGGGAGAGCTGTCCCACAGACTAGTCAAGCAATAGCCTGACATAGTCATACTCACTGACTCAAACCTGACAGCCAATGTCAAATTTTCACCAAGCATTGGAGCAAGCCATATGCAAACAGGTCCATAAGCTGTTCAGTAGATAGGGAGTGAGGCAAACATTGCCAGTCATTATTTGATGTATTGCAATAGTGTATTTATTAATTAAAATTGAAACCGCAACTAACACATATTCTAACTTATCCTATACGCAAAAACAAATACTACTAACCAACTGATTCTAAAATGATATTGATAAAGACAGAACCATACTAAAATTGTAACACAACTAAATTATGAAAGAGTTATTCTGTGGTTCAAAATTAACATAAATTAAAAAAACAATGAGGACTTAATTCTGACTTCTACTGTGTGTAAAAGACAATGCTACCAACTGCTTTCTAAATGTAAAAACAAATCAATGCTGTAATTAACAATAAAACAAAGCGATAAAATTGTGCACCACTGTGGCTCTGATTATCAGCCAACGTCCCCGACTCCTTCATCACCATCCCTATCTCACTGGCAGGACAGACCCACCAACGGTGGTGGCACAATAATAAACAGTTGGGAGGGCGTGGCCCTGGGAGTCTTCAACATTGACTCCGGACCCCATGAAGTTAAACCCCTTCAGGTCAAACAGATTACCCCCTACCGTGCTCCCTTGGCTGCTGAATCAGTGCTCCAACGTGTTGAACACCACTTGGAAGAAGTACTGAAGGTAGCAAGACCACAGTATGTACCCTGGGCAGATGACTTCAATGTTCATCACCAAGAGTGGCTTGGTAAATCACAACTGGCCGTGACCTGAAAGACATAGCTGCCAGACTGGAGTGCATCAGGTGATGAGAATCAGCATGAGGGAAAAGATTACTTGATCTCATCCTCATCAGTCTACGTGTTGCAGATACATCTGTCCATGACAGTATTGTGGCGACAAAGTCCCATCTTCACACTGAGAAAATTCTTCATTCTGTTGTTTGGCACTACCAGCACGCTATATGGGATAGGTTCAGAACAGATCTATCAGCTCAGGAGTAGGCATCCATAAGGTGCTGTGGGCCATTAGCTGCAGCAGAATTGTATACCACAATGTGTAACCTTATGGCCTGGTATATCCCTCACTCTGCCATTACCATCAAGCCAAGGGACCAACCCTGGTTCAATGAGGAGTGTAGGAGAGAAGGCGAAAAGCAGCACCAGGCATACCAAAAATGAAGTGCCAACCTGGCAAAGCTGCAACGCAGGACCACATGCATGCTAAACAACGGAATCAGTGTGGGATAGACAGAGCTAAGCGATCCCACAACCAACAGATCAGATCAAAGTTCTGCAGTCCTGTCACATCCAGTCATGAATATTGGTGGACAATTAAACAACTAACCAGAAGAGAAAGCTCCACAAACATCCCCATCCTCAATGATGGTGGATCACAGCGTGTCAGCCACAAGTGCTGAGTGGATGATCCATCTCGGCCTCATTAGGTCCCCTCCATCACAGATGCCAGCGTTTAACTAATTCTATTCAATCCACTTGATATCAAGAAATGGCTAAAGGCACTGGATGCAACAAAGGCTATGGGTCCTGACAACATCCAGTTGTAGTGTTGAAAGTTTGTGCTCCAGAACTAGGTATGCCTCTAGCAAAGCTGTTCCAGTACAGCTATAACACTGGCATCGACCCAACAATGTGGAAAATTGCCCAGGTATGTCCTGTCCAGAAAAGCAGGACGAATCCAATCTGACCAATTACTACTCTTCATCAGCAAAGTGACGGAGGTGTCATCGAAAGTTTTATCATTGACACTTATTCACCTGCTCACCGGTGCTCAATTCTGGTTTCACTGGATGTTCGCCGATGATTGCACAAGGTTCAGCCCCATTCGTGACTCCTCAGATGCTGAAGACGTCCGTGTAGAAATGCAGCAAGAACTGGACAGTATCCAGGCTTGGGCTGATAAGTGGCAAGTAACATTCGCCCCACACAAGTGCCAGGCAATGACCATGTCAAACGAGAGAATCTAACCATCTCCTTTTGACATTCAGTGGCATGACCATCGCTGAATACCCCCATTGTCAACATCCTGGGGGTTAGCGTTGAACAGAAACTGAACTAGACCAGCCACATACATGGCTACAAGAGCAGGTCAGAGGCTCGGAATCCTGCACCAAGTAACTCATCCTGCCCCTCACCCACCCCCCCCCACTTCCCACCATCCTCCCCCAACCCCCCACCCCCCGCCTCCCGCCCGACTCCCCAAAGTCTGTCCACCATCTACAAGGCACAAGTCAAGGGTGTGATGGAATACTCTCCACTTGCCTGGATGAGTGCAGCTCCAACAACACTCAAGAAGCTTGACACCATCCAGGACAAAGCATTCCGCTTGATTGGCACCCCATCCACAAGCATTCACTCCCTCCACCACTGATGCACAGTGGCAGCAGTGTGTACCATCTACAAGATGCACTGCAGCAACGCACCAAGGCTCCTTCGACAGCACCTTCCAAACTCGTGACCTCTACCAACTAGAAGGACACGATGCATGGGAACACCATCACCTGCAAGTTTCCCTCCAAGTCACACACCATCCTGACTTGGAACTATATCGCCGTTCCTTCACTGTCACTGGGTCAAAGTCCTGGAACTCCCTTACAAACAGCACTGTGGGTGTACCTAACTCACATGGGCTGCAGCAGTAGAAGAAGGCAGCTCACCACCACCTTCTCAAGGACAATTAGGGATGGGCAATAAATGCTGGCCTAGCCTGCGCTACCCATGTCCCACGAATGAATAAATAAAAAAAAAACAGGCCCACTCGGCTCCAGACCTCACTACTTTGGTCCAAACGTGGACAAAAGAGCTAAATTCCAGCGATGAGGTGAGAGTGACTGACCAAATGCGGCATCAAGGAGCACTAGTAAAATTGAAGTTAGTGGGAATTGGGTGAAACTCTCCACTGGCTGGAGTCGTACCTAGAAGAAATGAAGATAGTCGCACTTTTTGGAGGCCTACCATCTCCAATCAGCTTCAGGACATCACTGCAGGAGTTCCTCAGGGTAGTGTCCTCGGCCCAACCATCTTCACACATGTCGTCGGGTTCGGGTCGGGTAAGCTGGCCTTTACTATGGCTACAACAGCAGGTCAGAAATTGGGTATTCTGTGGTGAATGACTCCCCTTCAACAACACCTCCCAAACTCCCAACCTCTACCACATAGAAGGGCAAGGGCAGCAGGTGCATGGCAGCGCCACTGTCTCCAAGACACACACGATCCTGGCTTGGAAATACATCATCCTTCATTCATCGCTGGCTGAAAATCTTGGAACGTCCTACCTGATAGCACTGTGGGAGTTCCTTCACCGCACAGACTGCAGCAGTTCAAGAGGCCGGCTCACCACCACCTTCTCAAGGGCAATTGGGGATGGGCAATAAATGCTGTCCACTTGAGAATTAATTGAAAAAAATACTGTTTCAGGACATAGAGATGGATTTTTATCAAATCAGCCTCATTGAACTCAGCAATATCAATGATGTTTTATAATTGACCTTGTGTCATTCCAGGATTATTACACCACCGGAATTATTCAGTGCCCTGATGGAATTGCAATCCAAGAACTCAGGGATGCGTGTGACTATCTGTGCATCAACTTCAATCACAATACAATCCGCTGTCGAGACCTCAGTAAGTGCACATTCTGGGGCAATTTCTGGTTATATAACACCAGACAGTTCACATTAGGAGTAGTTGTGGGTGTGTTGCAGTCCAGGTGCCACATATACACATCAGGGAAGAGTTGACTTCATCACAGGGAGATGAGATTCCCCATGTATACCAGGCATTAGCTTTGTGCAAATTATGACTAATTTCTGGCAAGGTGATTTACCAGACCCACTCCGGATAGGGAACAGGATTCTTGAGATTTATAAACATAACCCAAAGGATTAATCCAGCACCGTTAACCCTTAAAGGGCTAAGGCATTTGTGATTCTGTATTTCCCACTTGGGTTCATTAGAACAGGTGAATCTCAACATACTATAAAATCTGTTGCCTGCACACATCTCACACAGGGATTTACCACCCATAGATTTGGGGGTGCAACATATACATCATTGTCGTTACTGGATAGTCAACTATCAGCTGTAAGTCACCAGTGCAACTTGTATATCATCAGTTCAAGATATTTACGTTGCTGTAAGACCAACATTTATTGCCCCTCCCTAGTTGTCTTTGAGAAGGTGGTGAGCTGCAGTCTGTGTGGTGAAGGTATTCCCACAGTGCTGTTAGGTACAGAGTTCCAGGATTTTGATCTAATAACAGTGAAGGAGTGGTGATACATGTCCAAGTCAGGATGGTGTGTGACTGGAAGGGGAACTTGCAGGCAGTGGTGTTCCCATGTGCCTGCTGACCTTGTCCTTTTTAGGTAGTAGAGGTCATGGGTTTGAGAGGTGCTGTCAAAGAAGCCTCAGGTTTTCTGGTACTTATGATTCACCTTGTAATAGCATATAAATTTTTAATAGGTTGGCAGCGAACCACGCAGATTAGCTGTCTGCTCACTGCTTACTCCTGTGACATCTCTTCCAGGTGCTCTGTTACACGAGTTGTCGAACGATGGAGCATGGAAGCAGTTTGAGAGGAACCTGGAGGAGCTGGTGTTGCCCCTGATGGTGTCTAATGCACGGAAGGGTGAGCGGGAGTGCCATGTTGTGGTACTGGCACACGAAGATACGGTGGACTGGGATGAACAGCATCCACCACAGATGGGGGAGGAATATTCTCAAAGTAAGAACTGAGTGTAGCTGGGGGTTGCCATTAACACTGTGGTATTTGGTACGTGTGATAATCAGTATGTGTGCCCACTAGAAAAGGAAGGCTCTTTATCCGTTGAATTTAACATTCTGAAAAGCATAGAATTGCAATGCGTGTATAGAATAGACACAGGACATTCTGCTCAACTGGTCCATGTCGTATTTATGTTCCAAACAAGCCTCCACCCACCCCTCTTCATCTCACCCCAACAACATAACCTATTCTTTTCTCCCTTATGTGCTTATCTCGCTTTCCCTTAAATGCATCTCTGCTATTTGCCTCAACAACTCATTGTGATAGTGAGTTCCATATTCTAACCACTCTCTGGAAGAAGTTTCTCGTGAATTTCCTATTCGATTTATTAAATGACTCTTATATTTATGGCCCCTAGTTTTGGATTCCCCACAAGTGGAAATATGTTCTCTATGTTTACCCTATCAAAACCCCTTTCGTCATCTTAAAGTCGTCATTAGGTAAGCCCTCAGCCTTCTCTTTTCTAAAGAGCCCCAGCCTCTTTACTCTTTCCTGATGGTTGTACCCTCTCAGTTCTGGTATCATTCTAGTAAATCTTTTTTTTTTGCACTTTCTCCAGTGTTCCTATATCCTTTTTATAATATGGAGACCAGAATTGTCTATAGCACTCCAAATGTGACCCAACCATGTTTTATACAAGTTTAACATAATTTCTCTTTTTTAAAATCTGTTCCTGCAGAAATGAACCTCAGTACTTTGCATTTTTATCGCCTTATTAACCTGCATTTGTAAATCCCTTTGCTCCACTAACCCATTTACTTTTAATTAATGAGGAGTATGTGGTCTCCTACCAAAATGCACCACCTCACATTTATCGATATTGAGGTTCATTTGCCAATTTCACATTCATTCTACAAGTTTCAACTAGTTTTATTTTCTGCCTCCTATCCTGAAGGTGCTGTCTGGGGTACAGTTGTGTAAGTGTTTCAATGGCTGATAACCATGGCAGCCATAAAATCAGATCCTCACCCAAGGGCCACATGCAGGGATCACATAGATCAGGAGCTGGTACCCAGGTTAATTTATCCTCTCCGAAACCCAGGGTCACTGGACAG
This sequence comes from Heterodontus francisci, assembly GCF_036365525.1. NCBI lineage: Eukaryota > Metazoa > Chordata > Chondrichthyes > Heterodontiformes > Heterodontidae > Heterodontus > Heterodontus francisci. Next base: position 22,555,149 of record NC_090395.1, read on the forward strand.
TGAAAAGGAGAAGGAACCCGGTCTGATTTCCTTGATGGATTTCTTTTTCCCTCTCCTTTGGCCCAGGGACACTAAGGTTAATTATGTTGCTCCAGTTTCCCAAGATGATCAGCTAGCTCTACACAGACCAGGGATTGAATCCTGAATCAACAACAACAATTTACATATCACTTTTACTTAATAAAACATCCCAAGGCACGTCACAGGAGTGTTAACAAAATTTGACACCAAGCCACTTTGGGAGATATTAGGGCAGAAGAGGTTGGTTTTAAGGAGTGTCTTAAAGGAGGAAAGAGACCTAGATATGCCGAGAGATTTAGCAAGGTAATTCCAGAGCGTAGCGCCTCAGCAGCTGAAGACACAGCGACCAATGGTGGAGCAATTAAAATCAGGTGCTCAAGATATCAGAATTTGGGGAGCCTGATATCTCAGAGGATAGTAGTGTTGGATAGGCTATAGAGATAAGGAAGGGCAAGGCCATGGAGGGATTCGAAAACAAGGATGAGAATTTTAAAATCAAGGCATTGCTGGACTGGGAGCCAAATGTAGACCCTGCTTCAGGCCACAAGTCAGGGAGTACATTTACCCAGTTAGCAGAGGAGATGTCTGGCTGGGCATGAGAAATAGGGCCAGTTATTTGCCAGCACCTGCCGGGATTCAGCAGGAGCAGGGCTGTGAGTCATTCTCACTTCCATCTCCTTTCCTTTCTACCCACTGCCCCCCTCCCCACCCCCATCAACCACTCCCAGTGACCTCTCCACAGAAAACAAGAGGCACTATCCAATACCTTCTGCTGTGGGCCCCTCGCTGCAAGTCTGACAGTGAGTCTGCTACACTGGGGAACATAGAATAATGCACAGGAAACTAGACAGTCATGGAGAAGCGACAGAAGGTATATCTCTGATCAATGTCTTTTGTGTTTCAGTTATTTATAGTACCAAACTGTACAGATTCTTCAAGTACATTGAGAACCGGGAGGTTGCAAAGCTGGTGTTGAAGGACCGAGGGCTGAAGAACATCCGCATTGGAATTGAAGGTGAGCGGGACTGGGCTGATCCTTTCTGGTTTTGATTTTTCAAGATATGTGATTTTTCAAGCTTGCAGCCACGGTACAGTGTGAACAGATCTCTTGGTCATCATTTTCCAAAGCTCCCTAGATTCAAGGATTGTGCCTTTGGATTGGAAAATTGCAACTGTCACTTATTTATGAATCAAGGGAGGGAGAAACCAGGATTGACAGATTTGTCCGTTTAACATCAGTTGTGGGAAGTTACGGGATCAATCCTCAGGGACTTGTTTTTTTTTACATTCATTCATGGGATGTGGTATCGCTGGCCAGGCCAGCATATATTGCCCATCCCTAATTGCCCTTGAGAAGGTGGTGGTGAGCTGCCTTCTTGAACCGCTGCAGTCCATGTGAGGTAGGTACACCCACAGTGCTGTTAGGAAGGTAGGTTCCAGGCCTTTGACTCAGTGACAGTGGAAGAGCGGCGATATAGTTCCAAGTCAGGATGGTGTATGGCTTGGAGGGGAACTTGCAGGTGGTGGTGTTCCCATGTATTTGCTGCCCTTGTCCTTTTAGTTGATAGAGGTCGCGGGTTTGGAAGGTGCTGTCTTGTAGATGGTACACACTGCTGCCACTGTGCGTCGATGGTGGAGGGAGTGAATGTTTGTAGATGGGGTGCCCATCGAGTGGCAGCTTTGTCCTGGATGGTGTCAAGCTTCTTGAGTGTTGTTGGAGCTGCACCCAACCAGACAAGTGGAGAGTATTCCATCACACTCCTGACTTGTGCCTTGTAGATAGTGGACAGCCTTTGGGGAGTCAGAAGGTGAGTTACTCACCACAGGATTCCTAGCCACTGACCTGCTCTTGTAGCCACAGTATTTGTATGGCTACTCCAGTTACATTTCTGGCTACATTTGGGGCGGCACAGTGGCGCAGTGGTTAGCACTGCAGCCTCACAGCTCCAGGGGCCCGGGTTCGATTCTGGGTACTGCCTGTGCGGAGTTTGCAAGTTCTCCCTGTGTCTGCGTGGGTTTCCTCCGGGTGCTCCGGTTTCCTCCCACATGCCAAAGACTTGCAGGTTGATATGTTAATTGGCCATCATAAATTGCCCCTAGTATAGGTAGGTGGTAAAGAAATATAAAGGGACCGGTGGGGATGTTATTGGAATATGGGATTCGTGTAGGATTAGTATAAATGGGTGGTTGATGGTCGGCACAGACTCGGTGGGCCGAAGGGCCTGTTTCAGTGCTGTATCTATAAACTAAACTAAAAACCAAAGACTTGCAGGTTGATAGGTAAATTGGCCATTATAAATTGCCCCTACTATATAGGTAGGTGGTAGGGGAATTGAGGGAAGATGGGGATGTGGTAGGAATATGGGATTAATGGAGTATTAGTATAAAATGGGTGGGCCGAAGGGCCTGTTTCAGTGCTGTATCTCTAAATAAATAAAATAAATGGTAATCCCTAGGATGTTGATAGTGGGGGATTCAGCGATGGTAATGCCATTGAATGTCAAGGGGAGATTCTCTCTTGTTGGAGATGGTCATTGCCTGGCACTTGTGTGGGGCGAATGTTACTTGCCACTTATCAGCCCAAGCCTGGGTATTGTCCAGGCCTTGCTGAATTTCTACACGGACTGCTTCAACTGAGGAGTCGCGAATGGTGCTGAACATTGTGCAGTCAACAGTGAACATCTCCACTTCTGACCTTATGATTGAAGGAAGGTCATTGATGAAGCAGCTGAAGATGGTTAGACCTAGGACACTACCCTGAGGAACTCCTGCAGTGATGTCCTAGGACTGAGATAATTGACCTCCAACATGTTGACTGAACAATTGAACAAGTATCAGATGATCAAAGTGTAGATATATCAAGGGTGGGTCATATCTGACAAATCATCTAGTTAGATAATTTGAGGAAGTGGACAGGGGTGTGTCAATAGATTCTGCCCAAATAGAGAACATCCTGAGATTATTAGCAAAAGGAGACGGCATGGAATTCGAGGTAACCTTGTGACACGGATCAGTAATTGGTTGGGATCGGAATCACTTGAGGTGACAGGGCAGGTTGAGAACGGGATCCTGGGCTTTACCAATATGGGCATAGAATACAAAAGGAAGGAAGTTACAATAAACCTGTATAAAACACTGGTTCGGCCTCGTCTGGAGTATTGTGTCCAGTTCTGGGCACCACCATACTTTAGGAAGGATGTTAACGCATTAGAGAGGGTGCAGAAACGAGGTGTTTTAGATGATTAAATGATTTGATAGGGTAGATAGAGAAAAACTATTTCCTCGGAAGGGGAATCCAAAACAAAGGGGCATAACCTTCAAATTCAAACTAGGCTGTTCAGGAAGAAAATCAGGAAGCACATCTTCACACAAAGGGGCATAGATGTTGTTATGATCCCATTAGAAACCAGTAATTACCGAAAGAATTACACCACAAGGTTTTATATTTTAAACAAAAAAACTTTACTGTACAAGAGTTAAACAAAGCAAAACACTACTAACTTAACAATTTGAAATCACTTCTACTGTAAACTTAAAATCTTAAAACATGAAGATGTATACATTAAACTCCAAATCTCAACAGAACACCCCCATTTAACTTTTACTTCCACCCCAAGAGTTCGCCTATACTTTATAGGATCTTGGCGGATCGTTCACTTCTCCTGGGACCAGCTCCTAGGAATTCACTTCAATTTTCCTTAGTTTCTCAGCTATCTTCCGAGGTGTGAGATTTTCCTGGGGATTCTCCCTCTAGCATCCGGCCAGGCAGCCCTCCAGCTCTGTTTCATCACCTCTCACATCTGGATTTCCCAGCCTGAGACTAGGCTTTACTCAATCAGAAACACTCCTGTTTCCTGATTGCCTTCCTACTCCAAAGTTCAGCTGCTTTCAAAACCAACTGACTTTTTTGTGAGCCAGCAAAGAGATTAAAAAAAAACCTGACCACCAGGCATCCCCTTGCATCATCTATCTCCATAGCAATGTGGTACATATGGGAGTTTCCGGATAGCAATTTAAGCTAATTACCCCCAACTCCAAAACATCTCTTTGATTACTGAGACCCATATGAATAATTGATATTACCAACAGTAACAGGACAATTCCTTTGAGACGTTCTAGCTACTGTTTCCCAACTAAACAAGCTGTTTTGTGACTCTGACTTCTCTAACTTTGTCCTTGTAAACACACATGGAGAGATCTTTGAAATAAAATCTCTTAGGTGGTCCTGCAAGCTTTTGAAATTCTGAAATTTCAATTATCTTACAGCTACACATTTAATTTCCCCAAAACTAAAAGTGACCTCTAAGATATTCATACAAATCATGAACTAGATGATTGTTACAATATCTGAAGATTTCCCCCCAAAAGGCTGTTGATGTCGGGGGTCAATAGAAATTTTCATGACTGAGATTGATGGTTGTTTATTGGGTAGGGGGGTATAGAGGAATGTGGAGCAAAGTTAGGTAAGTCAAGTCGAGGTACAGATCAGCCATGATCTCATTGAATGGCAGAACAGGCTCAAGTGGCTGAATGGCCTACTCCTGTTCTGTGCTCTCCTAACCACAGCCTACAAATCCCCAGTCCTGAACTATCATTCCAGGTGAGTCTGTTTATTTTTCCTCTATTTTCATCCCCTACCCTCCCTCATACCCTGTAAGTACAGACTCTTCCCAGGGCACAGTTGGCTGCCTTCTGTATCACACGCAAGTGGTCTTGAGCCTGAAGGTTGAGATGACCTTGACTAACTGACCATGAGGGCAGCACAGGCAAGCCACAGAAAAGTCCTGAACTGATATCCACACAAGGCAATTTTTTTGTTGCCAGCAACCCTGGCTGTTTTTGCCTCTCCCTAAATTAGGAAAATTTCAACACCCTAAGAGCAGCTAACTCAGAATAGAGCAGGGATTGACGGAGCGTAGGGCCTTGTGGTTTATGTTAATGAGGTACTCACTGAACCAAATGAACTGTAAGAGGAGCTAGCCTGGGAGTGAGAACATGTGTAATTACAGCACAGTGCTCTATTAGAAAGAGGGAGAGGAAGGCTATCGTACAGCTCTCGCCATTTGAAGCTGATCCCAGGATAGGCTGTGTGACTGAAATAAAAACAGAAGTACTGGAAATACTCAGCAGGTCAGGCAGCATCTGTGGAGAGAGAAGCAGGGTTAACGTTTCAGGTCTGTGACCTTTCATCAGAACTGGCCTTGCCCTTCACAGGCAAGCATGGAATGAACCTGGGAGGAATATATGCACAGCAGGGTTCTCCTTCCTCCAACCAAAATCCTGCATAGTGCCCGGAGAATAGTGCAGCTTACAGGAATTATTTCTGAAACACTACCGCAGTCTGGATGGAACTGGATGGCATTGCAGGTTGTAAAACATAACAGAAAGAGCCCATCGAGCCTATCTAATGGTATGTGAGCATTTATCGCAAGAGGATTTGAGTACAGGAGTAGTGAAGTCTTACTTCAACTGTATAGAACCTTGTTAGACTGCACCTGGGGTACGGTGTGCAGTTTTGGTCCCCTTACCTTCGGAAGGATATTATTGCCATAGAGGGAGTGCATTCTCTACCCCAGAGGGCTGTGGAAGCTCAGTCATTGAGTATGTTTAAAGCAGAGATTGAGATTTCTAAATACAAATGACATTAAGGGGATATGGTGATAGCGTGGGAAAAAGGCATTGAAGTGGATGATCAGCCATGATCATATTGAATGGTGAGGCAGGCTCGTTGGGCTGAGTGGCCTACTTCCGCTCCTATGTTCCTAACGTACCAGTTAGCTCATGGTTGGTCTGTACCTCAACTCCATTATCCTGTCTTTGTTCCACAACTCTCAATATTCTTGACCAATAAAAATCTATCGATCTTAGTCTTGAAAGCTTCAATTGTCTCCAGCATCCACTATCCTTTGTGAAAAAGTGCTTCTTGATTCCCTTCCTCAATGGCCTGACTCTCATTTTAAGATAATGATCCCTTGTTCTTGACCCTACCAGAGGAAATAGATTCTCCTTATCTACCCTATCAAATCTTTCTAAGAAACAGCTCAATCAGATCCCACATCAGTCTTTTAAACTCAACTAAATACAAGCCACATTTATGTAGCCTGTTCTCATAATTTAACCCTCTAAGCCTCGGTGTGTAGAACTTTGTATAAAGACGTGCCGAAGTGTTTCACAGCCAATGTGAAGTGCAGTCGCTTTTGTAATGTGGGAAATGTGGCAGGCAATTTGCATACAGTGAGCTCCCGCAAACAGCAATGAGGTTTTTCTTAAGTGCTGTTGATTGACGAATAAATGCTGTCCAGAACACAGAGAATGCCCCGCTCCTCTTCAAAATAGTCCCATGGGATCTTTTACGTCGATCTGAGGGGCTAGACAGGGCCTCAGTTTAACATAAATTAAAAGCAAAATACTGCGGAAGCTGGAAATCTGAAATAAAAACAAGAAATGCTGGAAACACTCAGCAGGTCTGGCAGCATCTGTGGAAAGAGAAGCAGAGTTAACGTTTCAGGTCAGTGACCCTTCTTCAGAACTGGCAAATATTAGAAATGCAAAAGGTTACAAGCAAGTAAAAGAGACAAACGAAAATTCCGTCGGAGAGAAGAGCAGTACTTCAAGGTATCTTCAGAACATTTCTAATATTTACTAGTTCTGAAGGAGGGTCACTGACCTGAAACATTAACTCTGCTTCTCTCTCCACAGATGCTGCCAGACCTGCTGAGTATTTCCAGCATTTCTTGTTATTACCTCAGTTTAACATGTCATAAGATCATAAGAACTAGGAGCAGGAGTAGGCCGTCCGGCCCCTCGAGCCTGCTCCGCCATTCAATAAGATCATGGCTGATCTTTTCGTGGACTCAGATCCACTTACCCGTGCTCCCACCGTATCCGTCATCCTAAAGACGAGACCGCTGACAGTGCAGCACATCCTCAGTCAGCCTGGATTATGGACTTGAGTCTCTGAGTGGGGCTTGAGCCCACAACCTTCTGACTTAGAAGTGAGATGGCTAACAGACAGAAAGGAAACACCTGCACATTCCGAAGCTCTGTTTATGCTAGAAATGCAGACACGGTTGTATAGTCTAACTGCAGCGCAGGTTTGTGCACAGTAGGATCCCACAGAGAACACAAAAGGTGTGACCAGTTAATGTATTTGTGCTCTGTTGCCTAGGTTACCCGACCTGCAAGGAGAAGCTGAAATTGCGGCCTGGGGGCCGTTACGAGGTGATCTATAACTATGTGCAGCGACCTTTCATCCACATGTCCTGGGAGAAGGAAGAAGGGAAGAGCCGGCATGTGGACTTCCAGTGTGTCAGAAGCAGATCCATCACCAACCTTGCCTCCGCCGCCGATGTTCCACGGGATCACGGCATTACACATCACCCACAGGTGGACGAGCTCGACATCCTGGGCCCACCACAGGAGCAAGGCGTAGGTGACAGTGCACGAGAGTAGAGGAGACCCTGCGCCACAGGCATCACATGTAATGTGTAACGCACACCATTGGGAGCCACAGCTGCAGAAACAGGGCTCCACCTGTCCTGTCATTGCAATATATAAGGGCTGTGGTGGTACATTAACCACTGGCACTGTGATGACAGGTGATGTGGCGGTGTGACTACAGGCCCTTTATGTATGTTACAGGCTGCTGCTCCAGAGCAGGGACACAGGCCAGCGAACAGCAGCATTAAAGGCCTTGACAGAACAACTAAATCTTCCACTGGACCAGAACATTGGATAGGAATGCAGTGGTGTGGAGATCTAGCATAATGATCAGGTGCAGTGACCCAGCAGGGAGACCAGTCATGGTGTGAGTGTACCTTTGCTGTCTCTACATCAAACACATTCATTCCTGCAGACTTGGGCTCCAGTGATTTTGCTCACATGGGAAGGCAGGTGCTGCTGATGTTAAGTGGATGCATCATTCCTTGCAATGATATCACTGGTGCCACTAACTGTACCTGGGACGGGTAAACCTTAGTGTGGCTGCATCTGTTACAGACCCTGTCCCTACGTCACCTGTTCTCTCAGTAACATTGAATCCTGAGTGGGACAACTTGAAACTACCAAGTTGGAACCCAGGGCCCAGTCTCCTTCCTTGTGAAGTTTCCTTGGGGATTGACAGGCTGGTTGGACATGTTGAACTGGAATCTTCTTGAAGAAACATTTGGCCATTTATTTCACAGTTGATACAAGCTCCTTCTGAAATCAGTGTGTGCTTACCATGGGATGGCACATCCTCAGTCACTTCTGGGTCTCTAACCCCCTCCAGTTTCATTTCAGTAAAATCCTCCTATCTACGATCACCACACCTCACTCTCTAAAAGGGCAGCGAGTGGGACAGGCAGTTCGAGTGAAAGGGAGGGAAGCAGCAAGGATCCACCTGGTTCTGGAGTATGGGTAGGCCGGAGGCCCAGCTCAGTGTCTTTCAATAGCCAAAGGCTAAGTATTTTTTAAATGGTACAAAGCTAGGTTAATTGATCACTAAAATATAGTGGGTCAGGAACAAAAAAATAATCCAAAAGGCTAATCAAACATTAGTCTTTATAAGTGGAGATCTAGAATATAAAGGGGAGGATGTTTTGCTACAACTATAACAAAGCCCCAGTTAGACCACAGCTGGAGTATTGTGTACAGTTCTGGGCACCACACCTTGGGAAGGTGTATTGCATAAATTTGCCAGAATGTTACCAGGGCTCCAATCATTAGATTATGAGGAAATATTACATAAACTAGATCTGTACTTGCTTTAATGTAGAAGTTTAATCAATCCCAAACTAGTCCTACTGCCCCACACAGCCTTGTACCAACCCCAAACTTAATCCTACTGCCCTGCTCTTTCCCCACAGCCCTGTATCAATCCCAATCTAATCCCACTGCCCCACTTTCTCCTGTAGCCCCCGCACCCCCAAAATCTTCCTCTGCGTTGGTTATCTCCCTTGAAAATGCAATGGTCCCTGCCACAATTAGTGAATAAATTTCTCCTACCACTTTCCCCTCACTTGACCATTTTAAATTGATGACCTGAGTCACTGACTCACCGCTTATAGTCTTTCCCAATACACTAGCCAAACCCTTCTATTAAATCTCCTCTTATCCTTCTCTGCTCCAGTGGAAACAGTCCCAGTATCTCGAGTCTCATCTCACAACTACAGCTTCCCAATCCTGACATCATCCTGAGGAATCAGAAGGGTTCTTTTAATAAACTGCACTCAGTACTCCAACTGTGACCAATATTTGGTATAAATTCATCATTCCTTCCTTTGCCTTTGCTAAATATCAGGCAGTTCAATGGGAATAGCTTCCCAGATCTGGGCCACCTTAAATTGAACTTTGTGAAGCATTTTGTTTGGAATTTTTCAGCTGAAGGGACTCAGTCTGCAATTGAAAACATTGTTTACTAGATTCGACCTGTTCTCCATCTAGGGCACATCCCTCAGCATATAGCTGTTTCACCAGCTCCTTTCTCCCTTTGAACTGTCTCCCATTTGAAAGAGGTTCATGGGCCCCAGCCAATGTTACTTTGAGAATTATTTAAACACCATTAAATGATATTTGGGACAGGATCAGCATTATAACACATCCCAGTTTTCCAACTGATTCTCATGCAATAGTAGTTTTGAGGTCATTTATGGAAGGTGGAGATATTTATAGAGCACAGCAAGAGGGTCTGTAGACAGTGATTCTTGTTATAACCTGAATTCCCTAATCCCCAATATTGTGCCCATTGTGAAATACATTAAATTCTGGCAACTGAATAATGTTTTACTGTTTCAGCATATTTATTTAATAGAATGTCAGCAATGTCACCTCCCCACATGGTCAGTGTAATAAGGCCTGTTCCCCAGCCATATGTCGCTGAGGTAGCTATTTCTGCCAGTTCACCCTGCTGTGAAATACAACCTCTGTGTCCAGGCCAGGAAGGGCAAAACTAAACCAGGCTTTGCTCTGGCTCAGTTGTGCACTGATCTCAGCCAGGAAGGGCTGCTGCAAAGGATAAAGGCAGAGTGGTGATGCTGCCCGTAGTTGAGTGCCCCAGCAAAAGCTGGTATCTTCAGCCAGGGAGAGAAGGAAACTCATCTACCCCTTGAAAAGAATATTGAATCCAAGAGAGGGGGAACATATAAGAGGTCTGCCTGTATTTCAGTGAATAAGTACTCAGTCAATCTATGCAACAGACTCCCCAGGGAGATAGTGGAAGCAGTTAGTGTTGCTTAATTCAAATGCAAGTTAGATTTCAGAAAGTAACATTTTGGGATACAGTATAGAAGTAATTTGAGACATGACAATTTAAGTGTAGCAGTTTGTGAAGAACAGGTACTGGACCCAAGGTTTCCAAAATTCTCCACCACTGGGGTTTCCTCACTTCATGTCTGAGTTTGTTGTGGAATAATTAAGTAATCCCAACAATCACTTAACAACTCCATTATTATTATAAAAGCAAAATACTGATGCTGGAAATACTCAACTCTGCTTCTCTCTGCACAGATGCTGCCAGACCTGCTGAGTATTTCCAGCATTTCTTGTTTTTATTCCATTATGTAGACAGTGAATTAGATGGACCCTGATCTTTTTTCATCTAGCAATTCTCATGTTTGATTTTGCACATTAACAATGTTCTAATACAAGAATGTGGACATGCAGACCTTTACTGAGGATGTAGGTGATGCCAGTTTAGGTTGTGGTTGTAATGGTATGTGCACTCACACAAACTATTCCTAGCAACCTGTGTAGAAAGTAATACATTCGACTCGCTGTGTTCGATGGCTGCCACCAGAGGAAGATTGGAGTTTGAACCTTTCTGTATTAAACACACACAATAGACACTGCTTGCTCTTCTCTCCATCAGCTCCTGACCGTTTCTGGTCTGGCTGGAAACCCACAGCAGGCTGAAGAGGATTGAAACAAGACCTTCTGGTGTACACAGTTCGCTACAAGACTGCATTTACATAGTGGAGGAGATGACAAACACCAACACTGGCTTCACATAATTGGGTTACACAATTTTCCTCAGGTTTAGTGATGGCACAGAAATGCAGACAACAGTTTTCACCAACCCAGAAATACTAATCTTTTCTTAAAGACTGTATGTACAACTTCACACCACCTTCCCACATCACCCCTACTGTCTCAGTAAAATGAAAAACAAAACTTCATACAAAGTTTCAAACAGACTCAGTGATGTTAAGTAAAAGGTTTTATAATACAGTTTTAAACAAAGTAAGTGGCCATCATAAAAAGCAATACTGCAACTTACACAACACTAACACCAGGACCCACATCACTCAGCCCCAGGAACACTGGGGGTCTGACCCAGTCTCTCACGTAGCTCTTCCTCAGAGCAGACTCTGTCTTCCTGCCTCACTCCACTGCAGACACCTGCCCTCCCCTTCACCTGTGTACACATCCCTTCCCCATCCCAGTGACTGAGGTCAGGCTAGAGAATGGATGGTGCTGAAATCAGCTGCTTAACCCCAGACTGGGATTGCTGCTGATCTGCAGCACATCTGGCATCTTCCCAAACTGACCATTACTCACTTGAATGTAGATCAGTGTATGCAAGCTATTAGACCATGGGGGGAGGCAACACACACACACTCTTTCTCTCTCCCACACACACACACACACACACACACATACAGTACTCCTGAAAAGGTTAAAAACTGAGGGTGGGGAAATTAATTGCTAAGATCAGCTGGGCTGTTGTGCTGTGACCAGCTGCTCCTTTCAAATGCAGTGTTATTGGCCCTCGAGACACCCCACCTCCATTACCACACAGTCATAGTCATAGAGTTAATCAGTTTAAGTTTGGAGGACTGAAATTGTTTTTTTAAATTAATAAAACAGTTCTTCTGCTGTGTACAAGTCCCAGTGAGATTATGCAGCTCAGGACAGCTGCTTGCCTCCACACAGCAAAGAGGCCAAAAATTTCCCTCAGTGCTTTTTGTGCATTCCAGCAGCATGTCACTGAGAGGAATCCTGCTGCTATTTTGCAGCCTCTCGGTTCTCACTTGGTTGTAGAATATGGCACAGGAAGAGTTGGGTCTCAAAGGGGTACAGGGCACAAAATTGCAGATTACACTTTGCCAATACAATGGAGAAGCAGCAACTCCTACCGGGGAACTGCAGAGATTTTAAATTTACTGTTCATCAGTTGTTATGGCAACTAGCTATTCCATAGCACTGAGTCACTAGCAGTTGTTGGATTTCAGTCATATTTAACTTCACTGTGTACCCTCGAACAGTTCCCACAGGGCCATTACTGTTACAGTTAGCGGGTGCACTCAGGGTAAACAGCTCACCAATCTAGACCAACATCCCTTATTGTGCAGGACATGGGGGTCCCTACAGAAACAAGTCCAACACCAGCCACTTGGAATCTCAGCCGTGACCCATGCTATAGCTTCATTGCCCTCACCAACTAGGATTCACCACTCTCTCTCAGGAATCTCCATCTCTCATGGGGATGGTGGGGAGGGGGGTGGTGATATGTCGTCGCACCCAGCAGCAGACCACCCTCTCCAGTCACTGAGTGACACTTATCGATGGGGCACCCAGGGAAAGAGTCAGACTGAAGGGGACAACAGATTGTGCTGACTAAGTTATGGGAAGAATGTTTTGTTTTATCACTTCCCCTCTGATTAAAGCCCTGTCATAACACATTCAACAATCACTTTCATTCAGATTAAATGTACAATTGTTCCCAAATCCCAGCACTGGCCATTTCCTGGATTCTGGGTCAGTGGAAATCCTTTGGAAAGCTAAAGGAAGCAGTAAGTTTGGTTGCAGAGCTAAAGTTCATTCTGACATTTGGTAGGGCCCAGGCAAACAGAGCACTGAGCAGCACCAGACAGCAGTTTACTGCCAGGCGGGGTGGAGAATTTCACTATAAGCACTGGCCAGCAATTACTGTAACATCTGGTCTACAAGTAGTAGCAGCCTCATAGATCTTTCTCTTTTGCCCTCTAACACACAGGGGTACAAAAGAGTGTTTACTGAAATGGCACCTGAAAATGCATGAGCATTCTACAAGCTTATGAGGGATATACTGAAATTTACAGTAATTCTGGAGCAGGAAATTCAATCTGAGGCATGATGGAAAGCAGGGGGAAGAAAATGAGAGATTTTCAAAGGGATTATCTGGGGCAGAGACTGTAGCTCCGACTGGCAGATTGTTGTATAGCCTGGTGCACAAACTTCATGTAAATAATACAGACCTCAGCTCTGAAAAAGAACGAACCTTCAGGCAAGCCTGCAGAGATCCAGGCTTGTAATTCCCCCATCTCCACCCTCACCCACAGAAATGGAAATAGGGCCAACATCTTCTATACAAGTACAAACACACAATCGGTATTTACAAACAAGAACCATCACAAACGCTTCCCCTATAAAATAATGCTGCACATAGTTAGAAATCAAGGTGAAATCAGCGGAGAGTTCATTACAAACTCCAACCAATTAATAAACGCATCTAAATGCAGATAAAAACATAATGAGAATAGTACCTTGGTGTTTGCAGAGTGCTAGACTGTAGACAGTTATTAACAGAAATGGTGGGAGCTGGCACCGCCAGCATCAACACAAAGCAAACGAACAGCTGTGCGGCAGCTGTACATGGGGAGATGCGCACTGGCCAGCTTTACACAGGGGAGATGTATACTCGCCAGCTGCCTCACTGTCGGTCTATCACTGGGCTGCTCTCTAGCCATCCTGCAGATCACCGTATGCTTCATGAATGTGACAACACCGCCCTCTATCCAATACTGTGCATCTCTCACTATGGGCAGGAACCGCACAGCACTGACAGAATTCAGCGATAATCACTGAGAAACACTTAATACACAGGCCCTCATCATTACCGCTTGGTGGGGGGGTGGCGGGCGGGGGGGAAGAGATGTGCCCCTGCCCCAGCCACCAGGGAGCACGCAGTGAAGGGAACATGTCGAGCCACAAAGGATGTATTTGCTGGTATCAGCCACTAACAGCTGAACTGGATACAGCAGAATCAGGCAGGAGTAGCTCACAGCCCTTGACTGGCAGTGCAGGTGAATGAAAGGCAGAGGCTCAAGAACTCCAGGCCTGTGTTGCAGGGATCCCACTGAGCCCAGTGTTGCTGGTTCAGACATGTGCTGCCCAAGATCCAGGGCTGCTTTGCATCTAATATCAGCGCCTGCCGCCCAGCGAGAGAGATTACAAAGGATATTTGGATATTAGGAATAAAATCTGAGTAATTTCTCAGTCCATCACAACTGTCACTATCCATGGCAGTAAGGCTCCACCAATGGACCAATCAAGTTGCTAAGAAAAAATAGGCACTAAAGCAGTGATGTTAGCCCTTGGGATCAAAGTTCATCACTTCCCAGACTTCATGTAGGAGGGAATTGCTCCACGGGCAGTCAGCCCCTCAAATCGTTTGTAGGTGTAGTTGATGAAGACCCAGTCCTTATTCTTGTAGTCTGTCTCTGAGTGGTTACTCACTGCAACTGGAGGGAAGGAGAATGAGAGGAGCAAATCTAAACACAGGAGAATGCTTTGAGAACATAGCTGCTTAATTCATACAATCGACAAGATCCAGCAAAGGCCCTCCCCTTCCCATAAAAGTGGCTGCTCCCAATCTGATACAGCTCCAATCAGTAAGCTCCAGTTAACAGCTCCACTCCACATAACACACGTACCCCCATTACAGGAGTTATATCAAGCAGGACCACAGCCAGATTACTGTGTGCAGTGTTGTCACTGGATTTATTTGGTGTAAATACTTGACAGGAATAATTCATTAAGCCGATACAATTAAGCTGATGCGGGACATCTATAACATGGTCAATTTAGAGGACGGGTGCCCTCGGGTACTTGCAGAAGCACCAGCCTGGCAGAGGGCAGTTCACCCACTAGAGACTACTTCAAAACAAGCTTGAGTAGCTCAGTGAGATAAGCCAGCAGGTGAGCTGGTGTATGATCTGTGGAACTATTACTGGAGATAGCTCTGCCCACTGTGGGGGGGCACATCGCTCACCTGCACTTCCCTTAAACAGCTCTAAAAGGAAGCACAGATTCAGTACTTTTTCTATTTGATGCTCTTCACAGTTCGAGTAGATGCAATGCGAGGATTTACCCAGTGATTTAACAATCCCAGTGTGAGGAGTTACCCAGTGATTTAACACTCCCGGCGTGAGGATTTACCCAGTGATTTAACACTCCCGGCGTGAGGATTTACCCAGTGATTTAACAATCCCAGTGTGAGGATTTACCCAGTGATTTAACAATCCCAGTGTGAGGATTTACCCAGTGATTTAACACTCCCGGCGTGAGGATTTACCCAATGATTTAACACTCGCGGTGTGAGGATTTACCCAGTGATTTAACACTCGCGGTGTGAGGATTTACCCAGTGATTTAACACTCCCAGCATGAGGATTTACCCAGTGATTTAACACTCGCGGTGTGAGGATTTACCCAGTGATTTAACACTCGTGGTGTGAGGATTTACCCAGTGATTTAACACTCCCGGCGTGAGGATTTACCCAATGATTTAACACTCCCGGCGTGAGGATTTACCCAACGATTTAACACTCCCGGTGTGAGGATTTACCCAGTGATTTAACACTCCCGGCGTGAGGATTTACCCAGTGATTTAACACTCGTGGTGTGAGGATTTACCCAGTGATTTAACAATCCCAGCGTGAGGATTTACCCAGTGATTTAACACTCCCGGCGTGAGGATTTACCCAGTGATTTAACACTCCCGGCGTGAGGATTTACCCAGTGATTTAACACTCCCGGCGTGAGGATTTACCCAGTGATTTAACACTCCCGGCGTGAGGATTTACCCAGTGATTTAACAATCCCAGTGTGAGGATTTACCCAGTGATTTAACAATCCCAGTGTGAGGATTTACCCAGTGATTTAACACTCCCGGCGTGAGGATTTACCCAATGATTTAACACTCGCGGTGTGAGGATTTACCCAGTGATTTAACACTCGCGGTGTGAGGATTTACCCAGTGATTTAACACTCCCAGCATGAGGATTTACCCAGTGATTTAACACTCGCGGTGTGAGGATTTACCCAGTGATTTAACACTCGTGGTGTGAGGATTTACCCAGTGATTTAACACTCCCGGCGTGAGGATTTACCCAATGATTTAACACTCCCGGCGTGAGGATTTACCCAACGATTTAACACTCCCGGTGTGAGGATTTACCCAGTGATTTAACACTCCCGGCGTGAGGATTTACCCAGTGATTTAACACTCGTGGTGTGAGGATTTACCCAGTGATTTAACAATCCCAGCGTGAGGATTTACCCAGTGATTTAACACTCCCGGCGTGAGGATTTACCCAGTGATTTAACACTCCCGGCGTGAGGATTTACCCAGTGATTTAACACTCCCGGCGTGAGGATTTACCCAGTGATTTAACACTCCCGGCGTGAGGATTTACCCAGTGATTTAACAATCCCAGCATGAGGATTTACCCAGTGATTTAACAATCCCAGTGTGAGGATTTACCCAGTGATTTCACATGCCTGAAATCCCAGTGGCAACACTGATTGGACAAAGAACCAAACTGTGAGTTGCAGAACCAGAAGTTGACAGAAGTTAGTTGCATTTAAATAAATCACCATCACCATTAACTGGCTGTTACTTAGACGCAGAGATGTTAGAAGCAGTTGAAGTTGCTGGGCGAGTTAGGAGGACACACACTGATACCAGATGGCACCCAGACAATTACACTCTCACTGGCCTCTGTACGTTACGAGTGGTCATTGAATCACTTCCTTGTTTCTCCTTTCACAATACATAGTATTCCCAAACCAAAGGGTCTGGGTGGGCCAGTGGCTGATGCCCTTCCCTCCACCACCCTCACACCTGCCATTGTTCCTTCCTGAGCAATACCTGCCACTCCAGTTGCCAGTCCAGATCAGAGGACCAGCACATAACAATGCTGCACTCCAGCACCATTCCCTCCCCCAGTGCACCAGCGCTGCCATGGGTTTGGTTCACTGCTTGCTGTCCCCCTCTAGTCTGAATCATTTAATGCGATTTGCCCCTCCCTCTGGGACTTTTCCTGCCACAGGTCCAACTGTTTAGTGTAAATGTGCTGAGAGCTCCCTGATGGCACAGTCTGTTAATGGCAGTGAGCAGCCAACCCTGACAGAGCAGGGGGGCCCCAGGTTTGATCCCTGGCCTCTGGTGAGGTGGCTGGTTCTTTCAATTAGGATGATACAATTAGCTCCAGTGACTGGTAGGGGGAGTGGGTAACATCAACTCAGTCAGGCATTTCCCAGCAAGACTGAGCAAGCACCTCCAATAGGAGGGGAGCTGAGGAGAGGGGGGGGGGGGGGGGGGAGGAGAGCAGTGGAGACATTTTGGAAACTAAAGCAATCACTCAATTCAGGGGGGCTGGACTAAGAGGATATCCGCAGTGTCAAGAGATTAACAAGTGGAAAGGTCACAGAGGAGCTGAGGGAAGGGAGAGGGGACAGCCCCACACTAACTAGAATTGGTAAGGGTCAGTAGATAGCTCCTACACCTTAGAGACCAGAGAAACAAAGAGGTTATCAAATGGATGCCCCACATGAAGCCAGCTCTGCAGTAAAGTATAGGACCAGTAGATTTTAGTAAGGGTTGAGGGGAATAAAATGCTGGTTACCTGTCTTAGAGGACAGACACTTCTTACCACTACTTTCTAGCCCTGCCTGTGACACTCCTGGAGAAGAATAGCAGAAAACACTGCATCATATTCGAATACTTCAGCTTCATGTAAACACAGCAACTCCAGCATGGGAAATCAGGAGAGGAACAGCAAGTGCAAACACTATTTACTGCAGCTGCAAGCAGAATGTTGGGCAACACACGGACCTCTTTATCAGGCACAGACATCACTCTAAAAACCATAACTGAGCTCATTGATGGGGCAATAGGCAATGTTTTAATTAATAATTAATGATCTGGAAAGCACTGCCACAGGCAGATATTTTAGGAACTTCCAAAAAAGGAATTGGATAAATACTTGAAGTGGAAAAATATACTGGGCTATGGGGAAAAAGGGGTAGCTGGACTAGTTGCATAGCTTTTTCATAGAGCTGGCACAGAAATGACGGGCCAAATGGCCTCCTGCATTGCACAATTCTAACAAAATGGGATTAGTATGGTCACGCAGACACCCTCTCACATGGAAGTGGGGGTTGATTTTAGTAATGTTTGCAAAAGCTGTCCCACCTCCCTCTAGTCAACAGGCGGGTCACTCACTTTCACAGGCACTGCCTGGGATACTGAGTCTCAGTGTTGAGTGCCTGGGACTAGGAAGCATGTAATGAGAACATACATCAAAACTGGTGGCTCCATCAGAGCAGTAAAAATGCTGTCTCACTTTTAATGCTTTTAAAACATTTGCAAAGGAAATCCTGCTCAGTTGCAGGCTGGTCAAATATCGACACTGCCAAGATAAAGCAATGCGTACAGCTGCATTAAATCAGTTTTCAACTTGAAATTGCCCTTCGTCTTCAAGAAGCACGGTGCCTGCTCTATCCCCTCCTTCTCGCGTGCGCTTTCACCTTACTGGCACACATTCCTTTTGTCCGAGGTTAGAGCACCTCAGCCTGGGTCTGGTGGGGGGCGGGGGGGGCGCTGGTAAGAAGCCAGCCAGGGTCCCCGCTCCACAGTCACTATTCAACAGCCCCAACTAGAAAGTGCATGAGGGGGGGGGGGGGCAGGTGGAATCAGCCTCAGCTGACTTCATGGAGATAGTTGGACATGAAGCTTATCTCAAACATCAAGTTCTTCAAAGGGATTCTCAGTGACAAACCCAGGTTGCATATCTAACCCATTACCCAATAAAACGGTCTAACGGACAGACCTGGATTGTGTATTCCAACACATTACCCACCAGAAATATCTAATCTATAACAAACACCTTTAATTAATTAATTAATGTTTTGATAAGGCAGGAGCCTATACTCCAAAAGATTCAGTATCAATCTGATAGTTAACTAACTCCTGCCCTGAAGCTGCACAGTGTCCTTACCTGGCTGCAAAATATCCGAATCGGGAAATTCATCGAAGTTAGACGTATCGTCAATACTCTTTATTTCAATGGAGATAGCTGCTGGCCTCTCCCTGACACACAAGAGATTGGATTAGAAACTGGTAACTGCTGGACAAAAGAGTTAAACAATTGGAGGCAGAAGGTAGCAGGATACACAGGGAGAACAACAGGGCATTAAGCTTCAGTGGACATGTGGCAGCTTCATTATACAGGGCACAGAAAACACCAGCAGCTTGTGGGGATAGGTGACCCTACCGGACGCACCAGCAGCCTGCAGGGCATCAGCATACCACTTCCGACACACCAGCAGCCTACGGGAGAACAGCGTACCACTCACGACACAACAGCAGCCTGCAGGGTATCAGCGTACTACTCCCAACACCAGCAGCCTGTGGGAAAGCAGTGCATCGCACTGCACCAGTCTGTGGGGAACAGTCTAACATATCCCCCACACCAGCGCCCTCTGGGTGGGTAGAGGTGGTGCAGTGTACAAAAAGGAAGCCAAATGCTTCTCCACAGAGTGAAGACAGACAGTGGCAGGAAAGCCACAGGCAAATATGCTCTTCAATAAAGCAGGCAAGAGCTGCACAGAGTATGGGGCAGAATGAAAAACACACTAACTATCTAACGACAGGCATCTCCCGATCTGGGCCTCCCCATAGGAATCACTCTCTTACCTGATGTGCTCCCAGTCAACACATTCAAAGAATGGGTTGTTCTTCACATCTTCCACTCCACTGGCCCCAATTCTGGTCTCCGATTCGCAGCAGAACCTAGAGGGTCATAGATTAGAGCAGAGTGAGCGGAGGTGTACAAACACAACCCAGGTCAGGCCCCTAGAGCAAGGGGTGCAGCTGCAATAACCGCTCGGCTGAAAGGATCTCATACTCTAGCAAGTTCAGTCTTTTCTTGCTGGAGTTCAGATCCACAGGCAACAGCACCTATTCCATATCTCAACATGCTGGGTTATTGAACTACAAGAGGCATCACAGTCAGGTCCACACCTGCGCTTACTTGACATCTACACATGTGCATTGTCCAGCAGGGGTCAACAAGAAGCCATCAGGACTGGGGACCCTGTCCCAGCCAAGCCCAGACACAGAGGCAAACTATGGTGACATTAAAGCTAGGCCCCAGGCATCATCAGATTAAGACAGGAGGTTGACACTGGCACCACTGGTTCCCATAGTGAACCATGTGTTCTACCAGAGAACAAAGGATGGGCAATTAGACCTAAACTCATCAAGAGGCTGGCACTGGACACAAGCTGGTCAGCGTAGTTGTACATAATGATATAGCCACAGACCAGTTCCAGGATATTTCTGCTCACTGCATATGGCAATTTCAGTTACAGACACACCAGGGCATGTGTTAGATACACAGTAAAGCTCCCTCCACACTGTGGCAGGTGTGGGTTGCCAGCCAGAATGGTGCGCAGTTGATGCCCCAATGTTATTTTCTATACTCTTTACCTCAGAATTAAGTCTTTGGCTTTCTCTGAAATGGGAACCTCCGGTGGGAATGTGAGGGTCTCCCGCCAATTCATCACTTTCTTATATGTCTCTTGAGGTGTCTCTGAACAAAAAGGTGGGTAACCTGAAAGGAA
Organism: Heterodontus francisci; assembly: GCF_036365525.1. Lineage (NCBI taxonomy): Eukaryota > Metazoa > Chordata > Chondrichthyes > Heterodontiformes > Heterodontidae > Heterodontus > Heterodontus francisci. The sequence continues at coordinate 22,575,818 of NC_090395.1, forward strand.
ACAATAAGCAAGAATTGAAGGCAGAACCTTGCCCATGGGATGAAATGAGTTCAGACGGCGTGCAGCTTGCAGGATGTGTACAAAGGCCACACTGACCTCTCTGGGGTGGCCCTCAATCTACTTATCCCCAACAGAAAGGACGTGCTCAGTCTCAGTCTCCTGAAGCAGCAGGCTGTACAGTCCACCAAATGTAACAACAAAATGGTTAAACAGGCAGCTGAACCTTTCCTGTACCGCACACACACCTCCCACCGCAGTCACCGTGTGCCGGTACCGCACACACACCTCCCACCGCAGTCACCGTGTGCCGGTACCGCACACACACCTCCCACCGCAGTCACCGTGTGCCGGTACCGCACACACACCTCCCACCGCAGTCACCGTGTGCCGGTATCGCACACACACCTCCCACCGCAGTCACCGTGTGCCGGTATCGCACACACACCTCCCACCGCAGTCACCGTGTGCCGGTACCGCACACACACCATCCACCATTCTCAGTGTCCCTGATATTCACATACATCATCTATCAGTCACAGTGCACTGTAATTGATGCTCTGTCTGGGCAGCTATATCCCATGAATGAAGCAAACGTCCAGAAAAGGAAACAAATTCTCTCTCCATGCCCAGCCAATTGGTCACACACTGTAGACAGGAGCAACCTTACCGATCAGCATCTCATACATGATGACCCCGAGTGACCACCAGTCGCAAAGTTTGTTGTAACCGGTCTGCATAAACACCTCAGGCGCAATGTAATCTGGGGTCCCCACAGTGGAGAAGGCCTGAAGGCAAGGACGAGATAAAAGAAAGAACCATTAGGGAATTTGGGATCGCAACTAAAAACTTGCGATACTTTCATATTAATGTGCATTGGCCACAAGCCACGTAACATGGTCCAGTTTCACAAGCTCCCGGGACACACAGGTGTCATTAGAATGCAGACAAGACGTTTGACAGGTTGTTTCATCTGCATTCTTGTGTCAGTACATAAATTAAAAAGAAGCTCAGTCACTGAACACAAACACAGAACACATCACAGGTCAGTAGGCCAGTAATCCACCTTTCCCCAGTAATGGGGCCTCCCTCACACAAAGAAGTACGCCAAACAAATTCAGGAGGCTTCACCACTGACTCGCCAAAGGCCTTGTCCTCTGCTAAACATTTAGTAAATGCGTGGAGGCATGCATGTACCTGCACATACCGTTAATCAGAGTCTACCATATAGCATGGTAAGACTGCCCTCCTCTGCCACAGGCCATTTCCTCAAAGTTGGCAGAGTAAAATGCTGTAATTTTGATGAGCCAGTGCTGTCACCGATTTGCTACATCTTGCAGCAACAAATTGTTGAGACTGCCTAAATTGCCCTGAGTTTGACAAGCATTTATACAACACGCACAAGGTCCAATTCAGATCAGTGCGAAGGCGATTGCGAGATGAGAGCTTCCGGGCAAAATTAAACTGGGAAGGGACTTTTGGATAGAATGTCTGCAGTTTTGAGGGCCAGCGAGCACAGCTGCCGTAGAGTGCAGGTCAGTGACTTTGAACCAAAACTAACAAGGCATTTTCCCTATTAAAAAAAAGCTAAAGCTCTCACAAAATAGTTCCAATGGTGAGTACATTATTGGAGAAACTTCAAAATAGGGCCTTACGAAGGCCTGACTGGGCACTATAGCTAAACAGGACTGTGGGTGAGCTCCTAGCAAACCAAACAACAACTGCAATACACACCCAAATTGAATTCAGAGTTAAACCATGAATTCTATAGGCAGTCACCAGTCCCCTGGACTGAGTTCCTGCAAGGTGTGATTAATTGATAACCTGGCAAAATGAAATCAATTAATTGGGTGAACAAGCAGGGGGGGGCGATGGCCCTGGGGTTTATACCAGCTGGGAGAAGATCAGATGCAGCACCAGTGACCTGCCTCACGGTGTTTCTGTGTGCGCTCAGAGCCCAGCGAGTGAGACAATATTGACAGTGTGGAGGCAGTAAAGAACAAATCTTTGTGGTTTTAAAGGTTACAGTTCAGATTGAAATGATTATCGCCTGGGATTCCATTCAGTTCTTTTATCAAATAGTTCGACCTCCCACATACTAACAGCACTATTTCTACCCTCCTCCTCACTGACAACAGCAATTCTGACTGGGAGCTGTAGGGGTACACTCTGGGGATGAGGGTGCAGCCCTCAGTCAGTATAAACAGCGCTGGGGTCAATCACTATTAATGCTACCCCCTCATTCCCCCACTTCCTGGTCACACTCACCACAGCAAGTACCTGTACTCACCAGCTGTCGCCGGTTCCTCTTCCAGGTCTCTGCTTTCCGCTTCGAGTTCATGTTCTGAAAAGCTAAGAGGGGGCATAGTTTAGTAGACACATCAGATCATCACAAAGCATTAAGGCAGCAAAACTGCGGTTTAATCTCTCCAGTACCACAGGTTAAAGACATGACACACCAGATTGGTGATGGCCCAGATGCTGAAGGCATTGCCAGCTGCTGGACTGAAGTCACACACAGCAAAACGGCCTGGGTTTGGTTCCTGTTTGACCCCATTCCAGCTGGGCACCAGTCACAGGTATAATAAAATAAAAGCAAAATACTGCAGATGCTGGAAATCTGAAATAAAGTCAAAAAGTGCTGGAAATACTCAGCAGGTCTGTCAGCGTCTGTGGAGAGAGAAGCAGAGTTAACGTTTCAGGTCAGTGACCCTTCATCAAAACTGGTCATAGGTGCTACCCAGGGTCCTGTGAAGAGGACAATCAGCCAGGTTCATGCTCCTCATCCCTACCCAGGGATGCCAGTGACTGTGCGGGTGTCAAACGACAGGCTGGGAGCTTCCGCTCCTTCCCTCAGCTCCACTTGCTCACACAGCCCGCCAACACTTCCCAGCCAAACTCATACAGGACCAATCTTCCTCTTTTTGCTAGGAAGGTGAGAAGAGATAATATGGACTAAATGGTACAATTTTAAAGGGGGTGGAGCAACAGCGACCTGCGGGTGTATGTGCACAAGTCTTTAAAGGTGGCTGGGCAAGCTAAGATAGCTTTAAAAAAAAAAAAGAGCTCCTTGGCTTTATTAATAGAGGCACAGGCCACAAAAGCTATGCTAAACCTCTATAAAATACTGGTTAGACGCCAGCTGTGGCCAATTCTGGGCATCATACTTTAGGGAGGATGTCAAAGCCCTAAAGAGGTTTATTAGAATGGGATAAAAGCAGATGCTGGAAATCTGAAATAAAAACAAAGTGCTGGAAATACTCAGCAGGTCTGCCAGCATCTGTGGAGAGAGAAGCAGAGTTCATGTAGGATATGACTTCTTCAGCACCAAGGAGTATTTCCAGCACTTTGTTTTTAATTATTAAAATGGGACTTCAGTTACATGGAGAAACTGGAGGTTTTCTCCTTCGAGCAGAGGTGGTTAAGGGGAGTTTTGATAGAGGTTTTCATGAAGGGTTTTGATAGGAGAAACAGTTTTCAGTGGCTGGATAGTCAGTAACTGGAGGACACAGATTTAAGGTCATTAGCAAAAGAACCAGAGGCGATGGGGAAAAACATATTCACAGCAAGGTGTGATCTGAAATGCACTGTCTGAAAGGGCAGATTCAGTAAGAACTTTCAAAAGGGGATTGCATAAATGCTTGAAGGAGAAAACTTGCAAGGCTATGCGGAAAGAGGGGAGGAGCAGGGCTAATTGGATAGCTCTTACAAACAGCCAGAACAGGCACAATGGGCCAAGTGGCCTCTTTCTGTGCTGTAACAGTCCATGATTCTATGAATGGCTCTTTGACAATCTGCTGGCATCCACAAAGCCATGGCCACTGAGAGTCAGCGCCTTCAGAGAGACTGAGAGGAAAAAAAACTCTGCTTTACATCACCTCCCACTGGCTACACTTTTCCACAACCGTCCACAATAACAGCTCTTCCCAAACCCCCATCCCATGTGTAAAACCACCATGAGTGTGCAAAAATTTGGAAAATGGAGTATAATGTGAGAAAATATGAACTTATCCATTTCGGCAGGAAGAATAGAAAAACAGCATATTATTTAAATGGAGAGAGATTGCACAACTCTGAGGTAGAGAGAGATCTGGTAAATGAATCACAAAAGGTTGGCATACAGTTACAGCAAGTGATTAGGAAGGCAAATGGAATGTTGCCGTTTATTGCAAGGGGAATGGAATATCTTATGAGGAAAGGTTGGGTCAGTATCCAATGGAGTTTAGAAGAATGAGAGGTGATCTTATTGAAACATATAAGATCCTGAGGGGATTTGACAGGGTGGATGCTGAAAGGATGTTTCCCCTTGTGGGAGAGACTAGAACTAGGGGACACAGTCTAAAAATAAAGGGATTGCCCATTTAAGACGGAGTTGAGAAATTATTTTCTCTGAGGGTTGAGAATCCTTGGAACTCTCATCCCCAGAGTGGTGGAGGCAGGGTCATTGAACATTTTTAAGGCAGAGGAAGATAAATCCTTGACTAACAAGGGAGCCAAAGGTTATCGGGGGAAGGCGGGAAAGTGGAGTTGAGGCCACAATCAGATCAGCTATGATCTTATTAAATGGCGGAGCAGGCACGAAGGGGCCGAATGTCCAACTCCTAATGCGTATGTTCATGTTCAGCCCATCGAGTTTGTGCCAGTTCTTGACTGAAATTAAACTCACTGCCCTGCTCTCTCTTTGCAGTCTGGATCCTACTCTGCTTCAAATATTTATCCAATTTTCCCTTGAAGGATGCAGCAGTCTCACCGTAATCAGTCTCTGTGGCAATGTATTCCATGTTCCAACAACCCTCTGTGCAAATAAACTTCTCCCAACTTCTCTCCTCACCTAGTGAGGACTTTAAGTTGATGTGTTGACTCACTGATTACCCAACTGGAGGAAAGAGTCTTTCCCCACTCACTAACCAAACCCTTAATGTTAAAATCTCTATTAAGTCGCCTCTTATTCTTCTCTGCCCCGTGGAAATAGTTCCAGTCTCTCAAGTCTCACCTCCTAACTATAGCTGCCCAGCCCTGCCATCATCCTGGGGAATCTACGCTGAACATTCTCTATGGTTTTAATGCCCAACTATAATGGAGTGCCAAAATTGTACACAATACTAACTGCTATCTAACCAGCATTCGATATTAATTCATCCAGAATTTCTAGCTGAGATATGCAAAAAAAAATTATTTCACCTTCCACCTTAATATTTAACTAGCAGGGTTTTGGAGCAGGATTCAAAGCAAATATAGTCTGGTTAAATCAAAGAGCAATTACACAGGCTCCGTACAGACCCCTGAGAAGTGAACCAACGTGTGAAGTCAAGAGTGACCCCTGCCGAAGTGGGAGCCCCCTATTGAACCAGATCCCGACAGGGAGTGGGGTCCCCTTGTCCAACCGGATCCTGGTGATGGAGTGGGGGCCTCTCCAACCAGATCTGGCAAGAGGAAGAGGGGCGCCAGTGTTTTGGTATGTCTCTTTCTGTCCTTAATCTCCAGACACAATCCACCGCTGTGGAAATATACCAGGCCACAAGACGAGTGCAGTCAGTCCCCTCTACTGTCCTGTGCAGGCACTGCCATTTCAAACTACCACTTTAAAAGGCTGGAGCCAAATGACAGGCAGCTCCAGGGCATTATCATGCAACCGGGTGGCTGATTCCGTACGTAACTGGTTAACTGCACCATCTACTCACTGAAATCGCTGGGCAAACTGTGACTGAGGTTGCGGTAGAATTCTGTCCTGTGAGCCTTCTTCAATCCCGTGCACAAGCCAAAGTCAGACAGCTTAACATGTCCCTGGAAAACACAAGGCAAAGATCACAACATCACTGCAGCATGAGGAACACTCCCGCAAACTGACAGTTTAAACAGATTGTGTGTAGTCCCAGCAACATGGAAAGAACAGTGGCATTTCAGACAGTGCAAAGACTTCAGCTAGATGAGGGGAGCTCTGAAACACCAGTCCACAAGATCCAGGAAACTGCTGCAGGGTTGAAGAGAAGATGATTGAAGCTTTCCTCGCATCTCCATTTTATTCCTTACTGCTGTCAGTTAAATATACTTTGTAACACTGGCTTCAAAAACATAAAAATGAACACATTACTGACTGAAAAAGCATATTACTGCTTTAGTGAAATCCAGGTGCGAAGGTGTCAGGGTCAGAGTGCATAACGGACTGAGCATGTGTCAGGGTCAGTGTGTGTAACGCAGTGTGAGCGTGTGTCAGGGTCGTTGTGTATAACGCAGTGTGAGCGTGTGTCAGGGTCGTTGTGTGTAACGTGAGCGTGTGTCAGGATCGGTGTGTGTAACGTGAGCGTGTGTCAGGGTCGGTGTGTGTAACGCAGTGTGAGCGTGTGTCAGGGACGGTGTGTGTAACGCAGTGTGAGCGTGTGTCAGGGTCGGCGTGTGTAACGCAGTGTGAGCGTGTGTAACGCAGTGTGAGCGTGTGTAACGCAGTGTGAGCGTGTGTAACGCAGTGTGAGCGTGTGTAACGCAGTGTGAGCGTGTGTAACGCAGTGTGAGCGTGTGTAACGCAGTGTGTAACGCAGTGCGAGCGTGTCAGGGTCAGTGTGTGTAACGCAGTGTGAGCGTGTGTCAGGGTCAGTGTGTGTAACGCAGTGTGAGTGTGTGTCAGTGTGTATAACGCAGTGTGAGCGTGTGTCAGGGTCGGTGTGTATAACGCAGTGTGAGCGTGTGTCAGGGTCGGTGTGTGTAACGCAGTGTGAGCGTGTGTCAGGATCAGTGTGTATAACGCAGTGTGAGCGCGTGTCAGGGTCGTTGTGTGTAACGCAGTGTGAGCGCGTGTCAGGGTCGGTGTGTGTAACGCAGTGTGAGCGCGTGTCAGGGTCGGTGTGTGTAACGCAGTGTGAGCGCGTGTCAGGGTCGGTGTGTGTAACGCAGTGTGAGCGCGTGTCAGGGTCGGTGTGTGTAACGCAGTGTGAGCGCGTGTCAGGGTCGGTGTGTGTAACGCAGTGTGAGCGCGTGTCAGGGTCGGTGTGTGTAACGCAGTGTGAGCGCGTGTCAGGGTCGGTGTGTGTAACGCAGTGTGAGCGCGTGTCAGGGTCGGTGTGTGTAACGCAGTGTGAGCGCGTGTCAGGGTCGGTGTGTGTAACGCAGTGTGAGCGCGTGTCAGGGTCGGTGTGTGTAACGCAGTGTGAGCGCGTGTCAGGGTCGGTGTGTGTAACGCAGTGTGAGCGCGTGTCAGGGTCGGTGTGTGTAACGCAGTGTGAGCGTGTGTCAGGGTCGTTGTGCATAACGCAGTGTGAGCGTGTGTCAGGGTCAGTGTGTGTAACGCAGTGTGAGCGTGTGTCAGGATCAGTGTGTGTAACGGGAGCGTGTGTCAGGGTCGGTGTGTGTAACACAGCGTGAGCGTGTGTCAGGGTCGGTGTGTATAACGCAGCGTGAGCGTGTGTCAGGGTCGGTGTGTATAACGCAGTGTGAGCGTGTGTCAGGGTCAGTGTGTGTAACGCAGTGTGAGCGTGTGTCAGGATCAGTGTGTGTAACGTGAGCGTGTGTCAGGGTCGGTGTGTGTAACACAGTGTGAGCGTGTGTCAGGGTCGGTGTGTGTAACGCAGTGTGAGCGTGTGTCAGGGTCGGTGTGTATAACGCAGTGTGAGCGTGTGTCAGGGTCGGTGTGTGTAACGCAGTGTGAGCGTGTGTCAGGGTCGGTGTGTGTAACGCAGTGTGAACGTGTGTCAGGGTCGGTGTGTTTAACGCAGTGTGAGCGTGTGTCAGGGTCGGTGTGTGTAACGCAGTGTGAGCGTGTGTCAGCGTCGGTGTGTGTAACGCAGTGTGAGCGTGTGTCAGGATCAGTGTGTGTAACGTGAGCGTGTGTCAGGGTCGGTGTGTGTAACGCAGTGTGAGCATGTGTCAGGGTCGGTGTGTATAACGCAGTGTGAGCGTGTCAGGGTCGGTGTGTGTAACGCAGTGTGAGCGTGTGTCAGGGTCGGTGTGTGTAACGCAGTGTGAGCGTGTGTCAGGGTCGGTGTGTGTAACGCAGTGTGAGCGTGTGTCAGGGTCAGTGTGTATAACGCAGTGTGAGCGTGCGTCAGGGTAAGTGTGTATAACGCAGTGTGAGCGTGTGTCAGGGTCGGTGTGTATAACGCAGTGTGAGCGTGTGTCAGGGTCGGTGTGTATAACGCAGTGTGAGCGTGTGTCAGGGTCGGTGTGTATAACGCAGTGTGAGCGTGTGTCAGGGTCAGTGTGTATAACGCAGTGTGAGCGTTTGTCAGGGTCAATGTGTGTAACACAGTGTGAGCGTTTGTCAGGGTCAGTGTGTATAACACAGTGTGAGCGTGTGTCAGGGTCAGTGTGTATAACGCAGTGTGAGCGTGTGTCAGGGTCAGTGTGTATAACGCAGTGTGAGCGTGTGTCAGGGTCGGTGTGTATAACGCAGTGTGAGCGTGTGTCAGAGTCGTTGTGTATAACGCAGTGTGAGCGTGTGTCAGGGTCAGTGTGTATAACGCAGTGTGAGCGTGTGTCAGGGTCGGTGTGTATAACGCAGTGTGAGCGTGTGTCAGGGTCGGTGTGTATAACACAGTGTGAGCGTGTGTCAGGGTCGGTGTGTATAACACAGTGTGAGCGTGTGTCAGGGTCAGTGTGTATAACGCAGTGTGAGCGTGTGTCAGGGTCAGTGTGTATAACGCAGTGTGAGCGTGTGTCAGGGTCGGTGTGTATAACGCAGTGTGAGCGTGTGTCAGGGTCGGTGTGTATAACGCAGTGTGAGCGTGTGTCAGGGTCAGTGTGTATAACGCAGTGTGAGCGTGTGTCAGGGTCGGTGTGTATAACGCAGTGTGAGCGTGTGTCAGGGTCGGTGTGTATAACGCAGTGTGAGCGTGTGTCAGGGTCGGTGTCTGTAACGCAGTGTGAGCGTGTGTCAGGGTCAGTGTGTATAACGCAGTGTGAGCGTGTGTCAGGGTCGGTGTGTATAACGCAGTGTGAGCGTGTGTCAGGGTCGGTGTGTATAACGCAGTCTGAGCGTGTGTCAGTGTGTTTAACGCAGTGTGAGCATGTGTCAGTGTGTATAACGCAGTGTGAGCGTGTGTCAGGGTCGGTGTGTATAACGCAGTCTGAGCGTGTGTCAGTGTGTTTAACGCAGTGTGAGCATGTGTCAGTGTGTATAACGCAGTGTGAGCGTGTGTCAGGGTCGGTGTGTATAACGCAGTCTGAGCGTGTGTCAGTGTGTTTAACGCAGTGTGAGCATGTGTCAGTGTGTATAACACAGTGTGAGCGTGTGTCAGAGTCGTTGTGTATAACGCAGTGTGAGCGTGTGTCAGGGTCGGTGTGTATAACGCAGTGTGAGCGTTTGTCAGGGTCAATGTGTGTAACACAGTGTGAGCGTGTGTCAGAGTCGTTGTGTATAACGCAGTGTGAGCGTGTGTCAGGGTCAGTGTGTATAACACAGTGTGAGCGTGTGTCAGAGTCGTTGTGTATAACGCAGTGTGAGCGTGTGTCAGGGTCAGTGTGTATAACACAGTGTGAGCGTGTGTCAGGGTCAGTGTGTATAACGCAGTGTGAGCGTGTGTCAGGGTCAGTGTGTATAACGCAGTGTGAGCGTGTGTCAGGGTCGGTGTGTATAACGCAGTGTGAGCATGTGTCAGAGTCGTTGTGTATAACGCAGTGTGAGCGTGTGTCAGGGTCAGTGTGTATAACACAGTGTGAGCGTGTGTCAGGGTCAGTGTGTATAACGCAGTGTGAGCGTGTGTCAGGGTCAATGTGTGTAACACAGTGTGAGCGTGTGTCAGAGTCGTTGTGTATAACGCAGTGTGAGCGTGTGTCAGGGTCAGTGTGTATAACGCAGTGTGAGCGTGTCTCAGGGTCAGTGTGTATAACGCAGTGTGAGCGTGTGTCAGGGTCAGTGTGTATAACGCAGTGTGAGCGTGTGTCAGGGTCAGTGTGTATAACGCAGTGTGTGCGTGTGTCAGGGTCGGTGTGTGTAACGCAGTGTGAGCGTGTGTCAGGGTCGGTATGTGTAACGCAGTGTGAGCGTGTGTCAGGGTCGGTGTCTGTAACGCAGTGTGAGCGTGTGTCAGGGTCAGTGTGTGTAATGCAGTGTGAGCGTGTGTCAGGGTCAGTGTGTATAACGCAGTGTGAGCGTGCGTCAGGGTCAGTGTGTGTAACGCAGTGTGAGCGTGTGTCAGGGTCAGTGTGTATAACGCAGTGTGAGCGTGTGTCAGAGTCGGTGTGTATAACGCAGTGTGAGCGTGCGTCAGGGTCAGTGTGTATAACGCAGTGTGAGCGTGTGTCAGGGTCGGTGTGTGTAACGCAGTGTGAGCGTGTGTCAGGGTCGGAGTGTATAACGCAGTCTGAGCGTGTGTCAGTGTGTTTAACGCAGTGTGAGCATGTGTCAGTGTGTATAACGCAGTGTGAGCGTGTGTCAGGGTCAGTGTGTATAACGCAGTGTGAGCATGTGTCAGGGTCGTTGTGTATAACGCAGTGTGAGCGTGTGTCAGAGTCAGTGTGTGTAACGCAGTGTGAGCGTGTCAGGGTCAGTGTGTATAACGCAGTGTGAGCGTGCGTCAGGGTCGTTGTGTATAACGCAGTGTGAGCGTGCGTCAGGGTCAGTGTGTATAACGCAGTGTGAGCGTGTGTCAGGGTCAGTGTGTATAACGCAGTGTGAGCGTGTGTCAGGGTCGGTGTGTATAACGCAGTGTGAGCGTGCGTCAGGGTCAGTGTGTATAACGCAGTGTGAGCGTGTGTCAGGGTCAGTGTGTATAACGCAGTGTGAGCGTGTGTCAGGGTCGGTGTGTATAACGCAGTGTGAGCGTGTGTCAGGGTCGGTGTGTATAACGCAGTGTGAGCGTGTGTCAGGGTCAGTGTGTATAACGCAGTGTGAGCGTGTGTCAGGGTCAGTGTGTATAACGCAGTGTGAGCGTGTGTCAGAGTCGTTGTGTATAACGCAGTGTGAGCGTGTGTCAGGGTCGGTGTGTATAACGCAGTGTGAGCGTGTGTCAGGGTCGGTGTGTATAACACAGTGTGAGCGTGTGTCAGGGTCAGTGTGTATAACGCAGTGTGAGCGTGTGTCAGGGTCAGTGTGTATAACGCAGTGTGAGCGTGTGTCAGGGTCAGTGTGTATAACGCAGTGTGAGCGTGTGTCAGGGTCAGTGTGTATAACGCAGTGTGAGCGTGTGTCAGGGTCGGTGTGTATAACGCAGTGTGAGCGTGTGTCAGGGTCGGTGTGTATAACGCAGTGTGAGCGTGTGTCAGGGTCAGTGTGTATAACGCAGTGTGAGCGTTTGTCAGGGTCAATGTGTGTAACACAGTGTGAGCGTGTGTCAGAGTCGTTGTGTATAACGCAGTGTGAGCGTGTGTCAGGGTCAGTGTGTATAACACAGTGTGAGCGTGTGTCAGAGTCGTTGTGTATAACGCAGTGTGAGCGTGTGTCAGGGTCAGTGTGTATAACGCAGTGTGAGCGTGTGTCAGGGTCAGTGTGTATAACACAGTGTGAGCGTGTGTCAGGGTCAGTGTGTATAACGCAGTGTGAGCGTGTGTCAGGGTCAGTGTGTATAACGCAGTGTGAGCGTGTGTCAGGGTCAATGTGTGTAACACAGTGTGAGCGTGTGTCAGAGTCGTTGTGTATAACGCAGTGTGAGCGTGTGTCAGGGTCAGTGTGTATAACGCAGTGTGAGCGTGTGTCAGAGTCGTTGTGTATAACGCAGTGTGAGCGTGTGTCAGAGTCAGTGTGTATAACGCAGTGTGAGCGTGTGTCAGGGTCAGTGTGTATAACGCAGTGTGAGCGTGTCAGGGTCAGTGTGTATAACACAGTGTGAGCGTGTGTCAGGGTCAGTGTGTATAACGCAGTGTGAGCGTGTCAGGGTCAGTGTGTATAACGCAGTGTGAGCGTGTGTCAGAGTCAGTGTGTGTAACGCAGTGTGAGCGTGTGTCAGGGTCAGTGTGTATAACGCAGTGTGAGCGTGTGTCAGGGTCAGTGTGTATAACGCAGTGTGAGCGTGTGTCAGGGTCAGTGTGTATAACGCAGTGTGAGCGTGTCAGGGTCAGTGTGTATAACACAGTGTGAGCGTGTGTCAGGGTTAGTGTGTGTAACACAGTGTGAGCGTGTGTCAGGGTCAGTGTGTATAACACAGTGTGAGCGTGTGTCAGGGTCAGTGTGTATAACACAGTGTGAGCGTGTGTCAGGGTCAGTGTGTGTAACGCAGTGTGAGCGTGTGTCAGGGTCAGTGTGTATAACGCAGTGTGAGCGTGTGTCAGAGTCGTTGTGTATAACGCAGTGTGAGCGTGTGTCAGGGTCAGTGTGTATAACGCAGTGTGAGCGTGTGTCAGGGTCAGTGTGTATAACGCAGTGTGAGCGTGTGTCAGGGTCAGTGTGTATAACGCAGTGTGAGCGTGTGTCAGGGTCAGTGTGTATAACACAGTGTGAGCGTGTGTCAGGGTCAGTGTGTATAACGCAGTGTGAGCGTGTGTCAGGGTCAGTGTGTATAACGCAGTGTGAGCGTGTGTCAGGGTCAGTGTGTATAACGCAGTGTGAGCGTGTGTCAGAGTCGTTGTGTATAACGCAGTGTGAGCGTGTGTCAGGGTCAGTGTGTATAACGCAGTGTGAGCGTGTGTCAGGGTCAGTGTGTATAACGCAGTGTGAGCGTGTGTCAGGGTCGGTGTGTATAACGCAGTGTGAGCGTGTGTCAGGGTCGGTGTGTATAACGCAGTGTGAGCGTGTGTCAGGGTCAGTGTGTATAACGCAGTGTGAGCGTGTGTCAGGGTCAGTGTGTATAACGCAGTGTGAGCGTGTGTCAGGGTCAGTGTGTATAGCCCCGCTGCGTACCTTACTGTCCAGTAGTAGATTGTCTGGTTTGATGTCCCTGTGGATGAAACCCATCTGGTGGATGGAGTCAATAGCCAGTACAGTCTCTGCTATGTAGAACTGTGTCTCCTCTTCACTCAGTGTGTCCTTTTTCATCAGCAGAGTCATCATATCTCCTGCAGGAAGAGCCAATCACACATCATCTAAGTTCATTCATCAATCTGTTGGGGTCGAGGGGTCACAGAAGAGGCCATGTAGCTGGTTAACATGCCCTGCCAACGCCCAGCTGCACAAAGCCAGAGGCTCTTTAGTGAAGTTCAAAATAAGCAGAAGGGTGTGACCCAGAGCACGGACTGACTGGACCACAGCAAGTTCTTGTGTGAGCAGAGCCCGTGTGGGAATAAGAAAACAGGTAGGAGCTTCCCCAACTGGTGTCTCCAGTTATTACTCCAGGGACAGGGTATTTTTACCCACCTGGTGTCTCCAGTTATTACTCCAGGGACAGGGTATTTTTACCCACCTGGTGTCTCCAGTTATTACTCCAGGGACAGGGCATTTTTACCCACCTGGTGTCTCCAGTTATTACTCCAGGGACAGGGTATTTTTACCCACCTGGTGTCTCCAGTTATTACTCCAGGGACAGGGTATTTTTACCCACCTGGTGTCTCCAGTTATTACTCCAGGGACAGGGTATTTTTACCCACCTGGTGTCTCCAGTTATTACTCCAGGGACAGGGTATTTTTACCCACCTGGTGTCTCCAGTTATTACTCCAAGGACAGGGTATTTTTACCCACCTGGTGTCTCCAGTTATTACTCCAGGGACAGGGTATTTTTACCCACCTGGTGTTCCAAGTTATTACTCAGATATAAAGCATCATTTTCCCACCAGGTGTCTCTAGCAGACTCTAAATAAGTACAACCCAGAGCTAAGTCTTGAGCTGCAGAAGTGACAGGCAGGACCTCTGAAATGAGCAGCCTCGTGCTCAGCCACACATCCAACCCACTGCCACCGGAAATCTTACACACAGCAAGTCTACAGGCCGACAGGTTAGGCAGTAGCTCTATAGGCACAATTGTCAGAGAATTTCACTGTGATGCTCTGAAGTGTCAAGTCATTGGCCTGATATTGTTCCCTAGGTCTGAAAATGAGAATGCAACACCAGAACCTGCTACTTATTCAGTCTGAAAGGGGTCTGCTTAGACGGTGCTGAAAGGGTTAAACTACGAGGACAAGTTGCATTGACTACACTTGCAGTCCTCTGAATGCAGTAAGTTAAGGGATAAGGTGATTGAGGTGTTTCAGACGATTAAAGGAGTTGATTGGGTTGATAGAGAAACTAATTCCTCTGGTGGGGGGTCCAGAGCAAGGAGAGACAACCTTAAAATTCAAGTAGGACAGTTCAGAGTCAGGAGACATTTCTTCATATAAACAGTAGTGGAAATCCAGAACTCTCTTCTCAAACAGTTATTAAGGATTGGGGGTCAAATGAAAATTTCAAAACCAAGATTGATAGATTTTTGTTAGGCAGGGTATTAAAAGTTTTGGAACCAAGCTAAGTAAAACAGAGTGAGCCATCATCTAATTGAATGGTGGCATAGGTTCAAGAGGCTGGATGGTTACTCCTGCTCCTGGAAGCAGATGCTCCTCCCACATTAAGTGTGGTATAAACACAGCCAGCACGTACCTCCCGGAAGGAATTCCATGATCAGGTAGAGGTTGAGTTTGTCCTGAAAGCTGTAGAACATTTTCACCACCCATTGACTGTCAGCTTCCACCAGGATGTCCCGCTCCGCACGGATGTGCCCCACCTAAGGCAGAAAGATATGTTAAATAAACCAATGATGCTTGCGGTGTTACCAGTGTTATAACCAGACGGGATCAACTGATGGATGTTTCACTCCTCCTGTGAAAGTCAAACGTTCTCACTGCCCCAATCCTGAATGCTGAGGTACAACTCCACTGGCACTGGCTGCTTTCCAAACCCAAGTATCACCGATCCAGGATAGCAGGTACCGGCAAGCTAACAGCCCTGAGCTCCCGCCTCCACCCAACACACTGGCGGACTGGGGTAACTGGCTGATTTTTCTGCCATCCATAGTCCTGAGGGCCAGCTAGACAAACTCCACCATCAATCCAGCACAGACCAGGGATTGAAACTGGCACCTTGTGCTCAGTTACCTCATCAGGCAGCCCAGTTATAACGTAGCAGCAGGGGAGCCAGCGGACAGTATATTTGGTTGATGTATTTTATTTGCCTCTAGTATTAGCTGCATTCCTCAAAGCTACTAGACAGAATACTGCAGTCACGTATTAACATACAAGGTGAAATGGAGTGCCTGCAAGACAGACATCTCGTGGCATCCCCTCCTATGCCACCACCCACCACCACCACCCACCACCCCCCCCCCCCCCCCCCCACCTCCCAAAGCCAACAAAAAAGGTTTTGCTGTCACAAGCATCCTACCATCTTCTACCACCGAATAGTAGGGCATTGGGCGGGGTGGGGGAAAAGAGAGGAGAGAGTAAAAACCAGACTATGGAGGGGAGCATTCAACAGTGCACACCAGGCCACCCCTGCCTTGTGCGACATAGACAGGCCCAATGTCAGTGAAGCACTGGCAGCCTACTCACTATGACCAGGATTAGCATCCAGGCAAGAGTTCACATACCCAACACCTGACATCCGACCTGACCCCCATCCGAGCCATTCCCTCCCTGTAACAAACACCCGCATAGACATATAAAACACAACCGATACCCTGCTACCAATTCACTTCATCAGATATTCTTAACTCAGATTGCTCCCACCACAGTGAAACAGACAGAAACAGCTGGGCTTCACCCTGACATTGCATAGCTCCAGACAATCTGTCCAGACATGGCCCAGGTTAGGAGGCACAGGATCTAGAACTCTGCTGCTGAATGTTGCCACAGTTCAAGAGGATACAGTATGAAACTTTCACCCTTCCCCCAACTCTGCACCACCCGCCTCTGCCCCTGCACCCCCCGACCCCCAACAGTACACATCATTGATCTTTTTGTCGCAGTCTCAAGTACTTTCAAACAAGAAGCTGCTCATCTTCTCTGGTTAGCAGCGAACTCAAGTTAGCACTGATATTTGTGAATACATTACCAACAAGGAGGGTCAGTAAAAACACTCCTTCCAGGTGAAGCAGCGATTTACTTGTACTTTTTTCAATGTAGCATACTGTATTCGTTGCTCACAGTGCGGTTTCCTCTACATTGGGGAGACAAAATGTAGACTGGGTGACCGCTTTGTGGAACACCTCCACTCAGTCCGCAAGCATGATGCCGAGTTTCCGGTCGCCTGTCATTTTAATTCGCCACTCTACTCTCTCGCCCACATTTCTGTCCTTGGCCTGCTAGTGTTCCAATGAAGCTCAACATAAGCTTGAGGAACAGCTCATGTTCCAATCAGGCAATGTGCAGCCTTCGGAACTCAATATTGAGTTCAACAATTTTAAAACATGACTGCCATATTAATGCTGTGTAAAAAAAAAATTTTTTTTCAACTATGTGCCTGTCTTAAACCGTTTTTTCATATTTTTGCTTTTTGGAGAGCTGTTCATTATTCTGCCACTAACACCCTCTATGGACGAATCTTTTGTCTTTGCAACAGCTGTGAGCACTCCCTTTGCCTTTTGTTCCGACACCGCTGTCGTTGATCTCTCCCAACCTCTGCCCTATCACACACGTTCCCTTTTGTTGTTCTTTGCATGCCCACCTCCCCCACTTGCTCAAAGCCAATTACATTTCTAACTTTTGCCAGTTCTGAAACATTAACTCTGCGTTTCTCTCCACAGATGCTGCCAGACCTGAGTATTTCCAGCAGTTTTTATTTCAGATTTCCAGCATCTGCAGTATTTTGCAATTATTATAAGGAGTGTCAGTACAGCTAAGTATTGACCCCCACACACATCACCATTCAGACACTCCAAGGATAAGCTCTTAGCCCTGTTCAGCACAAGAGTGCCAAGTCCTCAGGCAAACATTGCCATAAGCCTTGGATGGAGCAAGTGCAGCTTTTGTTTCGGGGGTGGGGGGGTTGGAGAACTCCTCACAGGCTCCTCCAGATTTGTGAGGGGACAGACCACCAATGGTAAAGGTGGCAACCAGGTTCTGACAGTTATAAAATGCCCTACCTGCTCCTTTTCTAACATGTCTGACTTGCGCAAGATCTTCATGGCGTAGATGTGACCCGTATCCTTCTTCTGTACCAGACGCACCTGTAAATGGCAGACAGAAATCAACTGGGCCTTATTTTGCTTAATTTGAATACAGCCCGTTTGCCTCGTGATTTACCTCGTATCACCACCCTCCCCCCACCCCCCCCAGCTCAGTGGGTAGCACTCTCATCTGGGTTCAAGTCCCACTCCAAACCTGACCCCCTCAGTGCAGTACTGAGGGAGTGTTGCACAGTCAGAGGTGCCATATTTTAGATGAGATATTAAATGGAGGTCCCGTCTGCCCTCTCAAGTGGACGTCATAGACTCCACAGCCACTATCTTGAAGAGCAGCAGGGGAGCCTCTGCATTATCTTAATCAATATTTATTCCTCAAACAGCATCACGACAGATTATCTGGATATTACATTGCTGCTTGTGGGAGCTTGACAAGTTTCCTACTTTACAAGTTACTACACTTCAAAAAGTCTTCATTGACTGCAAAGCACTTTGGAATATCGAGTTTGTGAAAGGCACTACATAAATGCAAGCCTTTCTTTAAACTCAGTGAATTTCAGCAAGTGTTAAATGTTGACAGCACTGCGCAGACGTTTATTCAGTTAGATTAAAATGGATTTTAGCCATAGGATGCATTGAAGGTTGATGAGGAGACAGCACAATCTCACACTGTGCTCCCAGTAAATACTACATACTCCACAAAATGTTGGTTTTTCTATTCCTGAACAAATCGCTCAGACACATCTGTGAATGGACTATCCAGCGGTCAGATTTATTTCAACGTAGGTTTGTCCAGCCTTACCTCCCCAAATGCACCTCGACCTATGACCTTTAGGGATTCAAAGTCATCCAGCCCCAGCCTGGTCCTCTTGAGTCTCAAGAATTCTGTCTCCTTCCTTGCGTGTTGGGACCTTCTCATCCGCTTCTAGAGTCAACAGGGAACACTCAGTCAAACCCACACACAGCAAAGTCCTAGGTATTCTCCACAGCCCACCATTACCAATATCACAGCCAGAAATACCAATTTTGAGTCTATGGGGTAGGAAAACAGCCCCCAAACCCACGTTTCTATCAAGGACAAGAGCAGCAGGCACATGGGACCACCACCACCTCTAGGTTTCCCTCAAAGCCACACAGCATTGGAAATATCACCAGTCCTCGACTGATGCTAGGTCAAAGGTCAAGGGCAGCTCACAAGGCCCCAGGTCATTCCCTGAATGTATCTATCCAATCAAATACTTTTATCACTTTAACTGCTACATTAGATCACCGTGTCGAGGAATGGAGTCGAGGTAGAGATCAGCAGAACAAGTTTGAGGGATTGAATAGCTTACTCCTGTTCCTATGAATGTTAATCCAGTATCATATACAGATCAGGACACAAGCAACTTGTACTGATTCGCTTCCTCACTCACCCACAATAAGGATCCAAGTCAGGTTTTACAATATGCCCGCCAGACACTAGGAAAATGACCATTTGAACCAGTTAGTTTACCAGGCCCAGAGCGAACTGAAGCGTCACACCAGCAGTACAAGTGGAAAGAACTTTCTCTGAACTGTTTTTTTAAACAGACAGTTGCGCAAAGGAAAACCATCAGTGTAACTGACTATAAATCTATCACAATTTTAGCACTGCACACTGGTTAACAAGCAAGACTGTGCTACATATCTCATTGACGTGGCTCCGTGGGTAGAATGCTCGCTAGAATCAGAAAGTTGCGGTTTCAAGTCCCACTAGAGACTTAAGCATAACATCTATGCTGACACTCAGAGTGCTACACTGGTGGAATTGCTGTCTTTCGGATGAGATGTTAAACCAAGGCCCTGTCTGTCCTCTCAGACGGATGTACAACAAACCATGGTTTCCCCCAGTGTCCTGGCTAATAATTGTTCCACAACCGTCATAATGAACGGAATGTCTGGGCATAACGACATTGCTGTTTGTGGGAGCTTGCTGTGGGCAAATTGGCTGCTTCATTGCTTACATTACAACAGTGACTACACTAAAGTATTTTATTGACTGTGAAGTGCCTTGTGCTGTCCGTGAGGCTGTGAAAAGCTCTACAGAAATGTTTACACCCAAGGCCTCTCATCTTTTCAGGTTTCTACTGACTTTTAGACCAACACAGCTTGCTGAAACAAGTGTGATCACAGGGCTTCTCACTTCACCTGAGCTGGCCTTGGCCAGATCAGGACTAAAAGGCAAATTAAACCAATTACCTCGTCATCTCCTAGGCCTTCTTCTTCCATTACTTTTTCCAACTTCCGTTGCCTAAAGGGGAAACAAGAAGTTGTCAAGATAAATGAAAACTTTCAGTGCACTGGGCAGAATTACCACTTCAGTCTAGTCAGCATTAAAAAAGGAGCCAGGGTTGCCGGACAGAGGGAAAGAGTGGAAAAAACAAAAACCATTACATTGAAAATTAATTTGAGGGCTGCATCCTAATTATTCCTTTGAGAGTTACACAAATTTCTGGTAACATACCACAGACGCAGACTGCGTCACGTCAGCGTGTATGCAAAGATTTAGCAGACAAGCCAGACACCAAGGGTATTCCCATTTCTCCACATAGGACACTGTTTTAGACCTTGTACATCAATCTAGTTCTATAAATCAGATCCATGATCAGGGATTATGCACTATTTAATTTTCCTGATTGCTGTTGCAGTTACACCCACTCAAGAAGCTCAACACCATCCAGGGCAATGCAACCCTCTTGATTGGCACCTGATCCACCATCTTAAACATTCATTTCCTTCCCCACCGGCTGCAATGTGTAGCATCTACAAGATGCTCTGCAGTAACTCACCAAGACTTTGATAGCACCTTCCAAACCCCTGACCTCCACAGGAATGACAAGGGCCGACGGTTCATAGGAACACCAATGCCAAGTTCCCCTCCAAGTCACATACCTGTTCTACTCCAGAAAGCCTGGCAGTGAAGCACTGGTGGCAACCTGAACACCCTTTTATAAGTATTTATCTGCAGAGAGACACATATACCGCTCCTAACCCAACAACTTAAGTCTCACTATGTTCTTATTTATAGGAGCACAATGGAATCTGCAGTTAATACTCAGCATCTGCACACAATTAAATAATAAATATACAAATAACACCACCATCTCAACATGGATGCACTCATGGGTATTGCTGGCAAAACCAGCAATTTACTGCCTATTCCTAGTTCCCTTTGAGGTGGTGGTGATGGCCCAGCTTCTTGAATCACTACAGTCCATATAGTGAAGATACTTCCCACAGAGAGGGAAGGTGTTCCAGGATTTTGACCCAGCGACAGCGAAGGAGCAGCAATATATTTCCGAGCCAGAATGGTGAGAGACTTGGAGGGGAACTTGCAGGTCGTGGTATTCCCATGCAACAACCACCCTTATTCTTCTAGGTGGTAGAGGTCATGGGTTTGGAAGGTGCTGTTGAATGAGGCTCAGCAAGTTGCTGCCACCATGCACCAGTGGTGCAGGGAGTAAATGTTTAAGGTGGTGGATAGGGTGTCGATCAAGCAGGCTGCTTTGTCCTGGATGGTGTCTAGTTTCTTTGAGTGCTGTTGGAGCTGCACTCATCCAGGCAAGTGGAGAGTATTCCATCACACTCTTGACTTTGTGCCTTGCAGGCGAACAGGCTTTGGGGCACAACTTAACCTATGACCTGCTCTAATAGCCATGACATTTGCGCTGCTGGTCCAATTGAGTGCCTGGCCCGCAGGATGTTGATGGGGGGGGGGGTGAATTTGATGATGGTAATGCCACCAAATGTCAAGCAGAGGTGCTTAGACTCTTTTGGTGGAGATAATCATTACCTGGCACCTGTGCAGCACGAATCCAACGAGATTCGGAATTTAATATTTTTATGAACAATAAAGAACATTACTGATTACATAACAGCATTCGTCCTTTCCTCTTTAAACAGCAGCCCGCCCAGGTGGATAATGACAGGGTGCAGAACAGAAAAGGGAATACACATGTACTTTGAACATACGCCACCAGAGGGCATTCTGCCATGCCACACAGCATTCACAGGCTGGCTAAATGCAACAGCATCTTCAACAGCACAAAGACTGCCAAAGTTCCTTGTCTTTTGAAAGCACCTTTCATACATTACTTACAAACAACAAGTTTGCCTTCCATTAAGAACACAATAATGTTTTTTTTTTAATGCAAACTGGTTTCTTTTTCTCCTCTTGGCCTTTCCAATTATTGAAAAGCCAGAATCCTGAAGTCGATTCACCCAAAGCCAAAGCCGGACTTCTGAGAGCAGGGATAGGAGAGCCAGAGATCATTCTCATGACCACTATCCAGCAATCTGTGGCAGGACGGGTGGGCGTATGTACACGAGTGAGTGAGAGTACACACCAAGACGGGGCAGGACAGTGTGACGCCGCGACCGCAGTCATGACGACACACACACACGTGTTAACACTACGGCACCAAACTGGTGCCTAACAACATTGTGAGCAGTGAACTCTCAATCAATACTGCTCATAATATTTTATTTAAAACATGTGGTGTCCGGTGTTTGTTTTTGTGCCATCTGATTGGTGTATGCTGATCACATGGTATTTCACTTGTTGAGCAGAGTACAATCAAATCAGAACAAAGCAGCTAAAGCCCTTCTCTCCACTCCCACAGCCCAACCTCACTCCAACTCTGCTCACACTCCAACTCTATATTCAATCTCTCAACTGCCTGCTTATAACCCAAGCATTGCAACAGCTCACCATACACTCATCAACCTGAAGCCAGTCTTCAACCTAGTCTAACCTTCAGTCCTGTACCAACACTATATATTTGCACAGAACCTCCTCGATTCTAACCCCAGACTGGGAACACTGCCCTCCAAGTACAACCAGCTTGATGGTCACAGCTCTCCTGAACCTCTATCCCCTCACACCCTGCATTCCCACCTTGCCCCACCGCGCGCACCCCCCCCCCCCCCCCACTGAACGGAGGTTTAGGGCACACTGACTCTAGAAAATTAGAGCTCTCCGACCACCCCTACAATGGCAGTTTACAGCCCACCCACCCCAGTCTGGGTTTGGGGTGAGGCCACCGTCTCCCGACACCTAGTCGGTGCCAACAACTGTGTTTAGGGCCTCAGACTGTGCTGAGTTAGTTAACCTCAGCTGGAATGAGGTGCCACAGTTAGTCTCAGTATCACTGGGAATGGGAGGGGGAAGATTGTCAGATGCTGCTCTCCTCATGGTCACTTCACTGGTGAATGTTAATAGGGGGCGAGGGCACAATCAGACACTGCCACCCTTGTTCAACAGCCCATCCAACTCCATTCAGGCTGACAGGTGAAAGGCCTTGTGCAAGGTAATAGAGAGGATGACCAGCACCAACGGCACAATGTACACTTCCAGCAGGTGTCGAAGGAGAAGGAAATTGGAAAGAAAAAAATCCAAAGAGTGCATCAGGATAATTAAAAGGAAACTGTTGTCAGGACATGCACTACCTTCTATCAGTGCTGAAGAAACAAGAGCTGCCATACATGTGGTTACATTTTAAACATTAAATAGCTTTTCCACAGGGTTGTACCAATTGTCCAAACTCAAATCAATGAGTAGTGAGACATTGGAATGGTATGACACCAAGTACTAGATTTCCTCATTCGCAAATCAGCTAAGCTCAACCGTGAGCTTTCTCAGACTGTATACGTGCATCAACACTGGCCAAGGAAGTATCGTCACATGTTATTTTTGGACAGATTAACCACAGAAGCAGCCATCGGTCTGAACCACCTCTGCCTATTGAATACAGAGCAGGTCGAGTGTGTGGTTTTGACCTCTAACAATGATGCAGGTCAACTCTTGTTTAGACTCAGAGCTGCACTTGTAGTGCCTCCTGTTTAAAACACACTGCAATGACCACAACGCAACAGCAAGGAAGTGACAAGAATAGATTTCCCACAAGATCCTTGAGAAAGAGGAGTGAAAAAGGGGAAAATGGTTTCAAAATTTGACAGGAAATGAAATTGTGCAGTTGAATTGTCAAAGGACCTTCCTCAAGGCAACTAGAGTGACATAGTCCCAAACAAGAATCTTGAGCTGAAATAAAGCCAACTACATAGGTATGAGGGGAGAGCTGGCTAAGGTCGATTAGGTAAATAGACAAATGGGAGATTGGTTAAGAAAGTAAAAGCCCATGGGATCCAGGGTAATTTGGCAAATTGGATTTAAAATTGGCTCAGTGGCAGGAGGCGGAGGGTGATGGTCGAGGGTTGTTTTTGCAATTGGAAGCCTGTGACCAGTGGTGTACTGCAGAGATCGGTGCTGAGACCCTTGCTGTTTGTAGTGTACATTAATGATTTGGACATGAATATAGGAGGTATGATCAATAAGTTTGCAGATAACACAAAAATTGGTGGTGTCGTAAATAGTGAGGAGGAAAGCCTTAAACTACAGGACAATATAGATGGGCTGGTAAGATGGGCGGAGCAGTGGCAAATGGAGTTTAATCCTGAGAAGTGTGAGGTGATGCACTTTGGGAGGACTAACAAGGCAATGGAATATACAATGGATGGTAGGACCCTAGGGAGTACAGAGGGTCAGAGGGACCTTGGGGTGCTTGTCCATAGATCACTGAAGGCAGCAGCACAGGTAGATAAGGTGGTTAAGGAAGGCATATGGGGTACTTGCCTTTATTAGCCAAGGCATAGAATATAAGAGCAGGGAGGTTATGATGGAGCTGTATAAAATGCTAGTTAGGTCACAGCTGGAGTACTGTGTACAGTTCTGGTCACCACACTGTAGGAAGGATATGATTGCAGTGGAGAGGGTGCAGAGGAGATTCACCAGAATGTTCCCTGGGCTGGAGCATTTCAGTTATGAAGAGAGACTGGATAGGCTGGGGCTGTTTTCCTTGGAGCGAAGAAGGCTGAGGGGGGACCTGATTGAGGTACACAAAATTATGAGGGGCATTGATAGGATAGATAGGAAGAAACTTTTTCCCTTAGGGGAGAGGTCAATAACTAGAGGACATAGATTTAAGGTAATGGGCAGGAGGTTTAGAGGGGATTTGAGGAAGAAATTTTTCACCCAGAGGGTGGTTGGAATCTGGAAAGCACTGCCTGAAGAGGTGGTAGAGGCAGGAACACTCACAACATTTAAGAAGTATTTAGATGAGCACTTGAAATTCCAAAACATACAAGGCTACGGGCCAAGCGCAGGGAAATGGGATTAGTTAGGACGGGTGCTTGATGGTCAGCGCAGGCGCGTTGGGCCGAAGGGCCTGTTCCTGTGCTGTAAAACTCTATGACTGCCACACCTTTTTCTCAGTCAATAAACAGTGGGAACCATTTTTTAAAAATTCAAAATGTTGGACATAAATATATTCCATTAAAAAAACTCAGCGAGAAAGATCCATTCATGGCTTACTAAGGAAGTTAAGGATAGTATTAGATTTTTTTTAAAAAGCTTATAATGTTGCAAAGAATATAAGAGTCTGAAAATTGGGAGTGTTTTAAAAACCAGCTTTTTTAAAAAAAAGCAAAGGGCCACCAAAAAGCTGATGAGAAAAAAATAGAATAATCACAGCCAGGAACGTAAAAACACATTGCACGAGCTTTTACCACTATATAAAAAGGAAAGTAGCTAAAGTAAATGTTGGTCCCTTAGAGGTAGAGACAGGAGAAATTATGGAGACTGAGGAAACAGCAGAGACATTGAACAAATATTTTGTGCCTGTCTGCACAGAAGACACAAATTACATACCAGAAATAGAGGGTAACCAAGGGGCAAAGAAGAGTGAGGAACTTAAGGTAATTAATTTCAGCAGACAAGTAATATTGAATAAACTTAAGGAATTAAAGACAAACAAATCCCCAGGACCTGATGTTCTACATCTTAGGGCTCTAGAGGTAGCTGCAGAGATAGTGGATGCACTGGTTATGATTTTCCAAAATTCCCTAGGTTCTAGAAACAGGCCCAGCAGATTGGAAGTTAGCAAATGTAACATGCTATTCAGGATAAGAGGGAAAGAGAAAACATGGAACTACAGACCAGTTAGCCTGACATCAGTCATCAAGAAAATGCTGGAATCTATGAAGGAAGTCTTAACAATGCACTTAGAAAATCATAGTATGATCAGACAAAGTCAACATGGGTTTTACGAAAGGAAAATAGTGTTTGACAAATTTGAGTTTTTTTGAGGATGAAACTAGTAGGCTAGATAAAAGGGGAACCAGTAGATGTGGTACATTTGGATTTCCAAAAGGCATTTGATAAGGTGCCACACAAAAGGTTAATAGACATGATAAGGGTGCTCATGGAGTAGGGGGTAATATATAAGCGTGGATAGAGGATTATTTAACTGTGAGGATAGAGGAGAGTAGGGATAAACAGGGCATTTTCAAGTAGGCATACTGTAACTAATGGAGTGCCGCAAGGATCACCGCTAGGACCTCAGCTATTTACAATCTATATTAATGATTTAGACGAGGAGACCGAGAGTAATGTATCCAAGTTTGCTGACAATACTAAGCTAGATGGGAATGGAAGCTGTGAGGAGGACACAAAGAGGCTGCAAAGGGATATAGACATGTTAAGTGAGTGGGCAACAAGGTGGCAGACAGGATATAACGCGGGGACGTGTGAGGTTATTCACTTTAGTATCAAGAATAAAAAAGAAGAATTTTTTTTCAAGTGTGAACTTTCGAAATGTTGATGTTCAGAGAGGCTTGTGTGTACTATTACAAGGAACACAGAAAGCTAGCATGCTGGTACATAATTAGGGAAGCAAATGGCATGTTGACCTTTATTGCAAGGAGACTGGAGAATAAGGAAGTCTTGCTACAATTGTAGAGAGCTTTGGTGAGACCACACCTGGACTACTTTGCACAGTTTTGGTCTCCATATTTAAGGAAGGATATACTTGCATTGGAGGCGTTACAGTGAAAGTTCACTAGATTGGTTCCGGAGATGAGTGGGTCGTCCTATGATGAGAGGCTGAGTAAACTGAACCTATACTCTCTGGAGTTCAGAAGAATGAGAGGTGATCTCGTTAAAACATGCAAGATTCTGAAAGGGTTTGGGCAGGGTAGGCACAGAGGTTGTTTTCCCTGGCTAGGGAATCCAGAACACAGGGGCACAGTCTCAGTTTAAGGGGCTGATCATTTGGGATTGAGATGAGGAGAAATTCCTTCACTCGAATCTTTGGAATTCTCTACCCCAGAGGGTTGTGGATGCTCCATCGTTGAATATATTTAAGGTTGATATAGACTGATGTTTGGTCTCTCAGGGAATCAAGAGATATGGAGAGTAGACGAGAAAGTGAACCGAGACAGAGGATCAGCCATGATCGTACTGAATGAGAGCCTTTAAATAAACAAGTCAGTGCAGAACCCCTTACAACAGTGAGACAGGCAGTTTTGCCCAAACAGGTGTTTTCGCTGTTAATCCTCCACAAGCCACAGATCTACCCCAATGTGTCCTTCCTGTTCAAGCCCCTTGCCAGACACTTCAGCTTATATTACAGGCTGACACTCCAGTTCAGTAATGACAGAGTGGTGCACTTTCGGAGCACTGTCTTTCAGACAATAAGTTAGACTGAGACTCTGTCTGCCCTCTCAGGTAAAGATCCCATGGCACAATTCAAAAAGAGCAGCAGATCCATGACCTGATCTATATTTACCCCTCAACTAGCATCACTAAAACAGGTTAACTGGCCATTTATCTCACTGCTGCTTTTTTGGGCATTGCTGTGTGAATTACCACACTGACTATATACAGTATTTCACTGGATGTGAAGCGCTTTGGGGCAATCTGTTGAAAGGCTGTTTGCCCCAGCTGGAGAGTCGGGAATGAGAGCGCACACTCCCAGGATAAAGGGTTGCCCATTTTGGACTGAGATGAGGAGAAATTTCTTCAGCGGAGGCTCAGCCATTGAGTATATGCAAAGCGGAGATTGAAAGTGTTTTCAACTCTCAATTCAAGAACTGCCCTCGAGGATTATGGGGATCGGACGGGAAAGTGGAGACCAGACATGATTGTATTTAATGGCAGAGCAGGCCTGACCCCTATTTCTTCAGATTTGTATTTCCTCATCCTTGCCAGCATTTGTGCTGTACCGTTTTTGTGGTTGCAACATCCCACCAGTAGCGGGGAGTTCAAAACTGTGGTCCAAGATTTATATAGAATCACCATTACATTTTGACTTTTATATTCTACATCCACTTGCCATAAAACCTAATATTTTATTAGATTACATCATAGAATGGTTACATCATAAAAAGCCATTCGGCCCATCATGCCCATGCCAGCTCTTTGCAAGAGCAATTCAGCAAGTACCACTCCCTCTCCCCCGTCCCCATAGACCTGTGAATTTTCTCTCTTCAGGTGCTTATCCAACTGCCTTTTGAAAGCCACAATTGAATCTGCCTTCACCACACTCGAATCTGCCTTCACCACACTCTTGCACTTAGGATCCTAACCATGCGTTACGTAAAAACGTTTTTCCTTATGTCGCCATTGCTTCTTTAGCCAGTCACCTTAAATCGGCGTCTGCTGGTTCTTGACCCTTTTTTTTTCATGGAATGTGGGAGTCACTGGCAAGGCCAGCATTCGTTAAAATTAAATTAATTTAAAAAATCTGGTCTCAATAATTTTTTTTTAAAAATTCTTTTGTGGGATATGGGTGTTGCTGGCAAAGCCAGCATTTGTTGCCCTTCCCTAATTGTCCTTGACAACTGAGTGGCTTGCTCGGCCATTTCAAAGGCAGTTGAGAGTCAACCACATTGCTGTGGATCTGGGGTCACATGTAGGCCAGACCAAGTAAGGATGGCAGATTTCCTTCCCTAAATTATAGAACATTAGTGAGCCAGATAGGTTTTCACAACAACTGATGATAGTTTCATGGTAGCATTAGCAGCAGCAGACAGTGGTATCACTGCACTATTGTCAAATTCTGGGCATCACACTTTACGAAGGATGTGAAGGCTTTAGAGTGAGTGAAATAAAGGTTTATGAGAATAGTTTCAGAGATGTGGAACTTCAGTTATGGAGATAGATTGGAGAAGCTGATTCTCAGAAAAGCGAAGGTTGAGAGGCGATTTGTTAGAGGCGTTTAAAAGCATGAGGGGTCTGGACAGAGTAGATACAGAGAAACTGCTCTGTCAGAAGCAGACAGTGGCATAGTGGTAAAGGCACTGGGCTAGTAATCCAGAGGCCCAGGCTAAGGCCCTGGAGACATGGGTTCGAATCCCACCAATGGCAGCTGGTGGAATTTAAATTCAATTAAAATTTGGAATTGAAAGCTAGTCTCAGTAATGGTGCCATGAAACTATCGATTGTCGTAAAAACCCATCTGGTTCACCAATGCCCTTTAGGGAAGGAAACCAACCATCTGGCCTACATGTGACTGCAGGCCCACAGCAATGAACTGCCCTCTGAAATGGCCCAACAAACCACTCAGTTGTCAAGGGCAATTAGGGATGGGGAATAAATGCTGGCCTTGCCAGCAACACCCACATCAGATTTTTTTTTATTAATTAATTAGATTTAAATTCCACCAGCTATTTGAACCCATATCCTAAGAATTACTAGTCCAGCGACATCACCACTACACCATCGCCTCCCCTTCCGCCAATGGGAACAGTTTCTCTCAATCTATTCTGTCTAGACCCCTCATGATTTTGAACACCTATCAAATCTCCTCTCAACCTGCATTTTTCTAAAGAAGAACAACTTCAGCTTCTCCAATCTATCCACGTAACTGAAGTTCCTCATCCCTGGAAACATTCTTGTAAATCTTTTCTGCACCCTCTCTAAAGCCTTCACACATCCTTTGTACAGTGTGATGCCCAGAATTGGACACAATACTCCAGTTGAAGCCGAACCAGTGTTTTATAAAGGTTCAACAATCCTCCTTAAGCCCAGGATCCCACATGCCTTTTTAAACACCACTTTCCTAACCTGAGCTATCACCTTCAATGATTTGTGCACATATAATTCCCAGGTCTCTCTGTTCCTGCACCCTCATTAGAATTGTACCCTTTATTTTATATTGCCTCTCCTCATTCTTCCTAACAAAACATATCACTGCACTGTGCTGAATTTCAACTGACATGTGTCTGCCCATTCCACCAGACTGTTTGTCCTCTTGAAGTCCATCACTGTCCTCTTCAGTTCGCAATACTTCCAAGTTTTGTGACATAGAACAATTTTGAAATTGTGCCCTGTACACTCTGGTCTAGGGCAGTAAAATATAAAGAAAGGCAGTGGTCCTAGTACTGACCCCCGGGGAACCCTACTGCATACCTTCCACTAGGCTGAAAAACAACAGTTCACCACTACTCCATTTCCTGTCTTCTAGCCAACTTCGTATCCATGCTGCCACTGCCCCTTTTATTCCATGGACTTCAACTTTGCTGACAGGCCTATTATGTGGCACTTTATCAATTGCCTTAGCAAAGTCCACGTACACCACATCAACCGTATCTTCCTCTGCCTTAAAAATATTCAATGACCCTGCCTCCACCACTCTCTGGGGATGAGAGTTCCAAGGACGCTCAGCCCTTAAAGAAAATAATTTCTCATCTCCGTTTTAAATGGGCGACCCCTTATTTTTAAACTGTGTCCCCTAGTTCTAGTCTCTCCCACAAGGGGAAACATCTTTTCAGCATCCACTCTATCAAGTCCCCTCAGGATCTTATATGTTTCAATATTTTCACCCCTCATTCTTCTAAACGCCAATTGATAACGACCCAGCCTTTCCTCATAAGATAACCCCATCCCAGGTATCAGTAGAATGAACCTTCTCTGCACTGTCTCTAGCACATTTATATCGTTTCTTAAATAAGGAGACCAAAACTGTGCACAGTACTCCAGATATGGTCTCACCAATACCCTGTACAACTGTAGCAAAACATCCCTACTTTTATAATCCATTCCCCTTGCAATAAACGACAACATTCCATTTGCCTTCTGAATCACTTGCTGTATCTGCATACCAACCTTTTCTGATTATGTACCAGCATACCCAGATCCCTCTGTACCTCAGAGTTCTGCAATCTTTCTCTAGTTAAATAATATTCACTATTCTTCCTGCCAAAGTGGATAACTTCACATTTTCCCACATTATGCTCCATTTGCCAAATTTTTGCTCACTGACTTGATCAAGGGTGTAACATTTGCGATTCTCCAGTCCTCTGGCACCACCCCCACATCAAAGGAGGACTGGAAGATTATGGTCAGTACCTACACAATTTCTACCCTTACAGAACTGTGGGTGTACCTACACCACATGGACTGTAGCAGTTCAAGAAAGTGGCTCACTACCACTTTTTTTAGGGCAATTAGGAATGGGCAATAAATGTTTGCCAGGCCAGTGATGCTCACAACCAACGAATGAATTAAAAAAAAAACTTCCCTCAGCATCCTCGGATGCATCCCATCCGGTCCTGGTGACTTAATCAACTTTAAGTACAGCCAGACTTTCTAAATACCTCTCATCAATTTTTAGCCCATCTAATGTGTCTCAAATACCTCTTCTTTCACTATGACTTCAGCAGCATTAATTTCCTTGGTAAAGATGGATGTAAAGTACTCAGACATTTCCTCTGCCTCCATGCAGAGATCACCTTTTTTGATCCTAATAGGCCCCACCCCTCCTCTTACAACCCTTTTACTATTTAACAACCACTAGAAACTGGTGGATTCTCTTTTATGTTGGCTGCTTGTCTCGTTTAATACTTTGATGAAAGGTCATCAACCTGAAACATTAACTGTTTCTCTCTCCACAGATGCTGCCTGACCTGAGTATTTCTAGCATTTCCTGTTTACAACTTCAGATTTCTAGCATCAGCAGTATTTTGCTTTTGCTTTAGGAAGCATATATTGGCTTTGGAGGGAGCGCAGTGTAGATTTACTAGAATGATACCTGGACTCTAAAGGTTAAGCTACAAAGAGAGATTAAACAAACTGGGGTTGCATCCCCTGGAATTTAGAAGGTCAAGGGATGATGTGAATGAAATATTCAAGGCATTAAAGGGAACAGATAGGATCGATTGGGAGAAATTATTTTCATTGGTTGGGGAGCCTAGGACTAGGGAGTATACTCAAAAAATTACAGCCAGACTTTGAGTGAAATTCGGAAACAGTTCTGCACGCAAAGGGTGATTGAAATTAGGAACTTTGGTCCAGAAACAGTAATTGATGCCAGATCATTTGTTAATTTAAAACTGAGATTAATAGATTTTTGTTAGCCAAAGGGTTATGGGGGGGAAAGGTTGGCATATGAAGTTAGGCTGATCAGCTTTGATCTCAATGAATGGAGGAAAAGACTCGAAGGGCTAAATGGCCGCCTCTTGTTCCTACGTTCCTATCTTGTTTTGCACCAATTCAAGATTTATGTCTGCCGAATATCATTCTCCTTTGTAAATAGTGATACAAAATTTTTGTAAAATAGCCTCTGGCAATTTCTGCTCATCCTCCACTAACTCAGCATCCTCTCCCCACCAAGCCCTAGGTACTTAAGAGGACGACACAAATAGGCTGTAAAGAGATATAGACCAGTTAAATGATTGGGCAGGAAGGTGGCAGTTGGAGTATAATGTAAGGAAATATGAAATTATCTGCTTTGGTAGAGAGAATGGAAAAGCAGAATATTTTTTAAGAAGATGGAAGACTAGTAAATATTGGTATTCAGAGGGTTTTGGGTATCCTTGTCCATAAATCACAGGAAGTTAACATGCAGGTGCACAAAGCAATTAGGAAGGCAAATAGTATGCTATCCTTTATTGCAAGGGGATTGGAGTGCAAAAGTATGAAAGTCTTACTGCAATGGTACACACCTTTGTTGAGGCCATATCTGGAGTAGCGTCCAGTTTTACTCTCCTTACATAAGAACATACTTGCCTCAGAACAGAATAAATGAAGGTTCACTAGACTGATTTCTGGGAATGAGAGATAGAGTAGAATAGGGTATGTTCTCAGGAGTTTAAAAAAAATGAGCAGTGATTTTATTGAAATGTATAAAATTCTTAAGAGGGGCTTGACAGGGCAGATGCCAAGAGGCTGTTTCCCCTGGCTGGAGAGTCTAAAAGTAGGGATTATAGTCTCAGGATAAAGGGTCGGCATTTTGGGAGGGCTAACAAGGCAATGGAATATAAAATGGATGGTAGGACCCTAGGAAGTACAGAGGGTCAGAGGGACCTTGGGGTGCTTGTCCATAGATCACTGAAGGCAGCAGCACAGGTAGATAAGGTGGTTAGGAAGGCATATAGGATACTTGCCTTTATTAGCCGAGGCATAGAATGTAAGAGCAGGGAGGTTATGATGGAGCTGTATGAAATGCTAATTAGGCCACAGTTGGAGTACTGTGTACAGTTCTGGTCACCACACTGTAGGAAGGATGTGATTTCAGTGGAGAGGGTGCAGAGGAGATTCAGCAGGATGTTGCCTGGGCTGGAGCACTTCAGCTATGGAGAGAGACTGGATAGGCTAGGGTTGTTTTCCTTAGAGCAGAGAAGGCCGAGGGAGGACCTGATTGAGGCATACAAAATTATGAGGGGTATTAATAGGATAGATAGGAAGAAACTTTTTCCCTTAGGGGAGGGGTCAATAAGCAGGGTCACAGATCTAAGGTAAGGGGAAGGAGGTTTAGAGGGGATTTGAAGAAAAAAATTTTCACCCAGAGGGTGGTTGGAATCTGGAACACTGCCTGAAGGGGTGGTAGAGGCAGTAACCCTCACAACATTTAAGAAGTATTTAGATGAGCACTTGAAACGCTATAGCATACAAGGTTATGGGCCAAGTGCTGGAAAATGGGATTAGAATAGATAGCTGCTCGATGGCCGGCACAGACATGATGGGTCGAAGGGTCTGTTTCTGTGTTGTATAACTCTATGACTGATGGAGAATTTTTTTCACTCAAAGAGTTGTGAATCCTTGGAATTCTCTACCACAGAGAGCTATAGATTCTCCGTTGTTAAATATATTCAAGACCAAGATCGATAGACTTTTGTGTCTTCAAGGTAATCAAGGGATAGGGAGACAGGGCGGGAAAGTGGAGTTGATGTAGAAATCAGCCATCTTATTCTTATTAATGGCCAAGCAGGCCCAAAGGGCCATATTCCTGCTCCTATTTGTGTTCTCATGTCCCACCTCACAATTAGCAATTTGTTTATAATAACAATGGAATACCTTACTGTTAACACTTTTGACATTCTTTCCTCATACTCCCTCTACTAACCTATTTCCTTATTTTCTCAAATTCTATCATACCATATACCCTTTTCTTCAATTTTAGTTTATTTCTAGCCTCTAACACAAATTTAAACTGCCTCCTTTTTAAAGGTATATATTTATTCCACACGGTTCCAATCTCATGTCTAAAAATATCCCCCTTTTATCTACAATTCTATGTTCCAATTTCTCTTTTCATCTCACTCCTCTTTCTAAAATATCTCTAATCCAATCTGGCACATGTTTTTTTCCCCCTTTCATTTGGAACTAGAATCTTAATTATATTATGGTCACTACTGCCGAGGTACAGACCAATAGGAGGAGGCCATTCCACCCCTTGCACCTGTTCCATCACTCAATTGTCAGGGAGCTGGATTATCAGTGGAAATAAAATCAGTAACAGGGTACAGGGGTAGGCGCCACTCTGACAGTCAGGGAGCTGGATTAAAATCAGTAAGTACAGTCACTAACACAGAGCGTTGGGAGGCGGGGGGGGGGGGGGGGGGGGGGCGGGGGAGACACAAGGGAGGGATTACTTAAGGTGACAGTGCAAGGGAGATAGTCAGTAATAAGGTGTTACTTAAAACATTAATTGATTTCAAGACATTCATATTAAAAATCCCAAAAAATTAAAGCACATCTTTCTCAGTGCCAGACACCGTGCAAAGGACATGGGCAAGGCTTTTTTCCTTGGGGGTGGGGACAAAGTGGGAGAGGGGAGACAGGGTTGGATGGAGAAGGAGAAAGCACACATTAATTTCTCATGCAAGGTAAATAGACTGACAACACCCTCTTGTTTCCAGTCTGCAGACAGACATGACTAAGTACACAAACATTCCCCTATGCTCCATGCTTACCTCATTTCTCTCTCTTCATGCTGTGCGATCAGGTTACTGTAGAAGTTTTCAAGGGTAACCTTTGTAATGGTGACCCGCTCCTTTGTGTGGTTGCTCATGGTGGGGTAAGAGGTTGTCTGCCCGGTCATCGCCATGGTTACCTGCAGAGGGGAAAAATCTGATATGAGTGATGCAGTTTAAAATAAGTATTTGATTTTCACACAAGTAGCACTTGGTTTCTGCATCAGACACCAGTACTTGGCTCTCAATTCAACTGATTCAACTGCCAATATTCTCATCTCCAACTTTTCCGAACTTTGTATGGAATATTTTTGAACTCCGATCGCAAAGCCCCCTGAGCTTTTGATTCTTTAATAGTTGCTGCTTGTGATCAGGTGTGACAGTTGGCAGCTGTCATGCAGACCCCCCATCTGCCAAGAATGAGGCATATTAATTTTGCCATATGAACATTGATTTTAAACTGTTGCTGGAGCGAGGAAATTAGACTTGTTAAACAGATCAGCTGTGGCTGGAAAAAACATATACATACTAACAAACAGTGCTTGTGGAGACAAAGGACTATTCCCTTACACATTCAACCCACAACGGACTTTGATCACCAGACGGTGAGGAAGCTCACATTCCAGGATAACTGCTAAAATGGCTGAATGCACAGAGATGTGGTCAAACCAGTTAGTCACATGACTAACCAGCTGGACGTCGTGAGTTTTTTTTGAATTGTACAGACAGTCTGGGAGGAAAGAGATTGTTTGCTCCTGGACTGTAAAGACCTCTCCTTGCTGGCTCGCCACAGCCTCTCCTGTCTGCTCCCATCTCTTTCTCACAAGCCTCTGGACCCACTGAGGACACAGGAACCTCAAGAAAGAAAAGTATCCTACATCGAACAAGGTTTAAGAATAATACTGGGGCCCAACGAAAAGCAAGACCTACCTACAATCAAGGACTCTACAGCAAGCTTGAAGAACAGTAACCAAAACCATCTTCAGATATTGCCTCAAACTTTCCACTTTATTCTTCTGCCCTTTTCTGTTTCTACCTGCATGTATCGCATATGCATGCTACTGTGGGCGTGACGCTGATCCGTAGGCATTAACCAAATTAGAGTTTAAGTTTAATAAATTTCAACCTTCTTTCTTTAAACTTAAGAAAACCTGTCTGGCTGGTTTCTTTGCCTTATAATTGGAAAGCAGTGAACAAGGATTCACGAAGGGGGAGCTAAAAAAAAAAAGTGTATTTTAAATAAAAGCTTGTTGCGTTAAGAGCAGGTGAAGGCTGACAGAGAACCCTAGAGCCCTTTCTCACTTGGTCGTAACAGCAGCACACGCGCAACTGAGTCAGAAGGTTGTGGGTTCAAGCCCCATTCCAGAGACAGGGTTCAAAAATCTAAGCTGACACTCTGTGGGAGTACTGCTCTCAGAGATGCTGTCTTTTGGATGAGACGTCAAACCGAGGCCCTGTGCGCTCCGTCAGGTGGATGCAAAAGATCCCAGGCATTATTTTGAACAGCAGCAGGGGAGTTCTCCCCCTTGTCCTGGCCAATATTTATCTCTCAATCTAATCAGGAAAAAGATTATCTGGTCTTTATGACATTGTTGTTTGTGGGAGCTTGATGTGAGTAAATTCGCTACATTTCCTACAGTACAACAGTGACTACACTTCAAAAAAAATACTTCATTGGCTCTAAAGCACTTTGTGACATTGAAGTCATCAAAGGCATTAAATAAATGCAAGTCTTTCATTCAGGTGCTTTTTCTAAAAAGAAAACAAGGTTACTTTCAAGTTACCTATGGAATTAATGGTGCAAGAGCAGCAGGAGGCACAGCAAATTGCATCAGCTCAGACCAGGGTCCCCTGTGCCAATAGCACAAGCAGCACTTCCCTCTATCAATGAGCAGAGAAAGCTCAATTCATTCAAGAATGATGAGTTTTATCTTGATCCACCCCCTCAGTTGGCAACAAGAGGGTTCTAGCACAGTTCACCTGGCATCACTGATACAAAACATATTCCGTGGGGACCTTCCCAGACACCCCCCACCCAGCCTCCATGCACCCCTTCACCACCCACACCCCCCCCCCCCCCCACCAAATACTCAGTACTGATTCTGTGGGGACCCTCCGTTACAGTATTAATCAGGAGGGTCCTTCTCTGTTACAATATCGATCTCATGGGGATATTCTGCCAGTTACAGTACCGATCTGGTCAGGGTGCCCCAACCCCGATTCTGGGGTGTAAGAAAGCTCTGGACTTCCCTGCAACTGATCCCACAGATTGACCAAAACGGGGAGAACATGCTCAAAGATCACTGACTAACTACTTGAGAATCATGCACCTAATACCGCAGCACAGATGGAAGCCAGTCAGTCTTTCCTGGCTGTGCTGAATCCTCAGCTGCAGCTTGCAAGTCTAATCATATTTCCCAGTCCTTCTATGCCCCTCCTTTTCAAATATGTAGCCAATTCCTTGTTAACCAATTGTGCAGTCTCGACAGCCCTGAGGAAAAGCGTTCCATTCTGCCAATTTCCCTTTTCATTCTTTGAGGGATAATTCCCTTGTTTAATGGCTCACCAAACAGCAGGAAATATATAAACTTGCAAAACCTCTCAACTTTGAAGCTCTTGGATTCTCTCCATAACCGTCTCTGCTGCAATTGTCCCAATTCTTATCTCCATTTTGCGTTACTATAGCCTCTCATTCCCAGTATCGCTCCAGTGAACCTTCACTGCACCGTTCCCATAAATACAGACAATTAACAGGACCAGGAAGTTACTGCTTCAATTTCACATTTACATCCTTGTCGACTACCAAACTGACTGGGCTGCTTGCCAAGGACGTCACAAACTAGGGCAGTGTGTGGAGCAGAGATTAGGATCATTTACAGTGGCACTGTACCAGCCCACCAGAATCCCAGCTCCACACTGCAATCTGCCTCAACAAAGTAATCATGGGCAGTGTTTAACTGACATTCACACCGCTGAAAATGTTGCTCAAGCAGGAAACTAAATGATAAACCACAATGCTGCTCCCTACTCAACACTTTACTGGGGAAGGAGACGACAACTTGCACTTAGTAAAACATCCTAAGGTGCTTCACAGGAGCGCAATCAGACAAAATTAGGACAGGTGACCAAAAGCTTGATCAAAGATGTAGGTTTTAAGGAGCATTTTAAAAGGAGAGAGAGATGAGGTTTAGAGAGGGAATTACAGAGCTTGGGGCCTAGGCAACGGAAGAATTGGAAGACACCTGGTTCGCAGCGACAACAGACTGAGTGACACAACATACCAACCATCTCCCCACTTCTCCTGAAGGTGCCAACTCATATTTAAAAGTTCAGTTCCACTCGTGCTGCTAGCCCTTGCAGTAAAAATACAGAAATATACATTCTAACTTTGAAGCAAGTTTTGTACACAATGAAAAAAATAAATTGGCTGCAGACAAGCTGAGTCACACCTCATGGCTGATACAAAGGAAGGACTGGTCACCATGGAAACAAGGATTACTGAGCTGCAAAGACAATAGATAAAGAAAGTGTCAATTAATTCCTCAACTGTACTCATAGAAGGCGAAAAGTGGTAAACAACTGCCCCTAAGGTGTGGTCCAAACCTATGGGACTATAAAAATTACCATGTGGAGGAAGCTCTCTCACGCCCTGCTGCTTTTCCAGTCTCAACTCAATAATTTCCATCTTTGCTGTCTGTGGCGTATTATGGCTATTAATGCAGCAGTCCTCTCAAAGGCAGAGCTCCCAAGTACGTTGGCACTAATTAAACAGAGGTGGCTTCAGTGTTTAGTTTAGTTTTTAGTGATACAGCACTGAAACAGGCCCTTCGGCCCACCGAGTCTGTGCCAACCATCAACCACCCATTTATACTAATCCTACACTAATCCCATATTCCTACCACATCCCCACCTGTCCCTATATTTCCCTACCACCTACCTATACTAGTGACAATTTATAATGGCCAATTTACCTACCAACCTGCAAGTCTTTTGGCTTGTGGGAGGAAACCGGAGCACCCGGAGAAAACCCATACAGACACAGGGAGAACTTGCAAACTCCACACAGGCAGTACACAGAATTGAACCCGGGTCCCTGGAGCTGTGAGGTTGCGGTGCTAACCACTGCGCCACAGGATGGAAGATGGTCGCATACCCAAACATCTTCTGTGTGGTGAGGTAGCCGGGGCCAGACGACCAGTGGGACACTGGAAGCTCCGCTTCAAGGATGCTTGCAATCATGACATGAAGGTCTTAAATGACGGCTATCACACCTGGGAGTCACTTGCTGGAGAAAGAGGGAAATGGCGACACATCCCGTGGACTGGTGTGCACTGCCACCATGATCAGTGTCTACAGCAGCTTGGCAACAGATGCCAACGTCAAAAACAACAACTCACAGCGTCACTTGGCAGCTTCATGTGCGGCACTTGTGGCAGAATCTGTCTCTCAAGGACTGGCCTTCACAGCCATCAAAGGTGCACCAAGAGAAGACCCCCCACCTAAATGGATTGGTTGCTGCGTGTCCATCATCTTTCATAGATGGCAGGATCCCAACCAACCATATACAAAGCAATGCTTTATGCCCAGTCACATCTTTTTAGGATGAAGAGCCCAATAAATTCAATACAAAACTTTGATTGTGGGGGGGATAAAAAGGTATTTTCCCAAATGGGATCAGACTCTCCTCACTCAAAGACTGCAACTATTTCAAAGGCTTCATTTATATAGCGCCTTTAGCATAGTAAAATGCTCCACAGCACTTCACAGAGGCATAATCACAAAGATCTGCATCCAGTCAAGAGGTAAAACATAAAATTACATTGCACCTTTTGCTCCTACTCCAGTACGTCAGCCCACTGCCCAAATATAACTCGAGAACGCTTCAGTTAGATGGCCGATTGGGATATGGGAAAGGGGCGGTTATCTGAGTCAATCAAGACCTGTCTTCACCCATCCTTCAGATGAGATGTTAAATCAAGTTCCCGACTGCATGATCTAGTGGTTCATGATGTTGAGGATTGAATGCTGCTGTTTGAAACAAGATCTCCAAGTGTCTTGGCCACATCCTGCCTTCACCCAAGCCCAGAGCTGAAGACAGCTTGTGGTTGTTGCTGCAAACAGGCAATCTTCCACTAATTCACCTGCTTAACTGTGTTTGCCTACTGACCATCACTGCACTTCAAAAGTAACTCATTGCATGAAGGTTTTGAGACATTTTGCAGTTATGGAGCAGCTTACCACAAACTCCAACACTGGATTGCAAATAGGAGCAGGAATACCGGCACATTCTTCCCTTCCTTTGTCCAGTGGTGCTGAGACAAATTGTAGAACACCATGCTGCCATGCTAGCTGAGATCAGCTAGGAGTACAGGACAGAGAGGGGCCCTGGGTTCACCCTGGTCTACTTAGCTCAGCATCCCATCCAGCAGAAATCCACACATTGTTCTATCATTGTATCCACAGGCCCAGAGTTCACATTTCGTCAAAAATGATGGAATCTGACTCTCATCAGCTGCAACTATTCCAAGGACCTCATGTATATAGTGTCTTTAAAATAGTAAAACACTCCAAAGCCAGAGGGGAACATAGAGTTCTTGAAGCTTTGTAGGACTGGAGAGGTTACATAGATAAAGGGAGGCAAGGACATGGAGGAATTTGACAACAAGGATGGTCATTTTAAAATCAAGGCATTGGTGGACCAGAAGCCAATAAATGGCAGCGCAGTGGATGAACAGGGTCTGGTGTGGGTCACGATATGGCCAGCAGAACTTTGAATGTGTTCAAGTTTTTGGAAGGTGGAAGATGAAAGGCCAGCCAGGAGAGCATTGGAATAGTCAAGTTTGGAAGTAACAAAAGCATGGATGAGGGTTTCAAAGATGATCTCATGTGAAATTAATTTGCAGGAAGCCAAATTCACTGCCTTTTAACTAGTGCCACAGATCGTTCGCACAGAATGTTCAATGCTGACAACTGGGTACTGTAGAGTGAACAAGTCAGTGTTATATTCGCCACCGACAATCCCTCAGTGATTAAAATGACAAGACCGATTCAACATGAAAGTAACTGCTTGCGGCAATTAGCAAATCACGTCCTGACCATCACAGCAGCTGTTCCTGTTTTGTTCACAAGAAAAACCTCTGCCCTATTCTCAATGGTGGAAGCACAGTCATTCTTTGGTTTATTTACAGCTGCAGAGGGCGAGTAACACAGGTAGAGGTGCCCTGCCAGTGAGGCGGGGGGTGGTTGCGGACGCCCTGCCAGTGAGGCGGGGGGGTTGCAAGCACAGTGTCTTTGTTTCCTCACTGTGCTGCCAGGGTGAAATAGTGAAACTCTCAAACCTCAAGGCAAGCTTTCACTCACTCATGTTAACACTACCCACTCTATAAGAAGAATGCCAGCCACTTTGCCCATCACCTGTCCGTTACCAGTATGAAAGTAGCCAGGGACACTGGAAAGGTTCCCAGTTTGATCCCTGGACTGTAGCGCATTAGCTGATCCCAGCCAATAGGCCAGGTGGGGTGCAATAATTGGACTCAATGCCCAGGTTTGTGAAGTGCAGGCAGGCAGTGGAGAAATGGGAATTCAACCAGGGTTCCCATTCCCAATCACTGCCCAATGACTGAGTTTGGATGGATGTAGCGTGAGGAGAGTCTGTGTTTCCTCTCCCCATTGGATTCAAACTTGCATTGTTGACCAACTATTCAGCTTCCCTTCTCAGTTAGCTCTTCAAGTCAGATATTCTGGCTGATACTGTGTGGGTTGGCACATGAACATTCACAGGGCAGCGTGTGGAACAATAGCCATAGTGAGATTCACCACCTTCAAGGAGGAGTGCAGAGAGCTAATCACTCGACATTTATAATGGAACAAGATGAAACAGATTGAATATCGGGAGGCGATGCCAAGTATCTCAATTACTTTGAAAGCAGCCTGCAGTACATGGTGGGACAAGACACAAAACCTGTACTGGTGCACTGGATGTAAACAATCACTCAACAGCGTGACTATAGCTCAAGTCCCTCATTTAACTGGGCAGAGCAGGGTAGGAATGGCCCAGCACTCTCATTAATAGGCAGTGCATGACACGTACCCCATACTGCCAAGTACTTTTTAAACCAGGCACTATTTTAATAACCAATATGAGTGGCAGAATCAGTTTCTCAAACTGAAGCAGCAAAATGTCCCAACCAACTGAAAATGGTTGCACCCCAAATTCAGGAGAACGCATCTGTCCGCATGGTGATTGCTAATGCAACTGGGGAGCTGGGGGGGTTGTGGGGGGGGAAAAGAGATAGCTTCAAGCAGTTACTGAGCACCATAGTGTGAGGAGGCTGATGACTGGAGATCTGCAGGTTCACTTTGCTGCAAGTCTTGCCCTCTGCGCCATGGGCCAACATCCAACAGATGGGGCAAAGTGTCAACATCCCAGCAGTCCTACTGGTCTCAGTCCGAACAGAAATCTACACAAATTTATAAACCTCATCATATTCACACAGTCACACCTTCCGCTCAACCCCTAACTGCGTTCAGATAGCTGGTGCACTCTCCCAGGATGTGCGGTATACCTGGAGAACACCTGTTCTGTTCATATACAACAGGGCTGCAGCATTTAAATGTTCCCCGAATTACTGAAGCATAAAAAGGGATCTTTTGTTTTAGAGAGTACAAAGGTTGCACAATCGCTGGTTAGGCCTCAATGCCAATTATGTGTCTAGTTTTGGGCTCCTTACTTGAAGAAGAATGTCAAGGCCATGGAGAGGGAGAAGAGGCTTTAGTCACAAGAACCTAGAAAAACTGGACCTTTTTTCGCTACAACAGAGGCCGCAAGGGGATAGGTATTCAAAATTATGAAGGGCTTGATGTCAGTGAGGAAGAACTTTTTTCATTTGTCAGAGAGTACCTAGAAAAAACAAATTAAACACCATCATCAAAAGAATAAAAGGAGGGGGGTCAGAACTTTCTTT
Source organism: Heterodontus francisci (assembly GCF_036365525.1). Taxonomy (NCBI): domain Eukaryota; kingdom Metazoa; phylum Chordata; class Chondrichthyes; order Heterodontiformes; family Heterodontidae; genus Heterodontus; species Heterodontus francisci. Next base: position 22,617,778 of record NC_090395.1, read on the forward strand.
TTAATGCAGAGGGTAGTTAGGGCATGGAATACCAAAGCAGAAACAGTAGTGAGAGTAGATGGCATATTAGCTATTAAAATGGTAGTGGGTGAATAAATTGAAAAGAAAAATATTAGGGTATGGGGTAGGGGCAGGGGAATAGGTTTAAATGGATAGCTTTCAGAAAACTGCAGAGGCACGAAGGGCTGAATGGCCTCCTCTTGTGCTGCAAAATTCAATGATTCTATTCTTGATGAGGGCTTGCAAATGATGGCTTTTATAAGAGTATATAGTGAGAATCAGTGGCTGCAATGAAACTGGAAGAAGCGGTGAGGGTTGCAGGCCTGACGATGGCGTTTCAACAGCTTCATTGTCTGGAGGCTCTGCTGTCATTCCTCCTCGGCAACACTTTATTTCAAACGCTTTTCACGCTGCAAATCTGTAACACTCCATGCACAGCAGTTGACAGGCTGAAGAAATTAAACTATTTAGTTTTAGAAATGCTGTAGAATAGGTGTTTATAACATTCTGCATCTGTGACTATGTCATCACATTCAGTCCATGAATCAATGCCCTCCTTCCTAATTTGCCACATCTGATTTTCTCCTCTCTAATTGGAGAAAGATTATGCAAAAACCTCTTGTCTCTCCAAATCACAATCCACTGAAAAAGATTTTATCCAATCACCTTGCAGTTTAAAGAAACTTCTCACGCAGGCGAGGCTCATACTGAGGGGGAAACTGGTCAATGAAAGTGTTGCCATAAATGTTGGGAATTCTGAGGCAATGGAATGTTTGGCCCAAGCAATAAAATAGCTGTGATTAAAACAAACCTCAACTTCACTGACAGTACAGTTTATGTGAGAAAATGCTTTCCGATTTCACCCTGAACAGCCTGGCTCTAATTTTAAGATTACGCCCTCTTGAGTCACCCACCAGAGGAATCTGTTTCTCTTGAGCTACCCTATCAAACCCTCAATTTAAACACTTTGATTAGATCACCCCTCAACCTTCAATGGAAAACAAACCAAACTTATGCAGCCTGTTCTCCTAATTTAACCATTTTAGCCCTGGTATCATTCTGGTGAATCTGTGCTGACCCCCTCCAAGGCCAGTACACACTTTCTAAAGTGCCATGCCCAAAACTGAATGTAATAGTCCAGATGGGGTCTGGACAAGGCTCAGTACAACTGATGCACTCTCACATTTGTATTCCAGCCCCCTTAAGCTAAAGGTCAATTTTTTTTTTTTACATTTTACATAAAGATAAAGATTTGGACATTCAAATGGAGTGAAGGTAGAAGCTGAAATTTCTGAAAAAACTTTTAAAAATTTAGAAAATTTATTTTAAAAAGCTAGTAATTAAAGATTTACTAGAATGGTTCCAGGGATGAGGAACTTCAGTTACGTGGATTGATTGGAGAAGCTGGGATTGTTCTCATTAAGAGATGGTTGAAAGGAGATTTGTAGAGGTGCTCAAAATCATGAGGGGTCTAGACAGAGTAGATAGGAAGAAACTGTGCCATTGGCAGAAGGACTGAGAGCCAGAGGACACAGAGTTAAGGTGAATGGCAAAAGAATCAAAAGCAACGGGAGGGAGAACTCTCTGTACATAGTGAATAGTTATGATCTGGAATGCACTCCCCGGGTGGGTGGGTGGTGGAGGCAAATTCAATCGTGGCTTTCAAAAGGGAATTGGATAAGCAGCTGAAGTGGTGGTGGGGGGAGGTTGAATTGCAAGACTACTGAGAAAGGGCAAGGGGAGCGGGACTAGCTAAATTGCTCTTGCAGAGAGCTGGCACAGACCTGATGGGGGAAGACAATGGCAAAGTGGTAATGTCACTGGACTAGTGATCCAGAGGCCTGGGGTAATGCCCTGGGAACATGGGTTCAAATCTCGCCACGCCAGCTGGTGGAATTTAAATTCAATCAACAAAAATCTGGAATTAAAAGCTAGTCTCAGTAATGGTGCCATGAAACTACAATTGATTGTCATTAAAAAGCCAGCTGGTTCACTAATAACCTTTAGGGAAGGAAATCTGCTGTCCTTACCTGGTCTGGCCTACATGCGACTCCAGACCCACAACAACGTGGTTGACTCTTAACTGCCATCTAAAATAGCCTAGGAAGCCATTCAGTTATCAAGGGCAATTAGGGATGGGCAACAAATGCTGGCTTTGCCAGTGACGCCCACATCCCATGAAATTTTTTTTTAAAACCTTCTTCTCTGCTGTAACTATCCCAAGATTCTATTACATTTTTGAGTACCTGTGCACCATCTTTTAGTAATCTGCGCTCATGGACACTCAAATATCTTTGCGCTTCCAAAGTTTCAAAATACCCAACCATGTGCACCTCAGCCCTCAACCTAGCACCTCCATACATATGGAGTTAGGCCACAGATCATCCATGATCTCATTGAATGGTGGAACCAGTTCAAAAGACTAAATAGCCTAATCCTGTTTGTATGCTCGCTCTCCAGCTAGGCCTGGAAATCCAACTCCCTGCACAACCCAATCTCCTCCTCAGTCTGCACTCCATGCAGATTAACACCTACCACCCTCTACAAACTTGAGCTCATCCATAACTCTGCTGCCTGAATCCTAACTCACACCAAGTCCAGTTTACCCATCACTCCTGTGCTTGATCACCTACTCTGACTCCCAGTCCTGCAACAACTCTTAAAATTCTCATCCTGAACCAAGACATTGATCATCTGTTCTAATATCTATGTGGCTCGATGTCAAATTTTATCTGGTAACTCTCCTCTGAATAGCCTTGAGATATTTTATGTTAAATGCTCTATAGTGTCAGCTGTGGCTCAGTTGGTAGTACTCTTGCATTGAAGTCAGAAGGTTGTGGGTTCAATTCGCACTCCAGTGATGAACAAAAAAATCTAAGCTGACACTACTAAGCAGTACTGAGGGAGTGCTACACTGGTAGTGGAGTTGTCATTTGGATGAGATGTTAAATTGAGGCCCCGTCTGCCATCTCAGGTGGACATAAGGCATTATTTTGAAGAACAATGGAGTTCGCCCCCAGCGCCCTGGCCAATATTTATCCTTCAAACAACATCAATACAACAAATTATCTGGTCATTACCTCACTGCTGTTTGTGTGAGCTTGTGATGCACAAATTGGCTGCCATGTTCCCTACTAGTGATTAGAATTCAAAAATACTTAATTCTCTGTAAAGTGCTTTGAAACATCCACAGGTTGTGAAAGGCACTGTAGACACGCAAGCTTCTGTGGTTATGTAGGACATCTCAGATCATGCTGCAAACTGTATAAACACACAATCTAAATGAGAACACACAAGGACAGCAGGCAGCCAATCTAGTCAGCCAGCTCGGCCCATTCCATCTGTTCCCGCAAAACAGTCTACGAGCCACCATTGAGCTCTATAGCCAAGCTTTTATTAAAACCAGTACTCTGTGACAGAAAGCACAAACACAGAAATGTGCGGGATTGGAAAGGTTGCAGAGACAAGTCAACTGTCAGGCAACACACCAACATTACTTTTCAGGTACATCAACAATAAACCCAATGGGCAGCTTCAGTTCTGGCAACAGCCAGCTGTTTATAAACAGGAATGTGGAACAAGAAAATCCAGGAGGGCAACGAGAGCACTGACAATTATTAGCAAGTGACAGACAGGCATCAGTCCAGGAATCCTCCGGGCAGCCTTTACTCCATGAACACAGAAATGCCACAAAGCAATCAGGAAGCAAAAGGAGAATGTTCCAGTGCAGCAGGTTCTGTCTGGGCTCTGTGCTATTGTCTCAAATAGTACTCTGGCTTACTGCCAGTAAAAGGCTTGGATCCAGCTAGTCTCTGCCCAGGGATTCCTAAGTACTTAATGAAGGAGCAAGATAAGATAGTCTGATAGATTTCTGACAAGAGGTAGAATCTTGGTAGAAAATAAAGTGTTGCTAACCTTCAGAAACATGAATCCATAAGGTGTAAGCCATCCAAATGGGGGCATGGTTACCCCTTAGGCTCACCTGCAGGCTGGATTCGTGCACATATTGTACAGTTTTATTCAGTTTAAATTCCTCTTTTCTTAAAATAAATTGTGAACTTTGTTTTCATCCAAATTGGAAAGTTCGCACTGGGAATGGAACATTAATAATGTACACAGGGTCAGCACCAGGCAACTCCCAGGGTGTGATACAGTAAAGTTTCCTCTACACTGTCCCATCAAACACACCCAGGACACGTACAACACAGGTTAGATCCAGAGTAAAGCTCCGTCTGCACCGAACCAATCAAGTGCACCCCAACTACATCAAGGAGATCAAAATTATCCTTTTGCCTCCTATTGCAAATGGGTGGTGAAAGAGATGGAGATTGTGCTTGGTGCCATGATCTATGAGCACTGCCCTGGATTGAGACTGCCCAAACTATTGCCAAAGACAGGAGTCACACCAACGACATTGAAATTATTTTGAAACTCTTTTCAAGGATCTCCAAGAGATGAACGAGGGAAAACTGTCAGAACACTGCTCAGGGAGACTTAAATATCAGTTGAATCAGTTTAATTACATGAATCGTGTAACTTGTTGGCTCGCTTTCTCTCCAACCCTCAGCACCCTGGTAGATCATCACTAGGAACAGGCAACTGAAAGACTGCACTATGAACAGGATTAAAGCAGGTATGGTAGCATAGTGGTTATGTTACAGGAGTAGCAATCCAGAGGCCTGGACTAACACTCCAGAGACACAAATGTAAATCCCATCACAGCAGCTGTGGAATTTAAAATCTAATGCGATAAATTTGAAATAAAAAGCTAGTCTCAGTAATGGTGACCATGAAATTGCTGGATTGTTGTAAAAACCTATCTAATTCACTAATCTCCTTTCGGGAAGGAAATCTGCCATCCTTACCGGGTCTGGCCTGCATGGGACTTCAGCCCCACAGCAATGTAGCTGACTCTTAACTGCTCTCTTAATAGGCCAAGCAAGCCTCTCAGTTGTATCAAAACGCTACACAACCTTCACCATATGGACTGCAGTAGTTCAAGGCAGCGGCTCACTACCACCTTCTCAATGAATAAGGAAGGGCAACAAATGCTGGCCTTGCTAGTGATGCCCACATCCCATGACTAATAAGAAGTCTCAGACAATACCGTGGTGTTGTTTGGAGTCAGTCCCAGAGTCAGAGTACTCATTTTATAGTCAATCATTTATGGCACAGAAGTGTACCATTCGCACCATCTAGTCCACAGAGTAAACCAGTCAGTCTCACTCCACTGCTCAATTCCCGAAACCCTGCAAGTTTATTTCCATCAAGTGCCCATCCAATTTCCTTTTGGAATCATTAATTGTTTCTGCTTCCACCGCCCTCTTGGACAGTGTGTTCCAGGTCATTACCATTTGCTGCGTTAGAAAGTTCTTCTTCACATACCCCCTGCCTCTTTCCCAAAACCTTTAATCTGTGTCCCTCAGTCTTTGTATCATCAGTTCATGGGAACAATTTTTCTTTGTCTCCCTTATCTAAGCCTTTTCATAGTCTTGTACACCTCTATAAAATCTCCCCTCAAGCTCCTTCGCTCCCAGGAGAACAACCTCAGCTTTCCCAACCTAACCTTGTAATAAAAATCCCTCATTCCTGGAACCACTCTGGTAAATCTCCTCTGCACTCTCTCGATGACCCTCACATTCTTCCTAAAGTGTGGTGACCAGAACTGGACACAATACTCTAGTTGGGTCCAAACTAGAGCTTTATAAAGATTCAGCAGAACCTCCCTGCTGTTAACGGACTGAAAATTGAACAGCCGCAAGTACAAATATTAAAAAAGTGGGTTAGCAAACTGAACAAACTATGAAATAAAACGAAACAAAAAAATATATATTTAAAAAAAGAATAACTAAAAATAAAAGTAAAATGGGGGGCCCGTCATGCTCTGAAATTATTGAACTCAACGTTCAGTCCGGCAGGCTGTAATGTGCCTAATCGGTAAATGAGATGCTGTTCCTCGAGCTTGCGTTGATGTTCACTGGAACACTGCAGCAATCCCAGGACAGGAATATGAGCATGAGAGCAAGGAGAGGGGCGGGGGGAAGTGTAGAAATGGCAAGCAACCGGAAGCTCAGGGTCCTGCTTGCGGACTGAGCGGAGGTGTTCCGCAAAACGGCCAGTCACCCAGTCTGCGTTTGGTCTCCCCAGTGGAGAGGAGACCACATTGTGAGCAGCGAATACAGTATACTACATTGAAAGTAGTACAAGTAAATCGCTGCTACACCCGAAAGGAGTGTTTGGGGCCTGGGATAGTGAGGAGAGAGGAGGTAAATAGGCAGGTATTACACCCCCTGCGATTGCAGGGGAAGATGCCATGGGAAGGGGACGAGGTGGTGGGGGTAATGGAGGAGTGGACCAGGGTGTCGCGGAGGGAACGATCCCTTCGGAATGCTGACAGGGGAAGGTAGGGGAAGATGCGTTTGGTAGTGGCATCACGCCGGAGGTGGCGGAAATGGCGGAGGATGATCCTTTGGATATGGAGGCTGATGGGGTGGAAAGTGAGGACAAGGGGAACCCTGTCACGGTTCCGGGAGGGAGGGGAAGGGGTGAGGGTAGAGGTGTGGGAAATGGACCGGAAACGGTTGAGGGCCCTGTCAACCACAGTGGGAGGGGGGGGGGAATCCTCGGTTGAGGAAAAAGGAGGTCATATCAGAAGCGGCGTCATGGAAGGTAGCCCTTTTGCAGGCGATTCGTATCATCTTCACTGTTTACCACTCCTCCAAGTTTGGTATCATCAGCAAATTTTGAAATTTTACTCTGCACCGTGGTCCCAGCACTGAACCTTGGGGACCACCACTGTATACCAGCCTCCACTCTGAAAAACAACCATTTGTCACAACTTGTTTTCTGTCCTTAAACCAATTTTTTTTATTCAGTTGGACACTGACTTTCCTATTCTATGAGTCTCAATTTTGTTAATTAGCCTTTTACGTGGTACTTTATCAAACACTTTCTTAAAATCCAAATAGACAACATCCAGCACATTCCCTTCATCAACCTTCTCTACAACAAAAAATTCAATTAGATTTAGTCAAGCATGATCTGCCTTTTACAAATGCGTGCTAGCTATCCCTAATTAACTCAAACCTCACCAAGTTTCTGTTGATTTTTTCCCCTGATAATTGTTTCTAAAGCCTTACCCACCACTGATGTTAAACTGACCTGTAGTTGCTAGGAATGTCCTTACACCCTTTCTGAATCCTTTTGGCCTCCTTATCTCGAGACAATGGGTAAGGGTATCACATTTGCTACTCTCCAATCTTCTGGCACCTCCCCCACATCTAGGGAAGATAGGAAGATTATGGCAAGCCCTTCCACTATCTCCACTCACACTTCCTTTAGTGGAAGTTAAATGTAAAGTTCTAACAATCACCATTCTGAATACTACCCTGCTCTACAAACTGAATTTGCTTTTCTTTTAACACTTAGCTCCCTCTGGTATCAGCTGCTGCTCAGCTTACTCCTTGCAGTGTTGGTTCAGCATCCAAAGCTATTACTGGGTGTTGTGCAGTTTGTGTTCAATGGGGTTGGGAGTAAACCCAGCTCACTGAACTCGCCTCGCAGAGGTCTTGCCTATGAGCAGAAAGTTGCACAACTCCAGATCCTGTTAGAACTGTCAGTCATGGTTTAGTGGTAACATTATTGGCCTAATCAGAAGGTGACTTGTGCAGCACCTTCTTCCTTGGTAAAAACAGATGCAAAGCATTCATTTAATAGCTCAGTCATGCCCCCTGCCTCTTGTGTAAATCCCCTTTTTGGTCCCTAGTCAGCCCACCCCTCCTTTTACTATTTATATGCCCATAGAATTCCCTTTTATGTTAGCTGCCAGTCTCTTCTCATATTCTCTCTTTGCTTCTCTTATTTGCTTTTTCAATTCCCCTCTGAACCTTCTAGAATAAGCCTGTTTCTCAGTTTTATTATCCACCTAACACGTCAAAAACACACTTTTTCTTAATTTTAATCTCTATCTCTTGTCATCCAGGAAGCTCTGGATTTGCTTGCCCTACCTTCCCCCTTCTTGGGAATATACCTTGACTGTGTCCAAACTCTCTCTCATCAGGTTACAGTTTTGCCGGCCAACCTTTGATTCCAATATATCTGGGTCAGATCCATTCTTAGCCCATTGAAGTTGGCTTTCTCCCAATTAATTATTCTTACTCTGGATTGTTCCTTGTCCTTTTCCATAGCCAACCTAAACCTTATGATACAATGATCACTGTCCTAAATGTTCCTCTATTGGCACTTGATCCACTTGGCTCACCTCATTCCCAAGAACCACGTCTAGCAATGCCTCCTTTCTCATTGAATTGGCAACATACCGCTGCAGAAAATTCTCCTGAACACACTTGCCCCCCCGCTGTCCTTTACAGTACTATCCCAGTCTATATTATAACTACTCTATAATTCTTGCACCACTCTGTCATTTCCTTGCAAATTTGTTCCTCTATATCAACTAGTTAGTCGCCGAGAGACTACACCGAGCAATCTAATTGCACCTTTTTTGTTTCTTAGCTCTAGCCAAATAGATTCTGTCCTTGACCCCTCTGGGACATCCTCTCTCCAGCACTGCAATGCTCTCCTTAATCATACTGCCATCCCTCCTCCTTTCCCTCCTTATCTTTACTGAGCACCTTGAACCCAGGAATATTTAATACCTGCAGCACAGTAGCACCGCAGCCTCACAGCTCCAGCGACTCGGGTTCAGTTCTGGGTACTGCCTGTGTGGAGTTTGCAAGTTCTCCCTGTGACAGCGTGGGGTTCTGCTGGGTGCTCCGGTTTCCTCCCATAGCCAAAGACTTGTAGGTTGATAGGTAAATTGGCCATTGTAAATGGCCCCTAGTGTAGGTAGGCGGTAGGGAATATGGGATTAATGTAGCATTGGTATAAATGGGTGGTTGCTGGTCGGCACAGACTCAGTGGGCTGAAGGGCCTGTTTCAGTGCTGTATCTCTCTATGACTATGACTTAGCCCTGCCCATCTTTGAACCAGGTCTCCATTATAACTACAACATATTTGCACATGGCTATCTGTGCCTGCAGATCACCAACCTTATTTACCACACTCCGCACATTCACATACATGCACAGTAAACCTAATTTAGACTTTATTACTTTGCCCCTTACTCTGAACTCACCTAATAACTTAGTATTTCCTAATTCAGTGCTACCTGTCTCCCCCAGTATTCTGTGCACCATGGTATTCCTTCCTACTACCACCATCTGGTGCCCAAACCCCTGCCAAGTTAGTTTAAGGCAGAGTTATCCAACATACAACCCGCCAAAGGTTTCCATCCGTACCGCGGATGTAAACTGTTCCCGGGGCCGATCCTTATCCTTACTGTGACTAGAGATCAGAAATTTCCCTTTGTCGTCTTCTTACAGAGCAGCCTTTTAAAAAAGAGTGGACATTCAGCAGATGGTTGATCAGTTCTTTTAAAAAAAACATTGCGCTGTCATTTTCAGGCCAGCAGCTGCTGACATTGGGAACAGACATTTTCCAACAGACTCGGGGTTTTCCAGCGGGGAAAACAGAGAGAGGGGAACAGAGAAACGGGCTGGGGAGAGCAGAGACGGGGGAGAGAGAGTGAGGAACACTGGAGACACGGGGTTGGAGAGACAGGGGGAGAGATACAGGAGAAGGTGGAGAGGGACTGAGAGAGGGGGAAGGAGGCAGGGGGGAAGAAGAAGGGAGACAGAGAAGGGGAGAGAGAGACACACACAGACAGGGGGGGGGGGGGGGGGAGAGAAATAGAGAGTCACTTACAGCACAGAAGGAGGCCATTCTGTCCATTGAGCCCATGCCGGCTCTCCACTGAACTATGCAGTCAGTCCCACTCCCTAGCTCAATCCCTGTGATCCTGCAAGTCTATTTCTCTCAGGTGGCCATCCAACTTCCTCGATGTCATTGATCGTCTCCGCTTCCACCACCCTTGCGGGCAGTATGTTCCAGGTCATGACCACCTGCTGCGTAAAAAAGTGATTCCTCATATTCCCCCTGTATCTTTTGCATAAAACTTTCAATCTGTGTCCCCTAGTCCTAAAGGGGTTGCAAGGGTGTGGGGGAAGAGAGGGAATGAGACACACAAACACACAAAAGGAGGGGAAGAGAGGTCAAGGTCTCTCCTGAAAGATGGACATCTATCCAAAAGACTGCATCACTACATCAAGTGTGCAGGCAGGGATTAACTACTTATGCAAGCAAAAACGACGCCAGCTATGTCACTAAATTAGTTTTCACAGTGATGAGAAAGTAAGTCAATAAATTGGCCTTCTCATTGAAAGCTTCTTCACAAAAATGCACATTTGTTGTTGTTTTTATTGGTAAGATAAATTTTTAATGCCTTTATCTTCCAAAGTTTGCTCACTGGCCTCCAGGGTCAAGCAAGAATCGTAATGCGACCTTCCACCTGAAAAGGCTGGACAACCCTGGTTTAAAGCCTCCCCAAAAGCACTGGCAAATCGCCCAGCAAGGAAATTGGTCCCGGCTCTGTTTAAGTGCAATCCTTCTGGCCTGTACACGTCCCATCTTCCCCAGAGGTGGTCCTAATGTCCCAGCAATTTAAAGCCCTCCCTCCTGCATCATCTTTCCAGCCACACATTCATCTGCTTTATCCCTCTATTTCTCTACTCACTTGTGCGTGGTACCTCCCTGAATGTTGTGTAGGCCCAGCTGCTATTTTTTTTCCCATGATCAAGAATGGACAGGAACTGGAGACATATTTAACTGGTGACCTCAGCTCAGGAACAATAAACTGATGAACAAGTTAGGAGGCAGTTTCAACCAGAGAGTTCTAAACTTCACTTTGCACTTACTCAACTGCTTTGCGTGGGTGTTTGATTGATGTATTTACTCACTGTGGGTATTTCAAACAGTGATGTTATTAGGAAGTAATTCTTCCCCCTGTGGGATAGTGACAGTGCTATTTATATCCAGTGACAGTGGTTCTGATGTATCTGGGGCACTCATGCCACCAACTGTAAATAAACCAAGTAATGACTGTGCTTCCACTTTTTTTTTAAAAAATTCTTTCACAGGATGTGGACGTTGCTAGCAAGGCCAGTATTTATTACTCATCTCTAGCGGCCCTTGAGAAGGTCCTGGTGCATTCTTCTTGAACCACTGCAGTTTATGTGATGAAGCTGCCCCCCGCCCCCCCACAGTGCTATTAGGTAGGGAGTTTTAGGATTATGATACATAGATGATGAAGGAATGGTGATTATGTACAAGTTGGGTTGGCGTGAGAGAGACTTGGAGGGGAACTTGTACATGGTGGTGCTCCCATGTGCCTGCTGCCCTTGCCCCAAGTGCTAGAGATCACAGGTTTGGGAGGTGCTGTCAAAAGAGCCTTGGCAAGTTACTGGAATGGACTTTGTGGATGGTACCCACTGCAACCACAGTGCGGCAGTGGTGAGCGGGAGTTAACATTTAAAGTGGTGGATGGGCTGTCAATCAAACGGGCTGCTTTGTCCCAGATGGTGTCGAGCTACCGAGTGTTGTTGGAGCTGCACTCATCCAGGCCAGTAGAGTGTATTCCATCACACTCCTAACTTGTGTCTTGCAGATGATAGAGGCTTTGGGGAGTGAGGAGGTGAGCGACTCGCTGCAGAATACCTGATCCAGTAGCCAGGGCGTTTAACTGTCAACCATCACCTTGTAACTAAATGACAAATATTCCAAGGAAATCGGGGTGCAGGACTGACAGCATAGCTTTGTGGAGAGCCAGCATGGATTTAATGGGCTGAATGGCCTCCTTCTATGCGTAAAAGTCTCTATAAATCTAAGAAATTGAAAAGGAGGCTCTGGGAATGTACAGACATTGGCAGTTGGGATGGGGGGGGCTCTGGGAATGTACAGACATTGGCAGTGGGGTGGGGGGGTCTGGGAATGTACAGACATTGGTGGGGGGGGGCGGGGGGAGGCTCTGGGAATGTACAAACATTGGCAGTGGAGGGAGACTCTGGGAATGTACAGACATTGGCAGTGGGGGGGGGGCGGGGCGAGGCTCTGGGAATGTACAGACATTGGCAGTGGGGGGGGGGGGGGGCGGGGGGAGGCTCTGGGAATGTACAGACATTGGCAGTGGGGGGGTGGGTCTGGAAATGTACAGACATTGGTACTATGTGGGGGGGGGGGGGGTTGTTTGGGAGTGCAGATGTTGTTAGCGGGGGATTTCTTGATTTCTGAGAGTGTACTGATATTGGGGGACGGAGGAGCAGGACAGGGTTCTTGTGCATGTTTCACTACACAAGTCTCCCAAGCAGTGTCACTGTTTGCAGACCCCAACACAAAATCTGACACCCAAGTCTGACAATCACTTCTGATTTCACAAAACTGTGTAGTGTCCACAGAGGGGGACCTGAACAACTGGAGCCCTTGTGTGGCTCCATTAATTGGAATATAGGCTGACTTTTCCTACTCCTTTCAGCACCTCAAACCTGCTCTGTCATTTAAATAGATCAAATCTGACCTGTACCGTAACTCCGTTAACCTGCCTTGGTCCTATAACCCTTAGGCTAACAAAAAAATAAATACCTATAAATCCCTTTTTCAAAATTTTCAATTGACCTAGCCTCAGCTTTTTGAGGGGGAAGAGTGTTCCACATTTCCACTGTCCAGTTCTGAAGTAGAGCCACTGACCTGAAACGTTAACTCTCCACAGATGCTGCCAGACATGCTGAGTATTTTCAGCATTTGTTTTTATTCCACATTTCCACAACCCTTTGTGTGAAAAAGTGCTTCCTGGCATCGCCCTGAAAGACCTGCCCTAACACAACTTCTGAATCTAGCACAAGGAGGGAGGAAGGAGTGCCAGTACCCTGCAGTTTATAACTGATCCCACAGTGCCACACTATCAGCTTTAAGCAGTCTGACCATAACACTTTGGAACTTTAAACCCCACGAAGGACTACATTGAGTGCCCTGCTCTAACAATCACACCGTTCTGCTCGTTGCATTTTCACACAAGCTGCCAAATGCAAGATAACTGGCTGCAATAACAGATGCGCACGAGTCAGTGCCCCTGGAAACTAGTCACATTGGCACAACATACTCTGCATTCCAGTCGCCCTGCTGGGCAGGTCCTGGAACTCAAAATTAACTCAAGAGACAGGTTATTAAATTCCAGTGCTCAGTCACATCCCTAACCACTCAGGGAAGCAGGAAATGAGCCACGCTGGCCAGGAAGATCCCTGCTTGCGTTCAGAGTCAGTTGACCTCCGCTGATGCTACAAGGGGCCTCAGTACATTCAACCAGGGAGGGGGAAGTTCTAAATTCAGTCCTGCCACAGATACAGGAGCATCAGTTTCTCTAGTGAGTGAGCTAGGCGGTGACAGCTGCCCCATTATCCATTTCCACAATCGTGCAACCCAGAATCCCAACTGCATCCCTTTGCGAGCTGAACTCAATATTTGTGTCTTTCACAGATACGCTTCACCAACCTTTACAGTCTCGTGCACAGGTACAAAAAGTAATCAAAGACTAATGGTTAACTCCATTATTTAAGGGAGAAACCAGGAAATTATAGACCTATTAATCTAACATCTGTTGTGGGAAGTTATTGGAATCTATAATTAAAGAGTGAGCACTTAGAGAAATTTGAGCTGATTGAGTGTCAACATGAATTTGTAAAGCGTAGGTCATGTCTAACACACCTAATCAATTTTTTGAGGAATTAACTAAAGTAATAGACAGGGGAATATCTATGGATGCAGTTTGTGAACTGCCAGAAGGCATTCAATAAGGTTCCACATAAGAGATAGTTAGCTAAAGTTAAACCTCAATGAACTGAAGGCAAATTATTGCTAAAAAGACAGAATTAAAGGCTCTTTATCTGAATGGATGCAGCATTTGTAACAAGATGGATGATAATTTCATAGCACAGATAGAAATAAATGGGTATGACATTACTGTCATTCCAGAGTGACCAAGGCTAGGAACTGAACATTCAAGGATATTTGACATTTGGGGAGGATAGGAAGAAAGAAAAAGGAGGTGGGGTAGCTTTGTTAATAAAAGGATGCGATCAGTGCAGTAATGAGAAATGATCTTGGCTTGGAAGATCAAGATCTAGAATAAGTCTGGGTGAAGATAAGTCATCACTAGTGGGAGTAATTTATGTTCGTACCCAATAGTAGCTATACTGTAGGACAGAGTATAAATCAAGAAATAATGGGGGCTTGTAAGAAAGGTACTGCAATAATCATGGGCAATTTTAATCTTCATATCGATTGGACAAATCAAATTGGCAAAGGTAACCTGGAGGGTGAGTTCATAGAGGGTATTCAGGACAGTTTCTTAAAACAGTACGTTCTGCAACCAACCAGGGAATAGGCTATTTTAGACCTGTTAATGTGTAATGAGACAGGATTAAATGAACGATCTCATAGCAAAGGATCCTCTAGATAAGTGATCATAACATGAAGAATTCCACATTCAAACTGAGGGCGATAAATTTGCATCTATCCCAGTCTTAAATGTATCCAACAAGAACACAAGTAGTAGGAGCAGGAGTAGACCATATGGTCCATCAAGCCTGCTCAGCCATTCAAAACGATCATGGCTGACCTTAGGATTCAAATCCGCTTACCCGCCCGCTCACCATACCTCTCGTTCCCGAGACACCAAAATTCTGTCTGAAACTACTATCTTAAACTTAAATAAAGGCAGTTACAAGGGTATGAAGACAGAGTTGGCTACAGTGGACAAGGAAAATCTGTTAAAAAGGTAACATGGTAGAGAAACAGTGGCAGGCATTTAAGGAGATATTTCATAATCCTCAACAAATATACATACCATTGAAAAAGATTCTACGAGAAGGATTCACCATCAGTGTTTAACTAATGAGGTTAAGGATGGTATCAAATTGAAAGAAAAGGTTGCGAAGATTAGTGGTAGGCCAGAAGATTGGGGAAATTTTAGAAACCAGCAGAGGATTTACGAAAAGAGAGGGAAAATTAGGATGAAAGTAAACTAGCAAGAAATAAAGACAGACACTAAGAGCTTCTACAAGTATATAAAAAGGAGAGTAGCTAAAGTAAACGTTGGTCCCTAAGAGGATGAAACTGCGGAATTAATAATGGAAAACAAGGAAATGGTATAGACCTGGAACAAGTATTTTGTATCTGTCTTCATGGAAGACACAGAAAAAACCCCAATAGTAGAAAATCAAGGGGCAAAAGGGAGGGAGAAACTGAAAACAATCACTAGAGGAAAAGTACTAGGAAAACTAATGGCACTAAAGGCTGACAAGTGCCCTGAACCCGACGGCCTGCATCCTAGGATCTTAAAGAAGTGGCTGCAGAGAAAGCGGATGCATTGGTTGTAACCTTCCAAAGTTCCTTTGATTCTGGAAAGGTCCCAGCGAATTGGAAAAGCAAAACACCCCTATTTAAGAAAGAAGGGAGACAGAAAGCAGGAAACTATAGGCCAGTTAGCCTAACATCTTTCATTGGGAAAATGCTGGGATCCATTATTAAGGGAGTCGTAGCAGAACATTTAGAAAATCATAATGTAATTAGGCAGAGTCAACATGGCTTTTGTGAAAAGAAAATAGTACGTTGAAGATGTAACAAGCAAGGTGAATAAAGGGGAACCAGTAGATG
Organism: Heterodontus francisci; assembly: GCF_036365525.1. NCBI lineage: Eukaryota > Metazoa > Chordata > Chondrichthyes > Heterodontiformes > Heterodontidae > Heterodontus > Heterodontus francisci. The sequence goes on from NC_090395.1 coordinate 22,633,378, forward strand.
TAATGTATTTGGATTTCCAAAAGGCATTCAATAAGGTACAACATAAAAGGTTACTGGTGTTGAGGGTAATATATTAGCATGGATAGAGGATTGGCCAACAGGAAACAGAGTGGGAATAAATGGGTCATTTTCAGATTGACAAACCGTAACTAGTGGGGTGCCATAGGGATCAACGCCTGGGCCTCAACTAAGATAGATTGTAAATAATGACTTGGATGAAGGGACTGAGTGTGTTGTAGCCAAAGTTACTGACGATACAAAGATAGGTAGGAAAGCAAGTTGTGAGGAGGATACAAAGAATCTGCAAAGGGATCTAGATAGGTTAAGTGAGTGGACAAAAATTTGGCAGATGGAATATAATGTGGCAAAATATGAGGTTACTCATTTTGGTGGGAAGAATGGAAAAGCAATTATTTAAATGAAGAGACACTGCAGAATGCTGCAAAACAGAGGGACCCGAGTGCCCTCGTACATGAATCTCAAAGTTGGCAGCAAGTAATTAGGAAGGCAAATGAAACGTTAGACTTTAATGCAAGGGGGATGGAGTACAAAAGTAGGGAAGTGTTGCTACAACTGGACAGGGAGTTGGTGAGGGTGCACCAAGAGTACTGCGTACAGTTTTGGTCTCCTTCAGAGAAGGTTAACTAGGTTGAATCCTGGGATGAAGGAGCTGCCTAATGAGGAAAGGTTCAGCAGGTTGGACCTATACCCATTAGAGTTTAGAAGAATGAGAGGTGCAGGGATGAGGGACTTCAATTTTGTGGAGAGATTGGAGAAGCTTGGTTTTTCCTTACAGAAGAGATGGTTGTGATGAGATTTCATAGAGGTGTTCAAAATCAAGAGGGGTCTGGACAGAGTAGATAGGGAGAAACTGCTCCCGTTGGCAGAAGGGTCGAGAACCAGAAGCACCAATTTAACATGAATTGCAAAAGAACCAAAGGCAACATGAGAAAAAATGTTTTTACGCACCAAGTGTTTAGGATCTGGATGCACTGCCGAAGAATATGGTGGAGGCAGAGTCAATCGTGACTTTCAAAAGGTTAATGGATAATTATCTGAAGAGAAAAAATTTGCAGGTCTATGGGGAAAAGGTGAGGGAGTTGGACTAAGTGAGTTGCTCTTGCAGAAAGCCAGCACAGACATGATGGGCCAAATGGCCTCCTTCTGTGCTGTAACCATTCTATGATTTCTACGATCTTATTGCAAAATGTAAAATTCTGAGGTAGCTTGACAGGGTAGATGCTGAGAGGATGTTTCCTGCTGTGGGGTGCACAGTTTCAAAAAAGTGTCTCCCATTTAAGACAGAAATGAGGAGGAATTTCTTCTCGGCGGGTCAATAATCTTTGGAATTCTCTTCCCCAGAGAGCAGTGAAGGCTGGGTCATTGAATACATTCAAGGCTGAGCTAGATAGATTTTTGATCTACAAGGGTGTAAAGGGTTATGCGGGGCAGGCAGGAAAGTAGAGTTAAGGCTACAATCAGATCAGCCATGATCTAAGTGAATGGTGGAGGAGGCTCGAGGGGCAAACAGAAACATACATAGAAAATAGGACCAGGAGTAGGCCATTCGGTTTTTCGAGCCTGCTCTGCCATTCATGATCATGGCTGATCATCCAACTCAGTAACCTGTTCCCGCCTTCCCCCCATATCCTTTGATCCCTTTAAACCCATGAGTTATATCTAACTCCTTCTTGAAAAAATACGATGTTTTGGCTTCAACTGCTTTCTGTGGTAGCGAATTCCACAGGCTCACCACTCGCTGGGTGATGTAATTTCTCCCCACCTCAATCCTGAATGGTTAACCCGTATCCTTAGACTATGACATCCGTCCTGCATCTACCCTGTCAAGTCCTGTTAGAATTTTATAGGTTTCTATGAGATCCCCCCTCACTCTTCTGAACTCCAGCGACTATAATCCTAACCGACTCAATCTCTCTTCATACGTCAGTCCCGCCATCCCAGGAATCAGTCTGGTAAACCTTCGCTGCACTCCCTCTATAGCAAGAACATCCTTCCTCAGATAAGGAGATCAAAACTGCACACAATATTCCAGGTGTGGCCTCACCAAGGCCTTGTACAATTGCAGCAAGACATCCCTGCTCCTCAACTCAAATCCTCTCACTATGAAGGCCAACACACCATTTGCTTTTTTTAAACTACTCCCAATCCTCAGGTCTATTGTTTTTTTCTGGCAAATTTGTATGCTTCTTCCTTGGATCTAATGCTATCTCTAATTTTCCTTGTAAGCCATGGTTTGGCGACCTTTCCTGTTTTACTTTTTTTTTATTTCCAAAATATACTTTATTCATAAAAATCTGTAAAAATTACATTGCCAAACAGTTTCCAAACAGCACCAAAAAATACAAACATTGCAAGGGAGATCAGTTTCCTTCAATACTGTCATGAGTTTCTTCCCGACCCTTCCGTTTCACAATTGTCATGTCAATTACAGTTTTACATTTACAGCAATTGAGAATATTAACGATACAGTTCGAGGGGTTTCCCATTGATCCAGCCCCTCAGTCCAGCTTGGTGGGGGAACCTTACACTGTGGTCTTTCCCCATTGAGCCTTTGCTGCGGCTGCCCCAAGCTTTAGTGCGTCCCTCAGCACGTAGTCCTGGACCTTGGAATGTGCCAGTCTGCAACATTCGGTGGTGGACAACTCTTTGCGCTGGAAGACCAGCAAGTTTCGGGCAGACCAAAGGGCGTCTTTCACCGAATTGATAGTCCTCCAGCAGCAGTTGATGTTTGTCTCGGTGTGCGTCCCTGGGAACAGCCCGTAGAGCACAGACTCCTGTGTTACAGAGCTGCTTGGGATGAACCTTGACAAAAACCACTGCATCTCTTTCCACACCTGCTTTGCAAAGGCACATTCCAGGATGAGGTGTGCCAGACAGGGATAAACAATTGTTGCAGTTCATCCATGCGCTCTTTGAATGTTTGCCATTGCCTATCGACCGTCATCCCTTTAAGTAACGCTTCCCAATCCATCAATCCCAATCAATAGCCTACTCCTGCTCTTATTTCTTATGTTGTGTTGGCCTGGATGGAAGATTGTATAATAAATTGTTTTGCAATTTCACCCATTGTAAACTGCAGCCCGTATTCTATCTCGCACCAAAACTCTCTCACTCATCAATCCTACGCTTGCTGGCTAGACTGGCTTCAACTTCACTCATTTAAAATTCTCATCCTCTTATTTAAAACTCTTCTTCACCTTGTGCGCTACCCCACACCGCCCTCCCCCCACAACCTGCTCCTGCCGGACAACCCCAGCATCCTGAACTCTCCATTTCTCACACACTGGTCTCTTGGGCATCTCCTCCTTCCTCCTATTGCCTCACCATCGACACCCATGCTTTCAGCCATTTAGGCCCTGCACTCTGGGATTCCTTCTATAAACTCCAATTCCCTTTCATACTTTTCTTGAAATCCACCTCCAAGATATTATTTTTGGTCACCCATCGGAGCATCTTCTTTGTGTCAGCACCCATATTTTATTCAAAAAGGATTTACATTTAATTAGCACCTTTCACAACCTTGAGATGTCCCAAACCCCCTTTACAGTTTATGACAAAATTCTGAAGTGTAGGAAACACAGTAAACAATCTATAGGAACACTGGAATAGGGGGAGGTCATTTAGCCCCTTGAGCCTGTTCCAACATTCAATGTGATTATGTTTGATAGGCAAACAAACTCCATATAATCTGTGCACAGCAAGATCCCACAAACTGTAATATGATAATGAGCAGATAATCCATTTTTTAGTGATGTTGATTGAGGGATAAACATTGGCCAGGTCACAAGAGAACTCCCCTGCTCTTCAAAATAGTGCCATGGGATCTTCTGGTTCCATCGGAGGAGGAAGGGGGGCCTCAGTTTAACGTCTTATTCGAAAGATGACATCAGCAGTGCAATGCTCCCTCAGTACTGCACTGGATTATGTGCTTGACCCCTTGACCTTCCGACTCGGAGGTCAGAGTACTACCACTGAGCCATGGCTGATACTTCAGAAGCGCAAAGGGACTTGTTCCTATGTGAAAGGCATTATATAAATGCAAGTTGTTTGATGTTGCCTGGAGTCAGTTCATGAAGTGTTAAGTGAGTAAAACAGCCCAAGATCCTTTGAAAGTTTCTTTACAGATCTCAAGATAACAGACTTATGAGAAAACTAAGTAGTCCTGTTTCCATGAACACAGATTACAGTCTCATCCGATATTATGTCAGCATACTTCACAAAACATCCCATCCCTGTTTCACGATAAGGAAAAAAAACGGAGTCAAATCAGCGACTCCAATATTTGAGCCCAGAATTCTCCTTCGATCTAAAAGCAGTTTCCTTTCAGTCAGTCCTCAGCTGCCTTGTTTTACAGTGTGAATGCATTAATTATTAAACAATCCATCATGGTGACTAGTTTGCCAATTCAATTCTCTTTGGCCTGCTTGTCTCGAGAGACAATGGGTAAGCGCCTGGAGGTGGTCAGTGGTTTGTGAAGCAGCACCTGGAGTGGCTATAAAGGCCAATTCTAGAGTGACAGACTCTACCACAGGTGCTGGAGAAAAAATTGTTTGTCGGGGCTGTTACACAGTTGGCTCTCCCCTTGCGCTTGTCTTTTTTCCTGCCAACTGCTAAGTCTCTTCAATTCAATTAGTAGGCAGCTAACAGGATGTGATCTGGTGGGACATCAGCTCTATCAGCCCTGTATTGAAAGAATTCACATATCAACATACCTGCGTCACCTTCAAAGAGCCATTATAAATTGCAGCTTTGATTCCTGGTCTATGCTGGGTTAGCTAATCGCAGACAAGGTGGGGGGGGGGGGGGGGGGGTGCAGTGTGGTGGGTGGTAGGTATGCTAAGTGACCCCTGCACCTCAGAGCTGAACTTTCAACTCCACATCCTCTCCCCTCCATCACAAAGATCGTCTACTTGCACCTCCGTTAATGTGTCTTGCCTCTACTGCTGCCTCAGCTCATCTGCTGCTGAAACCCTCAACCATGTCTTTGTTACCTCCAGACGCAACCATTTCAATGTTCTCCTGGCTGGCCTCTGTTCTATCCTCTATAAACTTGAGCACAACCAAAGCACTGGTGCCCGTCTCCTAACTTGCACCAAATCCCATTCAGCATCACCCCCTGTGCTCACCAACTTAAATGAGCTCCCAGTCAAGCAACATCTTCATTTTAAAATACTGATTCATGTTCAGATGCTGCTTAAAACATTTCTTTGACCAAGCTTTTGGTCACCTGCCCCAATATCTCCTCCTTTGGCCGAAGAAATTCACTGACCTGAAACGTTAACTCTGCTTCTCTTTCCACAGATGCTGCCAGACCTGTTGAGTATTTCCAGCATTTCTTATTGTTATTTCCAATATCTCCTCCTTTGGCTTAGTGTCAGTTTTTAATTGGATTTTCACTCCTGTGAAGGGCCTAGCAGGTGTTTTATTACATTTAAGGTGCTGTATACATACAAGTTGTTCCTGTTGCACCAAGGAGAAAATCAGATTTCTGGCTCCCAACTCCTACTAAAAAAATGCAATTTTGTGCATTGGGCTGGGCTCAGATGTGACTTTCCCCACAATTAAACAGGTTCACTGTTGAGGCTCACACACGAAGAATGTTCACTGAGGTGAGGGACAAGACATCCAGCAACAACTCTTGGCAAGAGTTATACCGAGGGGCTGAAACCCGTGTAAAACCCCCGCGGGCTGAATGCACCAAAATATGTTTTGCTATGTAATGCAAATGCACATTGCATTTAAAATGGAATGGCAAGAGTTGTGAGGCACTTCATGTTTCTGTATCGAATAAATCTGATCTCTATTGTACTTTCTGAAATGTGAAAGTTGAACTGTTTTGTAACATATTTTTGGAAAAAATCTTCAAGAGGAAGAGAGAAAATGAGCAAGAGAATGCAAAACTATCATGACTGGAGGAGCCTGACAAAATATACCTGCATTTTTAAACTTGAGGATATATGGAACTCTACAGAATTAACTTCCTTTAATAAGGACCAGAGCAAGTTGCAATTGCAGGAAAGGCGGTTAGAACAGCAGAACAAGCGGTAACTGATGGCTGTAAACTAAACAATCAAGCGCCTGGGGAGGTTCAGATTATATCACAAAACACAAGAGCCAAAGCTCCAATTACTTCAAGGTCATGCTCTGAACCCTGAAATTTCAGGGGTTTCTTGAATTGGGAGAAGTTCCGTAAAAATCAAAATAGATTCTGCGATTTAACATTTCTCTTACCCTGGAGTTCCTGATTCACGGCGCTATGCGATGTGACACTGAAAAGAATAGCGATGTGATAATACCGCAGCAGCAGTATCACCTGGTTACTTTGCTCACACACACCAGCCAAAAGCTCAGCACCGACTAATTGCCATCAGGAGGCTGCTGAAAGGCGACGGTTAGAACACTGTAACCTGAGATGGGAAGGAAGCCTGCCGACGCGACTGGAAACGCCCATCTAACACAGCCAGACAAAGGCAGTATGCACCCTGCACAGGGGTCACCTGGCTAACAGCATTAAATGCACTGAGTTTGCAGTCCGGAGGACACAGGAAGACAATAAACATCACAAATCGCACGCTCAAAGCAACAAATTTCCTGTTCTAGTGTCTGATGATTAAACAGCGCACTTTCCCTTCAGTAAACAATTAACTGCTGTTATTTAAGGGGCAGTCAGCAACCTGCTCCTGTCCTCAACACACCTGCATCAGCCTCCATTCAGAGCCTCAGTCAGACGCTGTTTGCCAGGCCAGCCCCTCTGTGCAATGCTGAGACTCGATTGCCAACAAGAGCCAAGGCAGAGGTCAGCTCCCCACTTAACCACACAGCACCCATCTCCTGTCGGACCACAATGCAGTCAAAGATCAAACAAACATGCATTTTTGTAGCACCTTATACCACCCCAGGTCGTCCCAAATAGCTTTACAGCCTCTGAAGTGCTTCTGAACTGTAGTTACTGTTGTAATATAGGAGGCACAGCAGCCAATTTGCACACAGAAGATCCCATACACAGCAGCAAGGTAATGGCTTGATCATCTGTTTTCACCATATTGGTTAAGGGTTAAATATTGGCCAGGACACCAAGGAAGCTTCTCAATAATATAAAAGCAAAATACTGCAGATGCTGGAAATCTTCAGCAGGTCTGGTAGCATCAGCCTCAGCTCTTATGTAAAATAGTGCCATGGAATCATCTAAGTCCACCTGAAAAGGCATTAGCGTCAGTTAAGCCTCTCATTACCTCCGACAGTGCAGCAAGATAGTTAATTCCAGATAGCACAGGTAATTTACACTGAGGAAGTGCAATTGTCAGAGAACTAAGTTGCCACCGGTCTTCAGCTGCTCTGATAAAGCGAAAGCACCTAGGAATAAAAGACACTTTGCCAACAGGGCAGGTAGTGAGGAGGGATTGCAGATTTCAGTGCACTCAACACAGGCAGTGAGGTGACAGCCTGGGAGAAAATAGGATTATAGTACGTCTGATGGGTTCCAGCTTTCCTTCTAAATTCAGGTTAATTATAACAGCAGGAGGGAATCTCAGTCATTTCAGCACAAAAGGACGCCATTTGGCCCACTGAGTTCTTACAGCTCTCTATAGAGCAATCCAGTCAGTCCCATTTCCCCACTCAATCCCCACTGGCCCTGCAAGTTTATTTCCCTCAAGTGCCCATCCAATTTCCTTTTGAAATCATTGATTAACTCCTCTTCCACCACCCTTGGAGGCAGTGTTCCAGGTCATTACCACTCGCTGCATAAAAAAGGTTCTTCCTTACTTACTCCTGCATCACTTGTCCAAAATCTTCAGTCTGTGTCCTCAAGTCCTTGTAGCATCAGCTAATAGGAACAGCTTCTGTCTACCTTATCTAAAACGGTCATAATCTTGTAGACCTCCTGTCAAGCTCCTTTGCTCAAAGGAGAACAACCCCAGCTTCTCCAAGCTAACCTTGTACTTAAAATCCTCCATCCCTGGAACCATTCTGGTAAATCTCCTTTGCACCATCTCAAGGACCCTCATATCCTTCCTAAAGTGCGACAACCAGAACTGGACACAATATTCTAGTTGTGGCCTAACCAGGGCTTTATAAAGGTTCAGCATAATCTCCCTGCTTTTGTACTCAATGCCTCTATTTATGAAGCCCAAGATCCTATATACTTCACTAACTACTCTCTGAAAATGCCCTGCCACCTTCAAAAATCTATGCACACAAACTCCAGGTCCCTCCATCCCTGTACACTCTTTAGAGTTGTGCCATTTAGTCCATATTGCCCCTCACTATCCCTTCTGCCAAAATGCATGACCTCACACCTCTCTGTCTGAACCTGGCCCATTCTCTGTGTCCGAACCCAGTGAAGTCAACTGAATTACATTAGTCAATATTAAGCAAAAGTTGTTTGTGGGAATAAATGAGTTATTAAGCCATGATTTCTGACACATCTATCTTAGAAAGCAGGTGGAGACATCCCTATTACATTGTGGTCCAAAACATTAGCCACACGCCAATGTGACTAATTGGGAATCTAGATGCAGCTAATTGTACTTTTGATTGGTAAATAAATAGTCATAATCATCGTTGGGCAAGTGATCTCGATGTTTATTCACAGTGTAGGCATGTGAACTTTAACCTTTTAATGAGTTTGTTGGTAGAATGGTGAAACAAAAGACAGACAATATGTAAACATTCTTTTGTTAGTTGTGTGTGCTTTACTTCCTTGATTACTGATTATTGGTTATCTGATAAAATAGGGCAGACAACAGGTGAAATTCTGGTCTTCAGCACCACGGAACCACCAGAAACATTATATGGAGAGAATGGACAGAGAGAAGTTTCTTTGTCGCAGCTTGGATTTCACAGGATAGAGCTTTGTAGGGCGCTGTTTGGACACTCTGGAGTTCAGGCCCACCTAACAGCTTCTCTTCATGTGATCCAAGTTATAAGAAATAATGTGACTTCAGGTCTCATTTTTTGAAGCAGATGTTGCAAATAAGGTTAAATACTGTAATCTAGCGAAATGCCCATTTGTGCTCTTGCTTTGGTTTAATTTTACGTTTAATATACTTGATTTGTGGCTTGCAGCCTGACATTGCATAGTCTGTTGCAGAGAGCTAGCATATGATGGAATCTATCATACCTAGTGTATGCCTGAACAGTAAAAAATTTTAATTGGTCATTTTGCCACCTCCAATTACATAAGATCACATTTCAGTTCATAGCAAGGAAGAGTCTGTGCTTCCAGTTCATAGCGAAGAAGGGTTTAAGGATGAAAGCTGACTTCTGCATCATCAATGCAGAAAGCTATCTGGAGTGAGTCCAAATCAACTCCTGTATCCAAACAGTGGTAAACAGGGCCCGATAGCCATTTTATATTGGTAGTGTGCCATTGAAAAAGGAAAATGCTAACCCATCCCTCACCCTCAGCACACTGGACACCAATTGTGGCATATGGGTCAGATTTTTGCTAATACCAATACAGAATCAAACCTCCTTCACATTCTCTCTCCACAGGCCCAATATGAACTACATACTAGTACAGTAACAAGAGCATAAGCCAGATCTCCATTTGCTCTTCAGACAACCCAACATCCATATAAAAAGGACCTCAGTAGAAGCTTCCCCAGCTGACTCGGAGTTGCTTCAGTGCATCTTAGTCTCCAGTCTGATGGATGTGATTGGGCACCGTTATGATATTGCCACTACTGAATAGCCCACTGATGTACACTGACCACACACTCAAATTATTGGCCACTTAGGTGAGGTACTGCAAAGCTGCTGGAACCATACCACAGTCAATTCCCCAAGTTGGAGCCACCAAATAATCAAGCCATTTCCAAATATTTAAAAATAGGTTACATAAACTTACTGAGGGAACGATCAACCAACAGGCACAAGCAACCTACTATGTGCCTCGTGGATACAAAAGAGCCTTTTTCCAGTTAGCAGACCGTGAGGCAACTATTAAAAATAAGCACACATCCATCTGTGAGCTATGAATAGACATTAGCAGTTAAACATGCCCCCTCACCATTCCTTGAAGGAATGATGCTACCCATGCCATATTATGATCCCCTTCATCGCACACGTGTCCTTAAAGCAAACACAGATTACATCACTGTTGGGAGGTTTTCCATTTCGAGCTACAGTACAATTCTGCAGCAAAGCACATTCCAACTTATCCCCAATGCAGGCAGCTAGCAATTTTGTACAGACAAGCATGAACTCAATGTAGGAAGACATCAGCCTTGCTCACCCTTCTGCCAGTGACACAGTGCTGGCCTGCCTGAAACATCCCGTCCGCAGACACTGCTTCAACACATTTACACTAACACCGAAATGCAACGGGTTCCAATCTGCTCCCTATACATCACTGCACACTCCCATTAAATTGTTTTCTCAGCAACCGTTTTCCATCTCTTACCTACCAACTGCCCTAGAAAGCGACCCATAGTTTCACCAGGGAATTTGAAGCTTCCAATCTAAGCAAAATTGGAACAAGGAACTGGAAGGTAAAAGGATAACATATAAGCCGCTAAACAGAAAATGTAGCCAACGCACAGACTGGAAACACTTGTATATCTTTCAGATGCCAATGGACCTGCAAGTATTCTCTCTAGTATCTTCATTGTATTATTTTACACAAGATTACACTGAATATACAGCACAAAAACAGGCCATTCAGTCCAACTTGTCTGTGCTGCTGTTTATACTCACGTGTCCAGTATTCCTGTCATTTCCTATTTCTATACTAGCACTGGTCAATGTGGCATACAAGGTACCTTTATATGAGCATTAAAGGGGACAGGTCTCCTTAGAGCAGGTCTCCAGAAAGCAGTTGAGGCCAAAACATTGCATGTTTTCAAGAAGGAGTTAGAAATAGCTAAAGGGATCAAAGGGTATGGGGCGAAAGCAGGAACAGGTTACTGAGTTGGACAATCAGCCATGATCCTAATGAATGGTGGAGCAGACTCGAAGAGCCAAATGGCCTACTCCTGCTCCTATTTTCTATGAGAAGTTCAATATACCTGAACTGCAGCAAACAAAGTGGCAATGAAGGGGCAACTCAATCTGTACAAACCACTCACTGAGATCAGAGGTGTATCTTTAGTCAGGCAAAAGGAATGGACTGGATTGGAACTGCACTGGAACTAAATCAGGTGTATTATCCCACGTCCCATGTAGGCCAGACTAGGTAAGGACAGTAGGTTTCTTTGCCTGAAGGATATTAGAGAACCAGCTGGGTTTTTCAACAATGTAACAGCATTTTCTATCCTGGTTTCATTTAACAAATGGCCAAATTTATTGAACTCAAATTCACAAATTTCCGTAGTGGGATTTAAACTCTTGGCCTCTAGGTTCTAGTCCAGCGCTGACCACTGTACCCTTTTTAATGCCTCTGGGTTTGGGTGAGGAAGGAGGTACATACTATCTCACCCAAATCATGTCACTCTGACAATGCAGCAGTCCCTCAAGACTGCACTGGCTGTCAGCCTAGATTACATGAAGTCCACAGTATGGTTTGAGCTTATATACTCAGAGTGCTACAAACTAAGTCAAGCTGCCAAAACAGTCCATAACATGCCCTTCATTCTGGAATATGTCAACCAGGACAAAGGATCTGCGAGATATGAGCACCGTTTCATTGACCTACATCGGCTCCTGGTCCGGAAATGCCTCAAATTTATCATCCTTCTATTCAAATCCCTCATTGTCCTTACCTCTCACTATCCAGTAACCTCCTCCAGCCCTGCAATACTCCAATTCTGGCCTCTTGGACATCCATGATTTCCTTTGACCCACCATTGGTGGCCATGCCTTCTGCTGTCTAGAAACCAAGCTCTGGAATTCCCTCCCTAAACCTCTCGGCCTTGAAGATGCTCCTTAAAACCTACCTCTTTTGGTCAACTTTCCCAACATCTCCTTTGGCTCAGTGTCAATTTTTGATTAGGTTCCTGTGAAGCTCCTTGGGATGTTTTACTACATTACTATATACTATATAAATGCATGCTGTCGATGTCATGGATTCATTGAATGTACAATAGTATCCATCTGTGCTTTATAACAGGGTACAATACCCAACTGTTCAGGTAGATGTAAAAGATCCTACAGCACTACTTGAAAGAGAAACAGGGGAGGTCTCCAGATATCCTGGACAACATTCCTCTCTCAACCAACAAAATATATTGTCTAGCGCCAAGCATGGCAGTTTGTAGGACCTGCGCAAACATTAGCTGCTGCATTTGTCGACTGCACTTCAATAAGGCACTATTTAAATACAAGTTCATGTCTTAAAAGACTCAAAACAGGAAGACACTAAAATTTGACAGTTTACAAGAACTGTGCATCAAGATTACAGCAGCCCACAGCTGATCTGAACTCACAGGCTCAATTTGGGGAAGTATTTTACTCCTGTCGCAACAGATAATTCACACATGCTGAACTCAATTTCCTGCCTAGCTGTTTATCACATTTGCAGCAGGAGAGGAATACTGTCTGAAACAGCGTCAGCATCCCACTTCCACCGGGACCCACAGACATTAGGCCTTTTAATCTGCTGCTGCATTAGGGTAGGTCCCATCTGGCCTCTCGGATGGATGTAAAAGAATCAAAGAGCAGAGGAGCACTTTAAGACAGATAAGGGACGACATTTACTAACACCAGAATAGGTAATGCGCCACAGTTAATAAGATAAATTATATCGCACCTTTCACAACCTCAGGACGTCTCAAAACATCTTACAGCCAATGAAGTACATTTTTTCCTAGTGTATTCACTAGCGTAATATCAGAAAGCAGCAGCTAATTTGCACACAGCAAACGCCCAACACCAGCAACACTCTGATAATCTGTTTTAGTGATGTTAGCTGAGGGATAAATATTGGTCAGGATACTAGGCAGAACTCCCCTGGTGGTTTTTGAATAGTGCCATGGAATCTTTTACATTGAAAGCAGATGAGGCCTCGATTTAACATTTCATCTGAAAGACAGCATCTCTGACATTGCAGTACTCCCTAGATTGTGTGCTCACATCTCTGGAGTAGCACTTGAAGCCACTACCCTCTAAGGGAGAAGTTTAACAACCCCAGAGTGGGTAGAAGTCCCATTTAATAACTTAATGGATAAGGGACCACATTTACCTTCTGTATTCTGAATCCACACAGTGTTTCTCCACACCCTTTGTTTGAAATCATGTCATCCACTACATTCTTCCCTCCAACAAAAGTAGCAAGTCCAACAGATTAATCCTCAGTCTTTCCATAAATCCATCCAAGATCACCCTTGGTAAATACAATTGCTCTTTCCAATGGCTCAGCTGATTATGTCACATGCACGATGGTCCCAGATTTGATTTAACCGAGTTAGCGGATCTCAGCAATTACGACAAGCCAAATTGCTGCAAGTGACCTCATTGCCCTTAGGCTAGGTAATGCAGATAGTGGTGGTGGGGGTGGGAAGCGGAGTGAACAAAACCAGAAATTGACCAGGGTTCTGCTCCTGATTGCTATGCAATGCCTGCTGGAAGTGCACAATAGGGGAACATGAGGAAAGATTAATACGTGACACCCTCCAATGATGTCAGCTGATACACACAGTCCACATAACGAACGGTCGTGGGGTCAAATTGCACAGGGACCCGTATCCCAGTGACAATCTGCAGCCATAGGAGGAAGAGAACAAATTATTCTGTTTAAAATCAACCCCATTCACCCTTGTCTGAATCCCCTTGGCACAGATTCCATTGCTTTTTAATCCCTTTATGGTTTGGCCATAGGATAAATACCCCAATGTGTGATGTGGAAATGCTTTACAGAACATAGTCTGTGCACTGTTGATGTGCCTTTCCAGTTTGTTTGTCTTGGCACACCCTGCCATACATGTGGCACTTCTTCAGTTTTTGATCAGGCGTCACACCCACATTCTTTTATTTGATGCACCTCGTTTAACATACTGCTGGCCAAACACACACATTTTATTTTTAGCATACTTTGTGTATTTTCTTGGAGTTTAAAGATTCATGACATTCAGCCCCACCCTCAAATGCCTTCACAAACTCACCTGGGCGCAATCCACAGCCTTGGACTGTATTAATGGCACAAACAGGAGTTGAACGTTTCATTCAGCCAGTGGAAACAGAAGTTGCTGCAAATATACAGCAGGCCTGCCAGCTGCTGAGACTCTAGTTAATGGTGTTGGCTGGGTCCCATCCCAAACATTAACCCGTCTCTTTCCTGTACAGATGCTGATATACCTGTTGTGCATCTTTCCAGAACTACCTGCATTTTTCCTGCTCTTGTTTGTGTTTATAAGCTGGACAATTCTATTAAATGTGTCTGGAAACCCATCACGGTCAGCTGTAGCCCAGTTGGTAGCACACTCACCTGAGTCGGTGGTTGTGGGTTCAAGTCCCTATTCCAGAAACACAAGAACAAATTCTAGGCTGACACTTCAGTGCAGTGTTGAGATTGTGCTGCGCTGTCGGAGGGTGTTGTCTTTCAGATAGAACGTTAAACGAGGCCTGGTTTGCCCTCTGAGATGGGCATAAAAAGGTCCCATGGCACTATTTTGAAGAGCAGGGGAGTTCTCCCCAGTGCCCTGGTCAATATTTATCCCTCAACTATTTTCACTAAAACGGATTACCTAGCCATTATCACACTGTTGTTTGTAGGAGCTTGCTGTGCATAAATTGGCTTCCACATTTCCTAAATTCCAACAGTAACTATACTTCAAAAAGTACTTAATTGGTTGTCAAGCACTTTGTGATGTCCTGAGGTGCTATATAAATGCAAGTTTCTTCCTTCTTACCAAACCATACAAATCAAAAAGGTTCCAGGCACACCCCTTATTTCTGCCAAGTTAGCCTATCTCAGCCTCTTCATTGGTAGGGATGCTGCCACTGGCCTTAATACCACATACACCAGATACCCTCAATAATGAAAATAAAACAGGGTAAGTATTGGCGAGGACTCCCCTGTTCTTCAGAACAGTGCCATGGGATCTTTTTTGTCTACCAAAGGGGACAGCTGGGGCTTCTGTTTAACATCTCAGCTGAAAACCGGACGACACTTTTGCCAATAGGCTACCGGGCAGTTTCACACCACTGTATTTGATCATGCTTTCCCTTCCCCATTCAATAGCAGGAAGTCACACCCATCCAGTAGTCAGGGTGGAGAAGATCACCCACATAAGGAAGTACAAATTCCCTTTACCAGTACTGTGTGGGACAGAGATGGCATGAGCTAATCTTCAAGTAGTTTATAAGCACACACGTTTTAGAGACAGTGCCAGGTCTGGACACACCCACGATGCCTGTGTACAATTAACTGTAAATAAACAGTCTGAATAGTTGAGCTCACAGTCCCATCTGCATGTGTAGTTAGCACAAAGCTGCATCTATGGCATCATTCTGGCCATAGACTATCCCTGATGTGAGGTAACGTCTCTTTAGTTTAGTTTGAAATAGCAATGTTCAAGTTGGCTTTGTGATCGGAATAGGAGTGATCACGACAGGAAGTGCCACAATGTTCTTTATCCTTGGCCCCCATGGACACACAGAACAGGCAGTGGAACTCTCTCCCAGAATGGGTCTCGAGACCCTGGATACAGATATTGCCATCACTGCCTCCCTCACACATCTCCCTCTTATACAATCTTACAGCACGGAAGATGCCTATACCAGTGCCAGCTGTCTGAAAGTGTTATCCAGTTGGTACCACTTCCCTGCTCTACCCTCATTGCCCTACACATGTTTCCCCTTCAAGTGTTTATCCAATTCCTTTATCAAAGTTACTACAGAATCTGCTTCCACTGCCCTTTTAGCAGTGCATTACAGATCACAACTCCCATGTAAAAAAATTCTCAACTCTCCTCTGATTCTTTTACCTTAAATTTGTGTCTTCTGATTGCTGACCCTCCTGCTACTGGAAAGCATTTCTCCTTATTTACTCAATATCCCTCAATTTTAGATCTCATCTTCATTTTCCTTGCTCTGAGAACAAACCCAGCTTTATTAATGTCTCCCTGTAACTGAAGTTCCATACCCCTGGTATATTTCCAATAAATCTCCTCTGCACCCTCTCCAAGCATTGATGTGCTTTCTAACCTTCTTGCAGAGAGTTATACTGTAGTACTGATGCAGCCATGGGAGCAAGGTCACCCAGAGAAGGGACAAGGTTAGACTTCAGGGGAAACAAAGGGATACATCTGACATTATCCAAAACTCCACTTCCCATGTCCTGACTTGCACCAAGTCACATTAATCAATCACCTCAGTGTTGTTTGACCAACATTAGCTCCTGGTTAAGCAAAACCTTGACTTTAAAATTCTCATCTTTGTTTTCAAATTCCTCCATGACCTATCCCCTCCTTCTCTCTGTAACTTCCTCCAACCCTACAGCCCTCCAAAATTTCCGTGTCCTCATACAGTCAAAGCAATAGAAAGATGTTTCACCTATGCTAACCCTCAAGATAAAGTTCATCATTAAAACAAACACTTTTTAAAATAGTGAAACACTACCATTAAAGCACGACGTACACCCAACGGCCTCAGGTTGACTGCTAATTGGAAGGTCAGCCTCAAATATACCAGTCAAATATCATTTGATGATGTAGGACAGGAGAGTTTCAAAACTATCTCAAGAATATATTTTTTTTCACGGGATGTGGGTGTCGCTGGCCAGGCCAGCATTTATTGCCCATCCCTAATTGCCCTTGAGAGGTGGTGGTGAGCTGCCTCTTGAACTGCTGCAGTCCATGTGGTGTAGGTACATCCACAGTGCTGTTAGGAAGCAAGGTCCAGGTTTTTGATCCAGTGACAGTGAAGGAACGGCGATATAGTTCCAAGTCAGGATGGTGTGTGGCTTGGAGGGGAACTTGCAGTTAGCGGTATTCTCACGTATCTGCTGCCCTTGTCCTTCTAGGAGGTAGAGGTCATGGGTTTGGAAGGTGCTGTCTAAGGAGCATTGGTCAGTTGCTGCAGTGCATTTTGCAGATGGTACACACTGCTGCCACTGTGCGTCGGTGCCGAAGGGACTGAATGTTGAAGGTGGTGGATGGGGTGCCAATCAAGCGAGCTGCTTTGTCCTGGATGTTGTTGAGCTTGAGTGTTGTTGGAGCCACACCCATCCAGGCAAGTGGAAAGTATTCCATCACACTCCTGACCTGTGCCTTGTAGATGGTAGACAGGCTTTGGGGAGTCGGGAGGTGAGTTATTCACCACAAAATTCCCATCCTCTGACCTGCTCTTGTAGCCACAGTACTTCTATGGCTGGTCCAGTTCAGTTTCTAGTCAATGGTAACCCCTAGGATGTTGATGGTGGGTGATTCAGCAATGGTAATGCCATTGAATGTCAAGGGGAGATGGCTGGATTCTCTCTTGTTGGAGATCGTCATGCCTGGCACTTGTGGAGCACAAACATAATTGCTACTTATCAGCCCAAACCTGAATATTGTTCAGGTCTTGCTGCATTTGGGCACCGACTGCCTCAGTATCTGAGGAGTTGCGAATGTACGATGTTCAGTACCAATCAGCGAACATCCCCACTTCTGACCTTATAATGGAGGGAAGGTCATTGATGAAGCAGCTGAAGATGGTTGGCCCTAGGACACGACCCTGAGGAACTCCTGCAGTGATGGCCTGGCACAGAGATGTTTGACCGCCAACAACCACAACCATCTGCCTTTGTGCTAGGTACGACTCCAACCAGTGGCAGATCATCAACTACACAAGACAACTGAAACGGCAAATGGTTTTACTGGTTGATCTTGTTCCAAGTACTTGGAACAAGTGCCATCCAAGTACAAAGGCAGCACACTTACTGAAGCCTTCTTAAACTGCATATGACCACAGCAAGGACTGGATCACATAATCACTGCAGCTTGCTCAATCAGCAAGCAGTAAACGACTATAATGCTGTCTGCACTGTGCCCAGCAAGGAAAGTTATACAACAATCCATCACAGACACAAGAAAAGTTCCTGACAGAAAGCCTGTAATCTGGGGGAGCCTGGTGGAAGCAAACAGCTCAAGATGGTCATGCGCAGTGTGGCAAGTACACAATCGCATCTTCACAAATTCCAGAAATGTTTTTTTAAAACTAGGGTTGATGTCCATCCCAGCAACCAGTGCATGAGCAGCACCAGCAGTTGACAAACTGGTCCACCTTCCCTCTGGGCTGGAGGAAGAGCTGAGCAAAGAGATGGAGCACAAATCAGAAAACTGCTGCAAACTCTCAGGCACTTCAGGTATATGACCCTTATTCAGAACACGTGCCTGAAAGGTTAACTTACATCCTTTTTCCACAGATGCCGCCTGAACGTTTATAGCATTTTCTGTTCTTGTTTCAGATTTCCAGCATCTGCAGTGTTTAAATAATTACATAATATATCTATAACTGAAATATATTGCCTGAAAGGGTGTGGAAGCAGATGCAGTAGTAACTTTCAAAAGGGAATTGGATAAATACTTGATGAAAAAATTGTAGGGCTTTAGGGAAAGAGCAGGGGACTGGACATAACTGAATAGCTTTTTTTCCCCACAAAAGAGCCAGCACAGACATGATAGGCCAAATGGTCCACTTCTGCACTGTATGATGATGATACTGATTAATATAACTGTTTGCATTTATACAGTGCCTTTAACATAGTAAAACAGCCCATGGTGCCTCACAGGGGCATTAGCAAACAAAATTTGACACCGAGCCACATAAGAAACAAAGACTTGCATTTATATAGCACCTTTCACGATCTCAGGATGTCCCAAAGCGCTCAACAGCTAATGAAGTACTTTTGAAATGTATCTACTGTTGTAATGTAAGACACGTGGCAGCCAATTTGCGCACAGCAAGCTGCCAAACAGCAATATGATAATGATCAGTTTTATTTTGTGAAGTTGATTGAGAGTACGGACCAGGACACTGGGAAGAACTCCCCTGCCCATGCTCGATATAGTGTTGTGGGATCTTTTACAAGCGCAGACAGGGGCAGGGTTTAATGTTTCATCTGAAACTTGGCACCTCCAAAAGTGTAGCACTGCCTCAGCACTGCACTGGAGTGGCAGCTAGCTCAAGCCTCTGGAATGGGACTTGAACCCATGACCTTCTGGCTCAGAGATGAGTGTGTTATCCACTGAGCCACAGCTGACACCTCATTTCTCAGAACATTTTCATTGCAGCTAATGCAACTCGACACAGTTGGATGAAACAGTTACAGGTTTGCTGAAAATTATTTTCTGTCAATGATTTTATAGCAAACAGAAAAGGTCACAGTTTAAAGTTCAATAACCTATGGTACAAGTTTGCAGTACACAGGGCAGGGTCCAGTCCCCAGTGAATTATAAATGAGTCGAGCCATTATTCAGATTCCAGTACTTTGCGCACCTGCCACATGCAGGTATCCAGAAAACAAGAGCTAATCACAGGACTGGCTTAGTGGGGACAGAACTGTCAAACAGGATCTGAAGTTGTGCAACTTGCTGCTCTTGGGCATGGCCAGTACAAGGTGCACTGTGAGCAGCGTTCATTCCCACTGAATGAGAAACTGCACAAAGGCCCAACAACATAGAAGTAGTCCATTCAACCCGCCGAGCCTGTTCCGCCATTCAGTTAGATCATGGCTGATCATCTACCTCAAGGCCATTTTTCCACGCTGTCCCCATATCCCTTGATGTCATTAGTATCCAGATAGCTATCGATTTCTGTCTTGAACATGCTCAATGATAGAGCTTCCACAGCCCTCTAGGGTAGAGAATTCGAGATTCACCACCCACTGAGTGAAGAAATTCCTCCTCATCTCAGAATAAGGGGTAGGCCATTTAAGACTATGTCCCCTGGTTCTAGACTCACCAGCCAGAGGAGATGCCCTATCTACATCCAGCCTGTTACGCCCTGCAAGAACTTTGTAAATTTCAATGAGATCACCTTTCATTCTTCGAAACTTTAGAGAATACAGGCCCAGTTTCCTCAATCTCTCCTCATAAGACAACCCTGCCATTCCAGGCGGAATTTAGATGCTACAACACCACTGCCGGAGGCAGGCAGCATTAGCAGATGACATCAAAATAACACTATGCAAGGGCAACTCTTACTGTTTAACAGAGGTGGGGAGAGGGGGAATGCCCAGGAGTTCCAGCACTAAGCCCTGTTTAACATGGGAGGGGCGAGTGCAAAGTGTGGGTGATACCCAGTTCCAACACTGACCCTTGTTTGAACACAGCTTTTCTCAGAGAAATCTATGAAATGGTTAACATATTAATGTCTCACAGGAGTGACTCCTACTGATGGCAGCTTAGGGGCTAGGGTTATGGGGTGGTTACGCTGTATCCTCTCTGCAGTTCCTGCAATCCTGTCTGCTGTCTAACAGTGTGTGTACACACGATGCAGTGTGGCAGATTTTTAAAAACTGCTTTGACAAACATTTATACAGGAGAACCAGCCCTCTAGACTTAGTTTATGAGGGGCCCCTCATCTCATATTTTAAATGGAACCAACCCAAAGAGGAAGAATTGTCAAACATTTCCATTGCTGTGGTTTAGGAATCTGTGAGAGGCGATTATATTCCTCTTGGGTCACTAAAAATAAGCTGGGTTCTGTTCTTTCCCAGATATCATTACCAGCTTTTATGGTTGTGGTTTCCTCAGTGACTTATTCTGGGAAGCTCCTGGGACATTGTGAACTAGAAATTCATCCAATTTTCTCACACAAACTGCTAATGAAAGGAGATCAAAATTTCAAACCTCTATGTGCTTAGAAACAACGGCGCCATCTGCAATCACGCTCCCCTAGACACAGTTTTAATCATAATAAAGGGGCCTAAGATTGCAAACACTCAGCATGGCTTTACTAAAAGAGAACTTCAGGTTTTCAACGGAAATGCAGCAGCAGTACCCAATGGCAGGAGACACAAGCAAAGATACTGGCAGTCTTAATATCTGTGGGCATATGCAGTGGTGCATTTTCCAT
This sequence comes from Heterodontus francisci, assembly GCF_036365525.1. Classification (NCBI taxonomy): domain Eukaryota; kingdom Metazoa; phylum Chordata; class Chondrichthyes; order Heterodontiformes; family Heterodontidae; genus Heterodontus; species Heterodontus francisci. The sequence goes on from NC_090395.1 coordinate 22,654,336, forward strand.
AGTAAAACTGGAATTGCCAACAGATCACCCCCTTCGCAGACACTGGCTCCGGCTCACTGCTTAAGACATAAATGCATTTTGAGAGTTTACTGCGCTCGCCACACTGCAGGCTACTCCTATGCAAGAGTCCGAGCAGAATTCGAATGTTTAATCAGCGACTCCCAAAAGCAGAAGTTTGGTGCCTCCTTTTAATAGGCTGATTGGCAGTCTCAACTCCAAATTTTGCAATTTTCATCAAACCCCATCAAGAACAAAGCTTTAAATGAGGTAGCGTACCCCTTAACCTTGAGAGTACAGTAAAATGCTTTTATATATTAATGTTGGGAAGGACTACATTAAAGGACATGTTTGGAGAGCAGGAGGTGCAGTTACATCGAAGAACGGACAAAGACCTCCAGCCAGCTCTCAATCTCAGCCACATCCTGTGTGGAGACAGAGTGCAGGTCGATAATTCCCCAAAGGGTGAGTGCTAGCATTGAATTGCAATTATCCCCTGTCTGGTTCCGCCCATCTCTTAGCAGTACCACACTGGAGGCTTGACGATACCATTAGCAGCCCACATACCTGCCCAATCCCTCAGCCGAAGATTCAAAAGCCAGCAACACCCAAAGTTAAAATCTGAGGGGGTTTACACTCAAGAGCAGGAATAAATCTGTCAATATCTGTGTAATGATACAATCTTACTGTTGCTGCATTCCTACATTACAATAGTGACTACGCTACACAAGTACTTCATTGGCTGTGAAGCGCTTCTGAACATCTTACGGTTGTGAAAAGTGCTACATGAATGCAAGTCATTTTCCTATTGTATGACACCATGTTCTGCTTCCATGCGGAGTCCTTCTCCTAACACCATTCCAAAAAGAAAGGACAGGCAGGCCCTACCACTTACAACCAACAAGCAGCAGTAGAGGTGTTGGAGAAGGCCCAGCCTCGGCTCAATGCTTTCTCGCAAAGGCACAGTTCTGAAATGTAACTCACATGATCATTAGGCACCTCTCACCAGCTCTGTTGCACAGCCCTGCACACAAGTGCCACCGTACAATTCTCAAACAACTTACTGATGCTTCATTTGACGAACTGTCACTATATCACAGACATATGGTATCGACCGTGGTGTGTACCGTGAACCCAGGGGTACGGTATATACCATGGCGCGTATGCCTCGGTATATGTTGTCTAGAAATAGTGGTACTTCAAAAAAATTACAGCACCAGAGGAGCACAGGAACACAATGCTGTGCAAGAAATCGGACACCAACCGGAGCCCCAGACATGGCATCCAGATTTGTTGCATGATATCCCAGACAGCATTCACAATGTCCTTCTGCTTTATCACTGCCACCCTCAACACTCCCAATAGCGCCAGGTAGCTACAGTGAGTTCCTGTGCCCAGTGAATACCTCCACCATCCTCTCTACCCCCAGCTACCCCCACCACCACCAACCCAGTCCCCCATGGGACCCAGCTAAAATTCTGGCAGATTCACAGATCCCAGATGTAACATCTTGTCCCACGACCACATTTTTCTTGACGCTTATAGTCAGGGAGAACAAGTTACAGGCCTGGGAGAGACAGTCCATGAGTCTTTGTAGCTGAGTTTCCGTGTAAGCGATTACACAAAATAACACCCCACTGGAAGTGGCTGGCAAATTCTGCTACCTTGGATCCACAGTGACAATCTGTCCCTTGGTGCAGAGCTCAATACATGCATAGGAAAAACAGCGACCACCTTTAGCTGACTTGTGAAATGCGCAAGGGATAACACCAAGCTGATGGTTTATAAGGCCTGTGTTCTCCGCACCTTGCTGTATGGCTGCGAAACAGGGCGACTTACAGCTACCAAGAAAAGCAGCTCAATAATTTCCATCTTCGCTGTCTGCAGCACATTATGGGTCTATCTAGGCAGGACAAAATCACAAATGTGGAAGTCCTCTCAAAGGCAGAGCTCCCAGGTAAGTTGGCACTAATCAAACAGAGGTGACTTCAGTGAATCGGACATGTCCACAGGATTAAAGACGGTCACATATCCAAGGACCTTCTGTACGGTGAGGTAGCCGGGGCCAGACAACCAGAGGGACGCCCAAAGCTCTGCTTCAAGGATGCTTGCAAACGTGACATGAAGGCCCTAAATGTCGACTATCACACCTGGGAGTCACAAGAGGGCAAAAGAGGGAAACAGCGACAAATCCTGTGGACTGGTGTGCACTACCACAATGACTATTTGCGACAGCAGCTTGGCAACAGGTGCCAATGCTGAAAACTCACAGCGTCACTTGGCAGCTTCACGTGCGGCACTTGTGGCAGGATCTGCCTCCACAGCCATCAAAGGTGCACCAAGAAAAGACACCCCACCTAAATGGATTGTTTGCTGCGTGTCCATCATCTTTCGTACGTGGAAGGATGCCAACCAACTAACCACAGATCCCCCACAACTGGTCTATTACACAGAACTATAACAGTTCACATTACCTAGTTTGATAACTCAGATCTCCTATTTCCCCCAACCTTCTAATATTTACTACCTCAGAATTGTTACAGCACAGGAGGCCATTCGGCCCATCATGCCTACACCAGCTCTCCCAGTGAGCAAATGAATTAGTGCTATTCCCCTGCCTTCTCCCCATAACGCCGTATATTCTTCCTTTTCAGGTAACACTAATTCCCTTTTGAATGCCACGATTGAATCGGCCTCCACCGCACTCTCTGGCAATGTATTCCAGATCCTAACCACTCACTTCATATATAAGTTTTACATGAAGCCTTTGCTTCTTTTTCCAACTGCCTTAAATCTGTGAGATCCTTTCCCAAGTGGGAACAGTTTCTCCCTACTCTGTCCAGACGCCTCATGATTTTGAATGCCTCCATCAAATCTCCTTTCAGCCTTCTCTTCCCCAAGGAAGAGAGTCCTAACTTCTCCAATCTATCTTCATAAGTGAAGTTCCTCATCCCTGGAACCATTCTCGTGAATCTTTTCTGTACTCTCTCCAATGCCTTCACATCTTTCCTTAAACGCAGCGCTCAGAACTGGACGCAATACTCCAGCTGATGCCGAACTAGTCTCTTATACTAGTTCAACATAACCTCCTTATTCTTGTACTTTATGCCCCTATTAATAAAGCCTAGGATGCTGTATACTTTATTGACCACTCTATCAACCTGTCCTGCCACCTTCAATGACTTATGCACAGATACACCCAGGTCCCTCTGTTCCTGCACCCCCTTTAGAATTGTACCCTTTATTTTATATTGTCTCTCCATGTTCTTCTGACCTAAATAAATTACGTCACATTTCTCTGCATTGAACTTCGCCTGACCATTTCACCAGCTCGTCTATGTCTTTTTGAAGTTCTACACTATCCTCCTCTCAGTTAACAATGTTGCCCAATTTCGTATCATCATCCAAGGTCTAGGTCATTAACATATATCAGGAAAAGCAGGGGTCCCAACACTGATCCCTGGGGAACTCCGCTACAAACCTTCCTCCAGCCCGAAGAACATCCATTAACCACTCTCTGCTTCCTGTCACTCAGCCAATTTCGTATCCATGTTGCTACTGTCTCGTTTATTCCAGGAACTATAACTTTGTTCACAATTCTGTTGTGTGCCATTTTAGCAAATGCCTTTTCAAAGTCTATGCAAACCACATCAATGGTATTGCCACCATCAACCCTCTCAGTTACCCCTTCAAAAAACTCCAGCAAGTTAAATACGATTTTTCCTTAACAAATCCTTGCTGGCTTTCCTTAATGAACCCACATTTGTCCATGAGACTATTAATTTTGCCCCAAATTATTGTTTCTACTACTTAGCACTCTGAATGGAGCTTGGGAACCAATACACAATGGGAAAAATTTACTCAAGTCAATATTGTTTAAAATCACTGCATTTCATCCCATCCAACCAATGCTCCACCCTGATGTTTTATGAGGGGACTGAAGCACAACATGGAGCCACATCCATTATGCTGTAAAATAAAAATGTTCCCAGCAAAGTATGTGTTGAAACAGGAATTTTAAGCACAGCCAAGCTCACACATCTAACTTCCACCCAACATTGTAGACCCAGTCTTTACCCCTAAGCAAGAAGCAGGAAACACCTTCCCAATATGCTGGTATGAGTTAGCAGCTGTCCACCATTACTACTGGGGCAGGAGGGGTGATGAAGAGGAGACAGGGCATGGATTATCAATTTTTTTTTTAAAACACTGCAATTTTGGCCACTTGATTGGTTTAAATGCAGCAGCCTGGCATTCATCACTTGAGGCCAAGGTCCACCCTTGACATTCAATGGCATTACCATTGCTGAATCCCCCAGTATCAACATCCTGGGGATCATCATTGGCCAAAAACTGGACTGGACCAGCCACTTAAATACTGTGGCTACAACAGCAAATCAGAGACTGGGAATTCTACAGTGATTAACTCACCTCCTGACTCCCCAAAGCCTGTGCACCAGCTACAAGGCAGAAGTCAGGAGTGTGATGGAATACACTCCATTTGCCTGGATGAGTGCAGCTCCAACAACACCCAAGCAGCTCGACACCATCCAGGACAAAGCAGCCCACTTGACTGGCACCCCATCCACCACCTTCAACATTCACTCCCTCCACCTCCAACGCAAAGTGACAGCAGTGTGTACCGTCTACAAGATGCACTGCAGCAACTCAACAAGGCTCCTTCAACAGCACCTTCCAAACCTGCGACCTCTACCACCTAGAAGGACAAGGGCAGCAGACACATGGGAACACCACCACCTGCAAGTTCCCCTCCAAGTCACACACCATCCTGACTTGGAACTATGTCACTGGGTCAAAATCCTGGAACCACCACCTTCTCAAGGGCAATTATCGACGGATTATAAATGGTGACCTTTCCAGCAATGATAACATCGCAAGAACGCAAAAAAAACCAAACACTGGCTGAATTTCCCCATCGGAGCACAGGGGTCAATGAACCAAAATCAGCTTACTCAGCGCAGAGCGAGACTGAAATTGTGTGGTCTGTCTGGGGACATTGTGCAATTGATTTTGAATCTATGAAGCTTCTGCTGCAGAGATCTGGTTTGTGACCTTCTCCACTAGTATCGTACTAATCACAGCACTAGAATTCAATGGCAGAGCTGGGTCAGCAGCATGAGTACAAATATGAAACATTTCTTTTTTTGGCCTCCTTATCTCGAGAGACAATGGGTAAGCGCCTGGAGGTGGTCAGTGGTTTGTGAAGCAGCGCCTGGAGTGGCTATAAAGGTCAATTCTAGAGTGACAGGCTCTTCCACAGATGCTACAGATAAAATTGGTTGTCGGGGCTGTTACACAGATGGCTCTCTCCTTGCGCTTCTGTCTTTTTTCCTGCCAACTGCTAAGTCTCTTCGACTGCATTTATAAAATGTAATATAACCCCAAGGTGCTTCACAGGGCCTTAAATCAGACAAAATTTGGCACTGGATCACATAAGGAGACATTAGGACAAGTGACCAAAAGCTTGGTCAAAAATGCAGGTATTAAAGCAGAATCTTGAAGGAGGAGAGGGGGCTAAGGAGGTTTAGAGAGGAAAATTAAGAGCTTGGGCCTCAATCAGTACACAGGATTGTTGCCAAAAACATGAATACACTAATATCAACAATGGTCAACTTACACAAGGAGTTGAATCATGAGGAGACAGCTGCTACCATCCTCACCCAACAACTCTGATCAGTACTCTTCCTAACAGTCCTCACTGCACTGCGCCCAGCGAAGACCAGGTGCCCCTGACTCAGGAGTGTAGGGAGGAGTTGCCTGGGATATGACTGACACACACACACCAGTAAGCCTGGTTCTAACAGAGCCCACTGAGTACTTGGAGCCACCCCACCATCCGCAGGGTGGCAGGAGTCAGCAAATTACCTCAGGATGTGCCCAATTATAGCAACTGGACCTTGTGGCCTTAAAGGGACATGCCCCTCAGCTCCACATCAGCAGCTAACTGCACTCTGGCAGTCATTCCCAGTTTTCAGCACCTGATGCCAGTCCTTCCAGCTGCATCACTCCCACCTCAGCAGGGCCTCACCATCACCTGCCCAACCTCCTCACCCTCAAGACCTCCCTACTCCCCCAGGGTACTGGCCTCACCTGTGGCCCCACACCCAACTCTGCACCTCTCAACCCTCACCTTCACACCCCCCTTACCCCACCCCTCATCCCCTCACCTTCCCCCTCCCCTCCCCCCAGCCACCCCCCATCCCCTTCAGTCCTCACATCCCCCCACTCCCCTCCGGCCCTCACATTCCCCACGCACCTTACCGCCCCCCACCCCCCCTCCCTCCGGCCCTCACCTTCCCCCTCCTCTCCCGCCGGCCCTCACTTTCCCCCTCCGGCCTTCACCTTCTCCCCCCCCTCCTCCTCCCCTCCGGCCCTCACCTTCTCCCCCCCTCCTCCTCCCCTCCGGCCCTCACCTTCTCCCCCCCCTCCTCCTCCCCTCCGGCCCTCACCTTCTCCCCCCCCTCCTCCTCCCCTCCGGCCCTCACCTTCTCCCCCCCCCTCCTCATCCCCTCCGGCCCTCACCTTCTCCCCCCCCCCTCCTCCTCCCCTCACCTTCTCCCCCCCTCCTCCTCCCCTCACCTTCTCCCCCCCCTCCTCCTCCCCTCACCTTCTCCCCCCCCTCCCCTCCGGCCCTCACCTTCTCCCCCCCCTCCAGCTCTCACCTTCTCTCCCCCCCCCCCTCCTCCGGCCCTCACCTCCTCCCCCCCCTCCTCCTCCCCTCCGGCCCTCACCTTCTCCCCCCCCCTCCTCCTCCCCTCCGGCCCTCACCTTCTCCCCCCCCCTCCTCCTCCCCTCACCTTCTCCCCCCCCCTCCGGCCTCACCTTCTCCCCACCCCTCCTCCTCCCCCCCTCCTCCTCCCCTCCGGCCCTCACCTTCTCCCCCCCCTCCCTCCTCCCTCCGGCCCTCACCTTCTCCCCCCCCTCCTCCTCCCCTCCGGCCCTCACCTTCTCCCCCCCCTCCTCCTCCCCTCACCTTCTCCCCCCCCTCCTCCTCCCCTCCGGCCCTCACCTTCTCCCCCCCCCTCCTCCTCCCCTCCGGCCCTCACCTTCTCCCCCCCTCCTCCCCTCCGGCCCTCACCATCTCCCCCCCCTCCTCCTCCCCTCACCTTCTCCCCCCCCCTCCTCCTCCCCTCCGGCCCTCACCTTCTCCCCCCCCCTCCTCCTCCCCTCCGGCCCTCACCTTCTCCCCCCCTCCTCCCCTCCGGCCCTCACCTTCTCCCCCCCCTCCTCCTCCCCTCACCTTCTCCCCCCCCCCCTCCTCCTCCCCTCCTCCCCTCACCTTCTCTCCCCCCCCCCCCTCCTCCCCTCCGGCCCTCACCATCTCCCCCCCCCTCCGGCTCTCACCTTCTCTCCCCCACCCCCCCTCCCCTCCTCCGGCTATCACCTTCTCCACCCCCCCCCCCTCCTCCTCCCCTCCTCACCTTCTCCCCCCCCTCCCTCACCTTCTCCCCCCCCCTCCGGCCCTCACCTTCTCCCCCCCCTCCGGCTCTCACCTTCTCTCCCCCGCCCCCCCCCCCCTCCTCCGGCCCTCACCTTCTCCCCCCCCTCCTCCTCCCCTCCGGCCCTCACCTTCTCCCCCCCCACCTCCTCCCCTCCGGCCCTCACCTTCTCCCCCCCCACCTCCTCCCCTCCGGCCCTCACCTTCTCCCCCCCACCTCCTCCCCTCCGGCCCTCACCTTCTCCCCCCCCTCCTCCTCCCCTCCAGCCCTCACCTTCTCCCCCCCCCTCCTCCTCCCCTCACCTTCTCCCCCCCCCTCCTCCTCCCCTCTGGCCCTCACCTTCTCACCCCCCCTCCTCCTCCCCTCCGGCCCTCACCTTCTCCCCCCCCCCTCCTCCTCCCTCACCTTCTCCCCCCCCCTCCTCCTCCCCTCCGGCCCTCACCTTCTCCCCCCCCCTCCTCCCCTCCCTCACCTCCCCTCCGGCCTCACCTTCTCCCCCCCCTCCTCCTCCCCTCCTCCCCTCACCTTCTCCCCCCCCTCCTCCTCCCCTCACCTTCTCCCCTCCGGCCCTCACCTTCTCCCCCCCTCCTCCTCCCCTCCGGCCCTCACCTTCTCCTCCCCCCCCCCCCCCTCCTCCTCCGGCCCTCACCTTCTCCTCCCCCCCCCCCCTCCTCCTCCGGCCCTCACCCCCCCCTCCGGCCCTCACCTTCCCCCCCCCTCCTCCTCCGGCCCTCACCTTCCCCCCCTCCTCCTCCGGCCCTCACCTTTCTCCCCCTCCCCCGAGCCTCACCCCTTTCCCCGGGGACTCAGTCAGGAGCATGTCCGCTCCTTCCCGGTTTCCTGCGGCCGCTGTTGGGAAGCGGCGGTTCCTCCCGGTTCGGAGTATGGCGGTGACTGGGCCCCGGGCAGCTCATGGTCTTTGTGTTCGGGGCTACGGCCCAGAACCAGGCCTCGCCCTCGTGTCCCGACCCTGCTCACTGCCATCCCTTACCTGGCGGTGCGAGGGCCCGGCTCTGCTCCCTCTCCTGTCCCGGTTCCTCCGTCGCTGCTATCGGGCTTCCTGTGGCCCGAACTCGCTTCCGCCAGGAGCAGAGACAGTGGGCCAGGGCGCCCCCCAGCGGCCAGACCATAATACCCAGAGCAGCCAGATAGCCCATCATACCCACAGTCAGACCATAATATCCAGATAGCCCATCATACCCAGTCAGACCATAATACCCAGACAGACCATAATATCCAGACAGACCATAATACCCAGAGCAGCCAGATAGCCCATCATACCCAGTCAGACCATAATATCCAGATAGCCCATCATACCCAGTCAGACCATAATACCCAGACAGACCATAATATCCAGACAGACCATAATACCCAGAGCAGCCAGATAGCCCATCATACCCAGTCAGACCATAATATCCAGATAGCCCATCATACCCAGTCAGACCATAATACCCAGACAGACCATAATATCCAGACAGACCATAATACCCAGAGCAGCCAGATAGCCCATCATACCCAGTCAGACCATAATACCCAGACAGACCATAATACCCAGACAGACCATAATATCCAGACAGACCATAATACCCAGAGCAGCCAGATAGCCCATCATACCCAGTCAGACCATAATATCCAGATAGCCCATCATACCCAGTCAGACCATAATACCCAGACAGACCATAATATCCAGACAGACCATAATACCCAGAGCAGCCAGATAGCCCATCATACCCAGTCAGACCATAATATCCAGATAGCCCATCATACCCAGTCAGACCATAATATCCAGACAGACCATAATACCCAGAGCAGCCAGATAGCCCATAATACCCAGTCAGACCATAATACCCAGACAGACCATAATACCCAGAGCAGCCAGATAGCCCATCATACCCAGTCAGACCATAATACCCAGTCAGACCATAATACCCAGACAGACCATAATACCCAGAGCAGCCAGATAGCCCATCATACCCAGTCAGACCATAATACCAGTCAGACCATAATACCCAGAGCAGCCAGATAGCCCATCATACCCAGTCAGACCATAATATCCAGACAGACCATAATACCCAGAGCAGCCAGATAGCCCATCATACCCAGTCAGACCATAATACCCAGAGCAGCCAGATAGCCGATAATACCCAGTCAGACCATAATATCCAGACAGACCATAATACCCAGAGCAGCCAGATAGCCCATCATACCCAGTCAGACCATAATATCCAGATAGCCCATAATACCCAGTCAGACCATAATATCCAGACAGACCATAATACCCAGAGCAGCCAGATAGCCCATCATACCCAGTCAGACCATAATACCCAGTCAGACCATAATACCCAGACAGACCATAATACCCAGAGCAGCCAGATAGCCCATCATACCCAGTCAGACCATAATACCAGTCAGACCATAATACCCAGAGCAGCCAGATAGCCCATCATACCCAGTCAGACCATAATATCCAGACAGACCATAATACCCAGAGCAGCCAGATAGCCCATCATACCCAGTCAGACCATAATACCCAGAGCAGCCAGATAGCCGATAATACCCAGTCAGACCATAATACCAGTCAGACCATAATACCATGAGCAGCCAGATAGCCCATCATACCCAGTCAGACCATAATATCCAGACAGACCATAATACCCAGAGCAGCCAGATAGCCCATCATACCCAGTCAGACCATAATACCCAGAGCAGCCAGATAGCCCATCATACCCAGTCAGACCATAATACCCAGAGCAGCCAGATAGCCCATCATACCCAGTCAGACCATAATACCCAGAGCAGCCAGATAGCCCATAATACCCAGTCAGACCATAATACCAGTCAGACCATAATACCCAAGAGCAGCCAGATAGCCCATAATACCCAAAGCAGACCATAATATCCAGACCATAATACCAAGAGCAGCCAGATAGCCCATAATACCCAGTCAGATCATAATATGCAGACAGACCATAATACCCAAAGCAGCCAGATAGCCCATAATACCCAAAGCAGCCCATAATGTCTTTTGGGCCTCCTTATCTCGAGAGACAATGGATACGCGCCTGGAGGTGGTCAGTGGTTTGTGAAGCAGCGCCTGGAGTGGCTATAAAGGCCAATTCTGGAGTGACAGGCTCTTCCACAGGTGCTGCAGAGAAATGTGTTTGTTGGGGCTGTTGCACAGTTGGCTCTCCCCTTGCGCCTCTGTCTTTTTTCCTGCCAACTACTAAGTCTCTTCGACTCGCCACAATTTAGCCCTGTCTTTATGGCTGCCCGCCAGCTCTGGCGAATGCTGGCAACTGACTCCCACGACTTGTGATCAATGTCACACGATTTCATGTCGCGTTTGCAGACGTCTTTATAACGGAGACATGGACGGCCGGTGGGTCTGATACCAGTGGCGAGCTCGCTGTACAATGTGTCTTTGGGGATCCTGCCATCTTCCATGCGGCTCACATGGCCAAGCCATCTCAAGCGCCGCTGACTCAGTAGTGTGTATAAGCTGGGGGTGTTGGCCGCTTCAAGGACTTCTGTGTTGGAGATATAGTCCTGCCACCTGATGCCAAGTATTCTCCGAAGGCAGCGAAGATGGAATGAATTGAGACGTCGCTCTTGGCTGGCATACGTTGTCCAGGCCTCGCTGCCGTAGAGCAAGGTACTGAGGACACAGGCCTGATACACTCGGACTTTTGTGTTCCGTGTCAGTGCGCCATTTTCCCACACTCTCTTGGCCAGTCTGGACATAGCAGTGGAAGCCTTACCCATGCGCTTGTTGATTTCTGCATCTAGAGACAGGTTACTGGTGATAGTTGAGCCTAGGTAGGTGAACTCTTGAACCACTTCCAGAGCGTGGTCGCCAATATTGATGGATGGAGCATTTCTGACATCCTGCCCCATGATGTTCGTTTTCTTGAGGCTGATGGTTAGGCCAAATTCATTGCAGGCAGACGCAAACCTGTCGATGAGACTCTGCAGGCATTCTTCAGTGTGAGATGTTAAAGCAGCATCGTCAGCAAAGAGGAGTTCTCTGATGAGGACTTTCCGTACTTTGGACTTCGCTCTTAGACGGGCAAGGTTGAA